>NC_058081.1:499317-1099317 GCF_014858855.1 Bufo gargarizans | reverse complement strand
CAGCGAATACCTTAGGGTGTCTACTTTCCGAAATGGGGTCATTTGTGGGGGTTTTCTACTGTTTGGGCATTGTAGAACCTCAGGAAACATGACAGGTGCTCAGAAAGTCAGAGCTGCTTCAAAAAGCTGAAATTCACATTTTTGTACCATAGTTTGTAAACGCTATAACTTTTACCCAAACCATATTTTTTTGCCCAAACATTTTTTTTTAATCAAAGACATGTAGAACTATAAATTTAGTGAAAAATTTATATATGGATGTCGTTTTTTTTGCAAAATTTTACAGCTGAAAGTGAAAAATGTCATTTTTTTCCAAAAAAATCGTTACATTTCGATTAATAACAAAAAAAGTAAAAATGTCAGCAGCAATAAAATACCACCAAATGAAAGCTCCATTAGTGAGAATAAAAGGAGGTAAAATTCATTTGGGTGGTAAGTTGTATGACCGAGCGATAAACGGTGAAAGTAGTGTAGTGCCGAAGTGTAAAAAGTGCTCTGGTCATGAAGGGGGTTTCAGCTAGCGGGGCTGAGGTGGTTAAAGAAGTCTTCATTGGAGAAATTAGAGTGCGTTGACTCATCCTCCTAGTCTTAAGGCCTTGTGCACCAGGCTTAGGAAAAATGATATTTTCTACCTGTTTAAATCTTCAAGGTGACAAAGCGTAAAGCATAGTGTTGAATGAGTACCAAAGTGCTCGTGTGCACAAGTAGAACACTTCATGATGCTCAGGTTTTCTACCGAGCACAATGAAAGTCAATAGGAGAAACCCAGGCACCCCTGCTCTGAAGAGGGGAGGGTGTTGGGACTAGTTTGGCTGAGGAGTCCCTGCTCTGACTCCATATATAGCTATGTTCATATATGGAGTCGGTGCTTGGGGACACCCTGTGTATTTAAATCTAATTTCTAAAAAGTTTCTGCCAGGATTTGAACTCCTATAAAGCTGAATGCTAAACTGTGTCAGAAAAACCTCATAGTAGTAGTCCTGTTCAGCAGAAGACTTATTTTATATTTCTGTGTAGGTTAACATGTAGCTCTATAGTGTAGTGGTTAATGTCCTTGCCTCTAATGTACAAGGTTGGGAGTTCAAATCCTGGCAGAACTGGCAAAAGAGGAAGACAGATGAAACCACAAAGAACCATGCGGAAGAGACAATAGTGGTAAATATATCATCTGCTGTATTGACCCCTACACAAATGTCTGTCTTAGAAAGAGGACTGTCCGTTCAGGAATATTGATTGGTTCCAATTAGAGCTTGATTTGCATAGATTTTTTAGAGCCATAAAGTTATAGATTTGGTTTGACAAGCAATCCACTGAGGTTGTTTCAGCGGGGCCTACTAGTGGTTCAGAACGCACGCTTAATAATGTCCAGCTACACTTGAAAAGTGACTTTTCACCATCTGTTAACCATGTTGCCTTGGACACTTTTGTGAATGCGGTTAGACTGGATTTGGATGCCTTAAAAATGTCTGGATATGATGGGATGTGTGTAAAAAGAAATAGGACACTGGATGAGACCAATGCCCTGAAGCAGGGCTTTTTTTCTCAGAGAAAAGGTGGTGGAACTTATCCCCTCTCCCCTGGCCACGCCCCTACCACCCCTAGGACCGCCCCCTAAAACCGCCCCTTTAGAGAACAGGGATGCAAGTAAAATTTGGGGGGTCACGCGCTGCAGGAAGCAAGTGACTGAACTCATGCCCGCGCAGCCCACAAGTAGCGGAACAATTACAAGAGGGGTGGGGAATAGCCAAATAAAAAATATTTTGAACCAAAAGGTGTGCTTTTGGTGTGTTTTGAACTAATGGTGGTCTGTGGATGGCACTGTTGTGGGAGGGGATCTGTGGAGGACACTGTTATGGGGGGATCTGTGAATGATACACTGTTATGGGGGATCTGTGGAGGACACTGTTATGGGGGATCTGTGGATGACACTGTTATGGGGGCATCTGTGGATGACACTGTTATGGGGGATCTGTGGATGACACTGTTGTGGGGATCTGTGGATGACACTGTTATGGGGAGATCTGTGGATGACAATGTTATGGGGGGTCTGTGGGTGACACATATATAGCACCTCAAGCAAATGCTTTATATAAATGTAAAAAAAAAAATTATGGATCAAAAGAAAATTAGTATAGACTATATTATAGAATGTCCTTGCAAACGATAATACATTGGTAGGACCAAAAGAACCCTCAAAAAACGCCTTGCCGAACATATATCAAATATTAAAAAGGGTGTAGAGACTCACTCACTTTCTAAACATTTTAAAATTACCCACAATAGTGATCCATCCGGTTTAAAATTCGCGGCCATCGATAAAGTACCAAAAAGTTGGAGAAGAGGGAACCACATTAGCAAGATGTCGAGAATGGAAACACAGAGAATCTTTGAAATGGAGACCATGATTCCGGAGGGTTTAAACGCAGAATATGAACTATTCGGTTTCCTATAAGTATGGGTTGGGGGCCTGCCTTTGAGGGTGAGCCCCGCCGAGTAGCTTAATGCCCCGGCGGGTTTCCCCCTTGACGGCAGACCTTCACCATTGAACATCAACCGACTGCTTGCAGTGTATATTTATCTTAGATCTTATTTTAGGTTATTTTAACCTGTATGGAATTTTTTATACATTTTTAAACAAAAAATAGAAATTTTTATGACTAAAAAATACTATACAAAAATTAAAAAGCACCAATAATAAAATATAAAAAAAAAAATTTATAAATTCATATACGAATGTATATGGATATTGGTGACATATCTATGTTTATATTTATATCTATTGTTATCATTACATCTATATTTATATTTATATACATCTACTCTATTATCATGTATTTATAAAGACTTATTCCCCTTATTTATTGATCAATTATCCTCCTTGGGACCGACATTTTTGCTTATCCCTATGGAACCTTCTGTTGATATAATATATCCCTTCTTCCCCTCCTTCAGTTGCTTTTTTAACTGTATTTGTCTTATGTGTTTTATCTTAGATTTATATACATAACAAACAAAAAATTCACAGTAGAGAAAAAATATATGGTGTAGGAATATAAACTATATATATCACTGAATAATTGTCCTACTTAAAACTTAACTTTTAGTCATTATTAATAAAAATAAGTCCAACAAAAGAAAGATATTATTGATAGCTGCAAAAATAAGATACAATGGACTTATGTACAATGAGACACAGGGTGACTTAACAAAATCAAGAGCTCGGATTTGGACCATGTAGTCCCACTCACGGTTTGATGGTTATTCTGTTTATGGAGATGGATCATACCACAGCAGGAAGGAACGTTGTGGGAAGGGTCCACCGGAATCTTGATAAAAGGAAAACGGCTCTTCTTAAAGAGGACAGTAAAAAAGGGAAGAAAGGCTGGGGAGATAATATCCCTGTCCCACTGATACAGTTCTGCCTGAAAGCGGAGAGGTCCCCCGCCTAAATGCGGGAGAATCACCCCAAGAGGAGCGACCCCACTTATCGACGGCTGTCCCTGTTATTCTGTCCCTGAAAAATGACTCCCAGTGTCAGTACAGCCAATAATGAAAAAAATCTTGAATTCCCAACGCGTTTCCTCCAATTCAAATATGACCGGATTCATCAGGGGAAGAGAAATATATATAGATAAAGATAATTAGATATTTTAAATGGCACAATAGCCGTCAGCACTATGGCTCTCTATCGATGTATCCAACTGAATGATGCAGGGACTGCATCATTCAGTTGGATACATCGATAGAGAGCCATAGTGCTGACGGCTATTGTGCCATTTAAAATATCTAATTATCTTTATCTATATATATTTCTCTTCCCCTGATGAATCCGGTCATATTTGAATTGGAGGAAACGCGTTGGGAATTCAAGATTTTTTTCATTATTGGCTGTACTGACACTGGGAGTCATTTTTCAGGGACAGAATAACAGGGACAGCCGTCGATAAGTGGGGTCGCTCCTCTTGGGGTGATTCTCCCGCATTTAGGCGGGGGACCTCTCCGCTTTCAGGCAGAACTGTATCAGTGGGACAGGGATATTATCTCCCCAGCCTTTCTTCCCTTTTTTACTGTCCTCTTTAAGAAGAGCCGTTTTCCTTTTTATCAAAATTCCGGTGGACCCTCCCACAACGTTCCTTCCTGCTGTGGTATGATCCATCTCCATAAACAGAATAACCATCAAACCGTGAGTGGGACTATATGGTCCAAATCCGAGCTCTTGATTTTGTTAAGTCACCCTGTGTCTTATGGTACATAAGTCCATTGTATCTTATTTTTGCAGCTATCAATAATATCTTTCTTTTGTGGGACTTATTTTTATTAATAATGACTAAAAGTTAAGTTTTAAGTAGGACAATTATTCAGTGATATACATAACAAACAAGATACAATGTGTAAGATTTTTATTTTGACAAAACAAATACTTTTATAAATAATATTTGCAATTTTTGACTTCATTTTGGAATAACTTTCCAGAACTTTGAATTATATATAACGTTAACAATGCACAGTACTATTATGTTACGCTGGAAGTTCACTACCATATTGGTAACAGTAACGCAAGAGAATCGCAATAATACCGCAAGGTTGCAACTTGCGTTTTTATTACAGTGGAACAGGCGCACAAGCCACTAGGAGTTTATGGATGGGGCCACATATTGACAATTGCTAAAATAAGAAAAATCGCCAGATTACAATAACAAAGCAAATGGTCTCTTTTGGTCAGATGAACATTTTTACACGACTTCCGGAACAGAGTCCGTGCCGGGTCTTGTAATGGCCTTTTTTGTGAAGTATAAAAGGAGGGTTTCTTGGGGGGGTTGAATAACCACTGAGGAAGGGGACACTCTAGCCCCGAAACGCATCTGGTCTGACCCCCCAAGTATATGTGAGTGCACCACATTGATTATATTAAGGGACAACTCTGAGCCGACTTGAAACTTTGAGCCGATCTGAAACTTCTGCCCGGAAGGTTGGAATACTTTATCTGGATCCAAACAAGCGGGATCGCGTGCAGTAATCAAGCTGCCAACAGGTGACCCACAGCTGCAAACAAGGGATCCACCCGACCGCAGTAAGAGAACCGGGAGTAAGTTCCGATAGACGGCAGAGGCTTTTACCTGGATGTGATAAGCCTCCAACACCGGTAAGAGTGTTCCTTATCTTAAAATCTGCATATTTCAGGATCTATTTCTGACCTAAAGCGGGACGCCGCTAGGCCAGCTATATAGCAGGACACTGTTTGTGACTACTTCACCTCTCCATAAATCTGAAAATTATCCGAAAATTGTTCAACAGCGCTATATCGCTACCTTATACTGGAGCCAGTATCAGAAGAGTTTCAACTCTGCTACACCCTAACACCATAGTTTTCCCTAGCTATCTGGGCTAGCGAACTTTTATTCACTATTCACCACTATAACATTGGGGATATTCTTTAGATTGGTATATTTTAATTGCGATATTCTGTTCTTTTAATTGCGATGTTCTGTTCTTTATACTGTTGCTAGTGCAGTATCAACTGCCAAGTACTACGGATCCACTGTATTAATATTATTGTATGGTCATTGTACCTAAGGTTAAGGCGGTGAGTTACAGATGTCTCATGCTACAACACCCCTTGAGTGACTGCTCTCCGCCAAACATTAGCTACAACATGCTAAGATTTTATGTCCTTGATCGCTGTTAGCAGTATTGCGGTAGAAATGCTATTTTAATTAGTGTTGATCACGAATATTCGAATTTCGAATTTTTATCGCGAATATAGGTACTTCGAAAATTCGCGAATATTTCGAATATAGTTATATATTCGCAATTTCGAATATTCGAATTTTTTTTGATTTTTTCTTTCCGATTTTTTTTTTTAAATCAGTACACATGATCCCTTCCTGCTTCTAGCTTGTGGGCCAATAAGAAGGCTGCAATATACTTGACTTTAGGAGTAGTGATGAGCGGCAGGGGTCATATTCGAAAATGCACGATTTTTTTTTCTTTAAAAAATCGGCAAGGTAATGATTGTGTAATATGCAAATTTTCGGAATTCGAATTTTCGAAATCAAATTTTTATTGCGAATTTTTCAACTTTAAGACAAAGAAGATTATAGCACTATATTAGCTAAATTGCTCTATATTCGTTTTTTCGAATATTCGCTATATTGCTATATATTCTTGTTTTAGAATATTACAAATATTCGAAAAAACGAAGTTATAGCAATATAGCGAATATTCGAAAAAAAACGAATATAGAGCAATTTAGCTAATATAGTGCTATAATCTTCTTTGTCTAATAGTTGTAATTTTTTTCTCATCTGAAGTTCAGATTGGAAAAAAATTACAACTATAAAAAAAAGATTATAGCACTATATTAGCTAAATTGCTCTATATTCGTTTTTTCGAATATTCGCTATATTGCTATATATTACGAATATTCGAAAAAACTGTTATAGCAATATAGCGAATATTCAAAAAATCGAATATAGAGCAATTTAGCTAATATAGTGCTATAATCTTCTTTGTCTAATAGTTGTAAGTTGAAAAATTCGCAATAAAAATTCAAATCCGAAAATTCGAATTACGAAAATTCGCACATTACACAATCATTACCTTGCCGATTTTTTTGAAGAAAAAAATCGCGAATTTTCGAATTTTCGAATATTCGACGAATATTCTAAAAAAATATTCGCGAAATATCGCGAATTCGAATATGACCCCTGCCGCTCATCACTAATTTTAATATGCTTCATTGTATCTATCTATTTATATCCATTTCTTTAACTATAATAAAAATTAGTAACCAAGTATCCTAGGAGTGCCCAGTCTTTCCATTTATACTTCTTATTTCTATTTTAGCAGTGGGGTGACGCTGCGAGACTGAGAGCACCCTCTTTTGGTGTATCAACCACCCTGTGCATCCTACTAATATATTATTATTCAAAAGAAAATGTATGCAAACGATATTGACCCGAGATATGGACATAAACATCTCAAAAAGAGTTCAATCGAGAACCTGATTATTTTGTGCAATCAGTAAAACAGGGTACAAGCGTCTATGCAAAAATATAAATGATTTATTATACAATAGTTTAATATACAATCAAAAATTAATCAACATAAGTTTCAATAATGTACAATGATATGCAGTACCCAGAATTCACCACTATATGATACCAACAAAACACTACTCAACCAACACAAGTATATTTTGCAATACAGCTTTAAATTTGTAGGAGATATACAATCAATGGATTATGCGGAAAACTCAATCAAGAAGATGACAGGTACAAGCCCTTGCTCCGCCTAGAAATGATGACCAATCTTCAGATAATGGTAGTATTGCAACAAAACTTATAAATTATTGGCTTGATATACAACTAGGGAATATAAAGATTCCCAACAGAGTTTCTCCAATATTATCCCCTTGTTTCAGTTATATGCATCGTAACTGAAATCAGAGAAAATACTGATGTAGCAACTAACGTTACACGTCCGCAAGTGAGCGGGTATCTGGCTAAGTATCAAGCCAATTAATTTAGATCAATACTACATAAAACAAAATATACATTACCCAAGGGTCAAGTGATGTGCAGGGTCTTGGGGCAGCCAGCTCTCAAGAGTTTTTCCCGATAATCCAAATGATTCTCCAGAGATCGATAATCCAAATGTTTTTTTCTCTTTCTCCTTTTTCCTCCTCCTTTTTTTCTTTCCTGGTATCTGGTTTCTTAACCCAAAACTTATCAGATGAACACACCCTCCGAGTTTGGAACTTTCCAATCATTGTTGGAAGGGTGTGTGCATTGATAAGGAGCATGACGTCATAATACTACCCAGAATGCAATTTTGCTACTGATGTAGTATTAACCGCTTATATCTAGATGGCACTGTTGTATAAGCTATAAGCATCATACCATTAAGGATTAACTCATACACGCCTGATATTTTCAATACTTCACACCTCTGACATCTGGGGCCTTGTCTCAGGGCCGAGGGACAAACTTTGATACATGAATGTATACTTTGAGGAACATCTAGACAATTCTCACACTGTGGAATTCATGTTCAGATAGGAAAAACAATGAAGCCTCAGAATCTGCAGGTGCGGTGTATCTTCTAACTTTCTAAATGTATAATATATTGTTACTATAACACTAGCTTTTGAACAGCACAGTAATCTTCCCATGGACTTACTTCGGCCTACATGAAAATCCATACAAAACAGTGAATATAAATCAACATTGCTCTCAAAGGCAATGAATCCCCATTATAACTAAAATAAGTAGATATAACTGTTTACACTTATGAAAAAGCACAACAATGCTATATATGTGTCATCCACAGATCCCCCCATAACAGTGTCCCTGTAAGGTAATGATCCCCAATACAGGGTCTAGGGGCCGGCATCTGGTGTTGTAATGGCAGCGGGGCCCGGTGCAGTCACTGTATTCTATTACACCGGGCCCCGCTCACTGTAATATTGAGGCATTGATGTAGGCAATAGGCATTTTAAACAAGAGAAATCCTCTGCGATCCTCTCCCTCTCTGTACTCACAAACTCCCGTAGCAGGCAGGCCGGGCGGCAGGGCAACTCACTGACGTCACGCGCCTGATCCTCCCACTTTATGAATGAAGCAGGCGGAGCAGGCGCGTGACGTCAGTGAGTTACGCTGCCGCCCGGCCTGCCTGCTTCTGAGTTTGTGCGTACGGAGAGGATCGCAGAGGATTTCTCTTGTTCACATATCTTAACTTAGTACTGGGTTAGAGTGCGGCGGCGGGCGGACGCCCATGAGGGGGGCGGGGCGAGTCAGAGAAAATAGGTGGCGGAACGCCGTTCAGGGGCGTTCCGCCAGAAAAAAAGGCCTGCCCTGAAGGAACTCTCTAATAACCCTTGTCTGAACATTAAACCGGCAGACAAGGGTGGAGCAGTGGTTGTTATGGACACAACTGACTATGTGGATGAAGTTTATCGTCAATTCAACGACGAAAACCTATACCGTAGATTATCAGGAGATCCTAAGTTTAAATTTCTGAGCAAGATTCGTACGGTTTTAGATTCCGCTAAAGAAGAGGGTGTAATTGATGATAAATTGCACTCCTTTCTTTATGTGGAACGGCCAAGAACTCCGGTGATATACAGTATATGTTACCAAAAATCGACAAGTCACTTGTCTCTCCACCAGGCTGCCCCATAGTATCGGGCATTGGTTCTCCCTTCTCTCAGATCGCCATTTTTTTGGACAGAATTTTATCACCATATGTTCAAAGGGCTAAGTCATATGTAAGGGATACGACACACTTTTTAAATGAAGTTAGCAAGGCACAACTCCCGGCACATGTCATCTTGGCATCATTTGATGTAGTCAGTTTATATACATCCATTTCACATGTCAGGGGTCTTGATGCGGTGAGAGAATGTCTAGTTGACTCACCCTACTCTATGAAGTATAGAGAGTTTCTGATTACACTCTTAGAGATTGTGCTCACTTGTAACTACTTTTTATTTCAGGACGAGTATTTTATTCAATTACGTGGGACCACAATGGGCTCAAATGTAGCGCCAAATTATGCTAATATTTTTATGACACCTCTAGAGGAGATGTACGTCTATGTTAGCCACCACTTCAGACTAGCTCTGGGATGGTGGCGTTACATAGACGACATCTTCCTGCTATGGACAGGTTCTATTGAGGAGTTACACCGGTTTGGTGATTTCGTCAATGATATTGACCCAGAGGTCAAGTTCACACTTGTTGCCTCTGAAACAGAAATTCAATTTCTGGATGTGACAGTGAGTAGATCGAGGGACCAGTTACACACTGATCTATTTACTAAGGTGACGGATAAAAACACACAGATATGACAGTTGTCATCCCAGTCATTACCATACAGCCAGTTGCTCAGAGTTAGGAGGATAGTACAAGGGGAGGAGGAAGTTGTGGATAGGCTTACAGTAATGGGCAAAAAAATAATCAAGAGAGGTTATCCCAAGAACCTTGTACAACAACATACAGTGAGGGCTATGAGACAATCCAGAAAGACTCTATTGGAAAAAGAGATAACTAAGGTGGAAGATATTAAACGTATCCCCTTTGCTACACGGTTTTCACCCCTGAGTGACAAGATCGGTGATATTCTGAAGGGACATTGGCCCATTCTGGGCAGTAACTTCAGACATATCCCCGAATTTGCCAATCCTTCAATGATGTCATATAGACGCACACGCAACATTAAAGATCAATTGGTGCGGGCGGACATCGGTACAAACAAGGTCTCGTTTAGTACATACTTTTGCATCCAGAAAAGGTTGTTTCCCTGCCATGGATGTGTGAATTGCCCATTGATGTTAAGGGGTGCCACCTTCACACATCCACAGACAGGGGATTACCTGACCTGTGACTCCTCCTATGTTGTGTATCTACTGGAATGTCCGTGTCATCTCTTTTATGTAGGTGAAACCACATGGGACGTTAAGACAAGACTGAACCAACACAGATATACCATTAGGAAAAGTAGGTTAGACTTTCCAGTGTCCAAACACTTCACGGAAGCAAAACACACTGAGAGGGATTTACGTTTCAATGTCATTGACCAGGTCGGAGGTGACAGGTCAGTCATCCTGAAACAACGGGAACTTTATTGGATTTTTCATGGATTAAACCTCATGGATTAAACGTTGATTTTAGGGTTATATAGTCATGGGCTTGTGGGGTCCTTGCCTCGTATCTGGGAGTGTATATGTTAGGATTGGTGCTCCTCACTCATTGTTGTTCTTTTTATTTCAGATTATCTTGATGGAGAACATTGTCTTGATTAAGAGGACATCGCCCGACATGAAATCTCTATGTGATCATTATCTACACAAGGGGATTTTTTATTTCTCCTTACATTCCTATATATATTGTCTTTATGTAAAAAGATAAATGCAAGTGACCAGAGAATAAGGGGATTTGAAACGGATGCATTTATTCAATTTCCACTGTGTGGTATAGCAGTGTTTTATAAATGGGGCAGAGGGGACGTGTAGTGGCTGGTGGGTGAGGGAGCGGGGGACAGATGACACTGAGGTGCCCCGGTCCTCTGTTCCACACAGGCTCTTGCACCCAGAAATGTGTTGCATGCGTCTGTGGGAAGCATCCATGACCATACACTATACCCGCAATTTGTCATATGATGCCGGGGGTGTAGTGGTTAGGAACGTGGGCGATGACTCGCCCTCGTTCCCTTATCATGACGGAGACCATACATTTGGGTTAATACCCAATGTGTGTACCGTTATAGACATCAACTGGCTACATGTGACATCTGTTTCCTTTTTGCTGCATATGATTATGGTTACCATGGTCACGGGGGGACAACAATATCGGATCCCGATCTTCTGGTCATGCGCAGTGACTGAAAGCCACTTAGATTGATATATTTGGTGCAGGCGCGTGGTGCGCATGCGTGGGATGTGGGGAGATCTCGCGGGCCTGGAATGTACACCGGCGCCTGCACACATACACCTGGTGCGGGCGCGTAGTGCACATGCGCGGGCCGTCGGGAGTTCTCGCGTTCCTAGGATGCACACCAGCGCCTGCGCAGTATCCGACAAGGAACGCTGAGATTGGATCACATGCATGAGAGTTCATGACGTGGGTTTGTCCTCTTTTTTTATTGATTTATGACTTTAGCACAGATGCACTTTATATGGAAATTAGTGACAATCATGAATGTAACACTGAATTATAGATATGGGATCATTTTTTTCTGTAACTATGTGCACGATGTAAACAATATTGTGATTTGTGCGCATCAATACACTGTAATGTAATTTTTCTCTAATGAGTAATTATGTCACATTTATGAGATCCACCTATTTAAATATGTTGACATCACCATGTTCATTAGCTTGACAAAGGCTCCATTGAGAGAGCTGAAATGCTGCATTGCTTTTGGGTGTAATAAATATCTGGGCATAACTACTGTGAGGGGGCATGTGCGAGCATTACATCTGTGAAGAGGGCACATATCTTGGCATTATTACTGTGAGGGGGCACATATCTGGGCATAACTACTGTGAGGGGGGAACATATCAGGGTATAACTACTGTGAGGGGGCACATATCTGGGCATAACTACTGTGAGGGGGGAACATATCAGGATATAACTACTGTGAGGGGGCACGAGTGAGCATTACTACTGTGAAGAGGGCACATATCAGGGCATAACTACTGTGAGGGGGGAACATATCAGGGTATAACTACTGTGAGGAGGGCACGTATCAGGGCATAACTACTGTGAGGGGGGAACATATCAGGGTATAACTACTGTGAGGAGGGCACGTATCAGGGCATAACTACTGTGAAGAGGGCTCATATCAGGGCATAACTACTGTGAGGGGGCACGAGTGAGCATTACTACTGTGAAGAGGGCACATATCTTGGCATTATTACTGTGAGGGGGCACATATCTTGGCATTACTACTGTGAAGAGGGCACATATCTTGGCATTATTACTGTGAGGGGGCATGTTATGTATAAATGTGTGTAATGTATGTAGTGCAGTATGTGATGATCACACACTGCACTACATACATTACACACATGTATACATCACATACTGCGCTGTCACTTTCTTCTGAAGATCTACCTTGATGTCTGGTCTTTAGGCTTTAGTCAGATCCTCCACCGCCATGCTTGTGTCGTGTGCCCGACACCACCAGGAGCTGGCCCCTCCTCCTTTCATCTCCCGCCGGCTTCTCCTACAGCAGGGCGCTCTATTGCTCCAGTGCCCGCCCAATCTTACCAATCAGGGGTGTATGTGAGCTTGAGGTACTCCACAGCCAGGACAAGAATATCCTAGGATTAAATTAAGAGACAGACTACAGCTAAACTAAGTTCCAGCAGAAGAGGAAAGTTCCTATTTACTTCAGCTAGCATAGCAGAGCTGAGATTGTTGCAGAAAAGTATTTGCCTGCCAGATTATGCTAATACCTGCTGATGGCCAAGATACCATTTGGAAACTGTTTGGGTCACCGCTTATGCCAAGTAAAGCTGTGTTCAACGTTACTACAAGTCTCCATTTATTATACTTATTCATAATCCAAGTTCAACTCCCCCTTTTGCACTGCTTTGGACTACACCACGTGTGGGATCCACATATATCCAGGTAGGAACACTGTGACACGTGTATACAACATCTACAGAGACATTGTAGGCCACTCTACACCACTCTGGCAATCGTACCCTGGGTACCAACATTACCATCTACAAAGGGAACTCCATGTCCTCGTTGCTTAACTGCAACTGGCATCATTTTTACTTGCTCTATAAGAGGGACATATTTCATAGAAACCTCCTAAGGGGCAAGGGATCCCCCAGACGCTGTCAACCACTCACTGCAAAGCAAGTGATGTCACGACAGACCAGGGACTCTTTCACTTTAAGGGACCCCTGATAGGAACCAGTCCATTGCACAGTTGTATGCTCTAAAGCAGTGGTGCCCAACCATTTTTCGTCTGAGGGCCGCACTAGACTTGGTATAAATTTAGCGGGCCGGAACCAGGTAGCTTTGCCAGAAAGAAATGCAAACGCTGTGAGGGGGCACGTGTGAACCTTACTACTGTGAGGGGCACATATCTGGGCATAACTACTGTGAGGGGGCACATATCAGGGCATAACTACTGTGAGGGGGCACATATCAGGGCATAACTACTGTGAGAGGGCACATATCAGGGCATAACTACTGTGAGAGGGCACATATCAGGGCATAACTACTGTGAGGAGGGCACATATCAGGGCATAACTACTGTGAAGAGGGAACATATCTGGGCATAACTACTGTGGGGGGGCAAATATCTGGGCATAACTACTGTGAGAGGGCACATATCTGGGCATAACTACTGTGAGGAGGGCACATATCAGGGCATAACTACTGTGAAGAGGGCACATATCAGGGCATAACTACTGTGAGGAGGGCACATATCAGGGCATAACTACTGTGAAGAGGGCACATATCTGGGCATAACTACTGTGAGGGGGCACATATCTGGGCATAACTACTGTGAGGAGGCATGTGCGAGCATTACATCTGTGAAGAGGGCACATATCTTGGCATTAGTACTGTGAGGGGGCACATATCTGGGCATAACTACTGTGAGGGGGCACATATCAGGGTATAACTACTGTGAGGAGGGCACATATCAGGGCATAACTACGGAGGGGGCACGAGTGAGCATTACTACTGTGAAGAGGGCACATATCTTGGCATTATTACTGTGAGGGGGCACATATCTGGGCACAAATACTGTGAGGGGGCATGTGTGAGCATTACGTCTGTGAAGAGGGCACATATCTTGCCATTATTACTGTGAGGGGGCACATATCTGGGCACAAATACTGTGAGGGGGCATGTGTGAGCATTACGTCTGTGAAGAGGGCACATATCTTGGCATTATTACTGTGAGGGGGCACATATCTTGGCATAACTACTGTGAGGGGGCATGTGTGAGCATTACTACTGTGAAAAGGGCACATATCTTGGCATTATTACTGTGAGGGGGGAACATATCAGGGTATAACTACTGTGAGGGGGCACATATCTGGGCATAACTACTGTGAGGGGGGAACATATCAGGATATAACTACTGTGAGGAGGGCACGTATCAGGGCATAACTACTGTGAAGAGGGCTCATATCAGGGCATAACTACTGTGAGGGGGCACGAGTGAGCATTACTACTGTGAAGAGGGCACATATCTTGGCATTATTACTGTGAGGGGGCACATATCTTGGCATTACTACTGTGAAGAGGGCACATATCTTGGCATTATTACTGTGAGGGGGCATGTTATGTATAAATGTGTGTAATGTATGTAGTGCAGTATGTGATGATTACACACTGCACTACATACATTACACACATGTATACATCACATACTGCTCTGTCACCTTCTTCTAAAGATCTACCTTGATGTCTGGTCTTTACCCTGGGTTCACACCTGAGCGTTTCCCAAACGCGCGTTTCTGACGCGCGTTTTTGTAATAGTGAACGCGCGTTTGACGCGCGTTTGTGTCATTGACTGCAGTGTCCTATGGCCACAAACGCGCGTCAAAACGCTCCAAAGAAGCTCAAGTACTTGTTTGAGCGTCGGGCGTTTTACAGCGCGTTCGTACGCGCTGGAAAACGCCCAGGTGTGAACCATTCCCATAGGGAAGCATTGGATTTCATGTCTTGAGCGTTTTACAGCGCGTTTGAACGCGCTGTAAAACGCTCAGGTGTGAACCCAGGGTTAGGCTTTAGTCAGATCCTCCACCACCATGCTTGTGCCATGTGCCCGACACCACCAGGAGCTGGCCCCTCCTCCTTTCATCTCCCGCCGGCTTCTCCTACAGCAGGGCGCTCTATTGCTCCAGTGCCCGCCCAATCTTACCAATCAGGGGTGTAGCTAGAAATGACTGGGCCCCATAGCAAAAAAATTTATGGGCCCCCCGCCTCCCGGATCTCCCACCCCCACATACCTATCGAACCTCCCACCCCTTCCAGAGCTCCCACCCCAACATCCCCACACCCCTCCCTAGATCCCCCTTCAGTGTCATCCACAGATACACCCCCCTCAGTGTCATCCACAGATACACCCCCCTCAGTGTCATCCACAGATACACCCCCCCTCAGTGTCATCCACAGATACACCCCCCTCAGTGTCATCCACAGATACACCCCCCCTCAGTGTCATCCACAGATACACCCCCCCTCAGTGTCATCCACAGATACACCCCCCCTCAGTGTCATCCACAGATACACCCCCCCCCTCAGTGTCATCCACAGATACACCCCCCTCAGTGTCATCCACAGATACACCCCCCTCAGTGTCATCCACAGATACACCCCCCTCAGTGTCATCCACAGATACACCCCCCCTCAGTGTCATCCACAGATACACCCCCCCCCCCTCAGTGTCATCCACAGATACACCCCCCTTCAGTGTCATCCACAGATACACCCCCTCAGTGTCATCCACAGATACACCCCCCTTCAGTGTCATCCACAGATACACCCCCCTCAGTGTCATCCACAGATACACCCCCCTCAGTGTCATCCACAGATACACCCCCCCCTCAGTGTCATCCACAGATACACCCCCTTCAGTGTCATCCACAGATACACCCCCCCCCCTCAGTGTCATCCACAGATATCCCCCCCAGTGTCATCCACAGAAATCCCCCCTCAGTGTCATCCACAGATATCCCCCCCACCCAGAGCCGCTTCCTAGCTAATTTATTCACTGCACTTGCCTTGCCTCTGTGAAATTGAAGAGATGCGCCGTAATCTTGCACAGGCGCACTGGCAGAGGCCATGAAGACGGTGCATGCGCACTTCAATGCCTCTGCTAGTGCGAGATTACGGCGCTTCTCTTCAATTTCACAGAGGTAAGTGCAGTGAATAAATTAGCTAGGAGGCGGCGCTGGGCAGGGAGATTGCAGGCACAGGCAGCATCGCTTTGCTGCCTGTGCAGTTCGCAGCGTGCCCTGCACTGATAAAGTCCGGTCACTGCGCGGGCAGCATGACACGGCTTCGCGGGCCGCATTTGGCCCGCGGGCCGTAGGTTGGGCATCACTGCTCTAAAGCCTTTTGTGGAGTGTATTAGTGAAAAAAGAAAAAATATATTTGCCGTTCAGCGGTGCAGTTATATGTTCTAAGGCCTCTTTCACATGGGCGTCATGTGTGAGGGCTGGATAGGATGCGGGTGTGTCGCGGGAAAATGCGTGATTTTTCCGTGCGATTGCAAAGTGTTTTAATGCGTTTTGCAAAAATCAGCATGTTTGGTACCCAGACCTGAACCCGGACTTCTTCACAGAAGTTCGGGTTTGAGTTAGGTGTTGTGTAGATTTTATTATTTTCCCTTATAACATTCTTAATACAGAATGCTTATTAAAATAGGGATGGAGGGGTTAAATTTTTTTATAAAAATTAAACTCTCCTCATCCACTTGTTTGCACAGCCCGGCTTGTCTTCTTTCTTGTTCTTTGATGACCTGGGAGAAAAAGGACCTTTGGTGACGTCACTGTGCTCATCACATGGTCCATCATATGGTCCATCACCTTGGTGGATGAGGTGAGTTTAATAAAAAAAAAATTTAACCCCTACTGATTGTAACACTTTGTTACATAATAATAGTTGTCACCCTAGATCTACTATTGATTCATTGCCATATAGTCAGTTACTAAGGGTTAAAAGGATAGTGCAGGCAGGGCAGGCATAAGCAAAGTAGGCCACTGCGTAGAGTGCACTCTGCCTGGGGGCGCCGGCACTCTGGAGACCGAATCCCAAGCAGTAGCGCCCCGCCCCCTACTTGTGAATCATCTGACATCCTCTCCTTGACTCCTTCTATTCCTGTACTTGCCGGCCAGATGCGCTGCGAGTGCGAGCATGAGTTTGTTCAGTCACTTCGGGCAGAGCGAGCGGAACGCAGCTACGAGACCCTGGTGTATTTAAATCTCATTTAGTCTGTCTTTTCAGAAAAGTTTTTCCTGGGATTCAAACTCACGACCTTTCACATCAGAGGCAAGGCATTTACCCACACAGCTATGAGAGCTGTACAGCCAGTTACTAATGCCTAGTAATGCTTCCCCTTTCCTTTATGTGTGCATTGGTTGTCGCTTTGCCTGCGCGGTGTGGTTTGTTGTTGCTATGGCTACGATGCTGGTTTCCACACTGGCGATTGTGACCTATTGACGCTGGCTCCTCCCCGTCGGCTTGGCGTATCCAGGCGCTCCTTCCTGCGTGGTCTCGCAATCTCTGCCCGGGTCATGTGGTCACTCATGTGATTGGTCATGTGGCCGGGATGACGTCTCCTGATCCTGGTAGTTCGGATTGTGGTTGCTAGGCTCTTGGACATGCGCAGTCGCGCTCATAGGACGTGGATCTTGGCGCCATGCATTTGTCCCCGCTGTGTAAGTTCATTTTATGTAGATTTACAACAGCTGTTGCTGGTATTAAACACATGCACATTGCATTTTGGGTATATATACCCCTGTGAGACACCATTTTATATGCTTGATAAAGACTGCATTGAGCGATTGAAACGTTGAAGAGGGGTCAATAAAGGGTCCACCTTTTTCACTTTATTTATTGGAGTGCTGCCTCGTCTTTGGATACATAGTATCTTACATTGACTGCTGAGCCTGCGGTTTAGAGGATTTTACACCCGTGGTCTATAGGACTAGTGCTGCTGTTTTGATTTTTTTGTTTTATATATATATAGTACAGACCAAAAGTTTGGACGCACCTTCTCATTCAAAGAGTTTTCTTTATTTTCATGACTATGACAATTGTAGATTCACACTGAAGGCATCAAAACTATGAATTATCACATGTGGAATTATATATATAACAAAAAAGTGTGAAACAACTGAAAATATGTCATATTCTAGGTTCTTCAAAGTAGCCACCTTTTGCTTTGATTACTGCTTTGCACACTCTTGGCATTCTCTTGATGAGCTTCCAGAGGTAGTCACCTGAAATGGTCTTCCAACAGTCTTGAAGGAGTTCCCAGAGATGCTTAGCACTTGTTGGCCCTTTTGCCTTCCCTCTGCGGTCCAGCTCACCCCAAACCATCTCGATTGGGTTCAGGTCCAGTGACTGTGGAGGCCAGGTCATCTGGCGCAGCACCCCATCACTCTCCTTCATGGTCAAATAGCCCTTACACAGCCTGGAGGTGTGTTTGGGGTCATTGTCCTGTTGAAAAATAAATGATGGTCCAACTAAACGCAAACCGGATGGAATAGCATGCCGCTGCAAGATGCTGTGGTAGCCATGCTGGTTCAGTATGTCTTCAATTCTGAATAAATCCCCAACAGTGTCACCAGCAAAGCAGCCCCACACCATCACACCTCCTGCTCCATGCTTCACGGTGGGAACCAGGCATGTAGAGTCCATCCGTTCACCTTTTCTGCGTCACACAAAGACACAGTGGTTGGAGCCAAAGGTGACCACCTCTTGAAGCTCATCAAGAGAATGCCAAGAGTGTGCAAAGCAGTAATCAAAGCAAAAGGTGGCTACTTTGAAGAACCTAGAATATGACATATTTTCAGTTGTTTCACACTTTTTTGTTCTGTATATAATTCCACATGTGATAATTCATAGTTTTGATGCCTTCAGTGTGAATCTACAATTTTCATAGTCAAGGGGAAGAAAGGGTTAATATCTACCCTTTCAGGGAGGGAGTCTGGAGCAGGAGCGCCGAGTAGCACTTGATAGTTGCCGCTCAGCGCTCCATATAAATCACTGCTTCCTTTTCCATCACTGCTTCAGCCCCTGAGCAGCTGGAGCAGTAATGTAAGAAAGGGGATAAAAGGGTTAATGGGCAGTATGACAGGGGGTCAGGGGGGTGCTCCAGAACACCCAGGGTCAATTTAGGGGCTGAAGCAGTGATGGAGGAGGGGGCAGTGATTCACATGGAGCTCTGAGCGGCAACTATGAAGTGCTACTCAGCGCTCCTGCTCCAGGCTCCCTCCCTGAAACAGTATCCCCCATAACAGTGACCTCTACAGCACCCCGCCCCTTTAACAGTGACCTCTACAGCACCCCGCCCCTTTAACAGTGAACTCCACAGCCCCTCACACCTTAATACTGAACCCCCACAGTGCCCCACCTCCTTAAAATGGGACCTCCACAGCAGCCCATCCCCTTAACTTTGACCTTAACAGCAGCCCACCCCTTTAACCACTTCAGCCCCGCTAGGTGAAACCCCCTTAATGACCAGACCACTTTTTACACTTCTGCACTACACTCCTTTCACCGTTTATCGCTCGGTCATGCAACTTACCACCCAAATGAATTTTACCTCCTTTTCTTCTCACTAATAGAGCTTTCATTTGGTGGTATTTCATTGCTGCTGACATTTTTACTTTTTTTGTTATTAATCAAAATGTAACGATTTTTTTGCAAAAAAATGACATTTTTCACTTTTAGCTGTAAAATTTTGCAAAAAAAAACGACATCCATATATAAATTTTTCGCCAAATTTATTGTTCTACATGTCTTTGATAAAAAAAAAATGTTTGGGCAAAAAAAAAATGGTTTGGGTAAAAGTTATAGCATTTACAAACTATGGTACAAAAATGTGAATTTCCGCTTTTTGAAGCAGCTCTGACTTTCTGAGCACCTGTCATGTTTCCTGAGGTTCTACAATGCCCAAACAGTAGAAACACCCCACAAATGACCCCATTTCAGAAAGTAGACACCCTAAGGTATTCGCTGATGGGCATAGTGAGTTCATAGAACTTTTTATTTTTTGTCACAAGTTAGCGGAAAATGATGATGATTTTATTTTTTTTATTTTTTCTTACAAAGTCTCATATTCCACTAACTTGCGACAAAAAATAAAAAATTCTAGGAACTCACCATGCCCCTCACGGAATACCTTGGGGTGTCTTCTTTCCAAAATGGGGTCACTTGTGGCGTAGTTATACTGCCCTGGCAATTTAGGGGCCCAAATGTGTGAGAAGAACTTTGCAATCAAAATGTGTAAAAAATGACCGGTGAAATCCAAAAGGTGCACTTTGGAATATGTGCCCCTTTGCCCACCTTGGCAGCAAAAAAGTGTCACACATCTGGTATCGCCGTACTCAGGAGAAGTTGGGGAATGTGTTTTGGGGTGTCATTTTACATATACCCATGCTGGGTGAGAAAAATATCTTGGTCAAATGCCAACTTTGTATAAAAAAATGGGAAAAGTTGTCTTTTTGGAAAGAAGACACCCCAAGGTATTCCGTGAGGGGCATGGCGAGTTCCTAGAATTTTTATTTTTTGTCACAAGTTAGCGGAAAATGATGATTTTTTTTTTCTCTTTTTTCCTTACAAAGTCTCATATTCCACTAACTTGCAACAAAAAATAAAAAATTCTAGGAACTCGCCATGCCCCTCACAGAATACCTTGGGGTGTCTTCTTTCCAAAATGGGGTCACTTGTGGCGTAGTTATACTGCCCTGGCAATTTAGGGGCCCAAATGTGTAAGAAGTACCTTGCAATCAAAATCTGTAAAAAATGCCCTGCAAAATCCGAAAGGTGCTCTTTGGAATATGTGCCCCTTTGCCCACCTTGGCAGCAAAAAAGTGTCACACATCTGGTATCGCCATACTCAGGAGAAGTTGGGGAATGTGTTTTGGGGTGTCATTTTACATATACCCATGCTGGGTGAGAAAAATATCTTGGTCAAATGCCAACTTTGTATAAAAAAATGGGAAAAGTTGTCTTTTTGGAAAGAAGACACCCCAAGGTATTCCGTGAGGGGCATGGCGAGTTCCTAGAATTTTTTATTTTTTGTCACAAGTTAGCGGAAAATGATGATTTTTTTTTTTCTCTTTTTTCCTTACAAAGTCTCATATTCCACTAACTTGCAACAAAAAATAAAAAATTCTAGGAACTCGCCATGCCCCTCACGGAATACCTTGGGGTGTCTTCTTTCCAAAATGGGGTCACTTGTGGCGTAGTTATACTGCCCTGGCAATTTAGGGGCCCAAATGTGTAAGAAGAACTTTGCAATCAAAATCTGTAAAAAATGCCCTGCAAAATCCGAAAGGTGCTCTTTGGAATATGTGCCCCTTTGCTCACCTTGGCAGCAAAAAAGTGTCACACATCTGGTATCGCCATACTCAGGAGAAGTTGGGGAATGTGTTTTGGGGTGTCATTTTACATATACCCATGCTGGGTGAGAGAAATATCTTGACAAAAGACAACTTTTCCCATTTTTTTATACAAAGTTGGCATTTGACCAAGATATTTCTCTCACCCAGCATGGGTATATGTAAAATGACACCCCAAAACACATTGCCCAACTTCTCCTGAGTACGGCGATACCACATGTGTGACACTTTTTTGCAGCCTAGATGCAAATTCCTTTTAGGAGGGCATTTTTAGACATTTGGATCCCAGACTTCTTCTCACACTTTCGGGCCCCTAAAAAGCCAGGGCAGTATAAATACCCCACATGTGACCCCACTTTGGAAAGAAGACACCCCAAGGTATTCAATGAGGGGCATGGCGAGTTCCTAGAATTTTTTTTTTTTTTGCATAAGTTAGCGGATATTGATTTTTTTTTTTGTTTTTTTCTCACAAAGTCTCACTTTCCGCTAACTTAGGACAAAAATTTCAATCTTTCATGGACTCAATATGCCCCTCACGGAATACCTTGGGGTGTCTTCTTTCCGAAATGGGGTCACATGTGGGGTATTTATACTGCCCTGGCTTTTTAGGGGCCCTAAAGCGTGAGAAGAAGTCTGGAATATAAATGTCTAAAAATGTTTACGCATTTGGATTCCGTGAGGGGTTTGGCGAGTTCATGGGAGATTTTATTTTTTGACACAAGTTAGTAGAATATGAGACTTTGTAAGAAAAAACTAAAGCAAACAAAAAATTTCCGCTAACTTGTGCCCAAAAAAATGTCTGAATGGAGCCTTACAGGGGGGGTGATCAATGACAGGGGGGTGATCACCCATATAGACTCCCTGATCACCCCCCTGTCATTGATCACCCCCCTGTAAGGCTCCATTCAGACGTCCGTATAATTTTTACGGATCCATGGATCGGATCCGCAAAACACATGCGGACGACTGAATGGAGCCTTACAGGGGGGTGATCAATGACAGGGGGTGATCAGGGTGATCAGGGTGATCACCCCCCTGTCACTGATCACCCCCCCTGTAAGGCTCCATTTAGACATCCGCATGATTTTTTACGGATCCATGGATACATGGATCGGATCCACAAAACGCATGCGGACGTCTGAATGGAGCCTTACAGGGGGGTTATCAATGACAGGGGGGTAATCAATGACAGGGGGTGATCAGGGAGTGTATATGGGTGATCACCCGCCTGTCATTGATCACCCCCCTGTAAGGCTCCATTCAGACGTCCGTATGCGTTTTGTGGATCCGATCCATGTATCCGTGGATCCGTAAAAATCATACGGACGTCTGAACGGAGCCTGACAGGGGGGTGATGAATGACAGGGCGGTGATCAATGACAGGGGGGTGATCAGGGAGTTTATATGGGGTGATCATGGGTGATCAGGGGTTTATAAGGGGTTAATAAGTGATGGGGGGTGTAGTGTAGTGTAGTGTGGTGTTTGGTGCGACTGTACTGACCTACCTGTGTCCTCTGGTGGTCGATCCTAACAAAAGGGACCACAGAGGACCAGGTAGGAGGTATATTAGACGCTGTTATGAAAACAGCGTCTAATATACCTGTTAGGGGTTAAAAAATTCGGATCTCCAGCCTGCCAGCGAGCGATCGCCGCTGGCAGGCTGGAGATCCACTCGCTTACCTTCCGTTCCTGTGAGCGCGCGCGCCTGTGTGCGCGCGTTCACAGGAAATCTCGCGTCTCGCGAGAAGACGCGTATATGCGTCCAGGAGGAATAAAGCAACCACCTCCCGGACGCATATACGCGTACAGCGGTCGGGAGGTGGTTAACAGTGAGTTTCATAGCACCCCACACCCTTGAAATTGACCTCCATAGGGGCCCGCCCACTTAACAGGGACCTATTGTCGGCCATATGTATATCTGAACATTAAGGTCTGACAATATTAGAACCAGAATGGAGATTCACATTGCCTTTAAGAGGCCAAACTCTCTGTTGGAATAAGCCAGAAAAAGGTCAGGATAAGTTTAACTGGTACAGAAAGCCACGGGCATGCAATGTATATTGTTTTAAAAGTTATTGCCCACAGATGTGGTATCTTAAAGAATATAATGGGTCTCACATAAACTGTTTTAAGTACCGGGGTCAAGAGAGGTTATTGCTTAAGACACTGGTATGAAGCGTTTTTCCATATAATCACCAGTATAAAGTATATACTCACGTGTTATTGCATCTAATTTAATATATTTTAACCAATGATATATATAATGTTTGTATATTCATATCCAGTTATTGATAATGTATCATTGTATCCATTTATATATATATTATGCTACATATGTATCAATGAGAGTATATTCTGTAGAAGCATATAAGATGGTTTTCTACTAAGAGGATCTTCTTTTAGAGACGAGCTCAGTTATCTTAGACGGCAATTAATCAGTCATTTGGATGGCTAAGATACACAAACTGGGTAAAACTTTCTAAGGACCATTGTACTCTTATCTGCCCCATAAATTCAAGGATTAGGGAAACTTCTAATACCGCCAGTCGGTCTGAGCAAAGTGGCAGAAAGAGTACCTGCTTGGTTGATGTAATGGGGAAAGGTTAAGAAAGTCATATGAACAGGTTAGATATGTGTGCATTTGGCATTCCTGAACATTTAAATTTCATATATGATACAACAGTGCCATCAAGTGGTAGATGGGCAGAAGTTTCTAAGGAATGCCAATTAAGTGACATCATCCCCATGATTAACATACATCACAACCACCTTATCTGATTGGAAATCCCTATTCCAAGAGGGGATGGACATAGATAAGGATTAGAATATCTGATCCAGTTTTGGAGTTCAGGGGAACATCAGGTCACAGAACATCTTCACCACTTCCAGTCCTAAGAAAAAGCTCCCTACATCCTAAGGAATTCTTCCAGGGACACACCCGAGACTCACAAAAAGAAACTGACAGATCTAAATAAAGCTGGATCCCTTCTAAAAGCTCTTTATCCCAAAGCAAGGGGTAATGTATAATTTATTTCATTTGCAGTAATTATAAATGGCTCCAATTGGCATATAGTTGAGACCCCATTGCTAGTGGGTCAGTAGTGTTAAAACAGTAATTCTATGGGAAATTTTAATGAACGAGCACATCATTAAAATTCCTGTAATATTTCTATCAGAGTGGGATCTCTGATTGGATTTTATTATCCGTAGTTAGGCCAACGGGCGTATTTATAAGGTGTCTCTTACTGATCTATTCTTCGATTGAGCATAAGGGACTTTCCACCGATTCATTTATATTGTTTCTTCGTTACATTATAATGTATTGATAACCAGTACATTAATCGGTAATAATTTCATTTAAAAAAGAAGTAGCATTGTATTGTATTTGGTGTAGTAAATTAAGTGAGCCTGGCGTAAACTGTGGAGCACCATCTTGTGGTCTATTTTGATATTGTCCTTGTATTAATTTGTATGCCATTTTTACTGTATTTATTTGTAATAAATTATATCTTATATAATTAATTGCATCCTGTTTCATTAGCTGCACAAATTGACTTTAGATCTCATCAATAAAAGAACTGGAGTTTATATGTCCAACAATTACATTTTTCATATTTCATAAAAATATTAAATCATAATTTTTCATATTTCATATCTTATAGGAAATAAATACTTGACACTATTCAGCACCCCACCTCTTAACACTGACCTCCATAGGGGACCGTCCCCTTATCTGTGACCTCCACTGTTCAATGCCCCCTTAACAGAGACCTCCACAGCACCCGTCCCTTAACAGTGACCTCCACAGTACCCCACTCCCTTAACAGTGACCTCCACAGTACCCCACTCCCTTAACAGTGACCTCCACAGTACCCCACTCCCTTAACAGTGACCTCCACAGTACCCCACTCCCTTAACAGTGACCTCCACAGTACCCCACTGACTTAACAGTGACCTCCACAGTACCCCACTCCCTTAACAGTGACCTCCACAGTACCCTACTGACTTAACAGTGACCTCCACAGCACCCGTCCCTTTAACAGTGACTGCCACAGTACCCTGTATCCTTAATAGTGACATTCACAGTACCCCACCGACTTAACAGTGACCTCCACAGTACCCCACTCCCTTACAGTGACCTCCACAGTACCCCACTCCCTTAACAGTGACCTCACAGTACCCTGCTGATTTACCAGTGACCTCCAAAGCAGCTGCCCATTTAAAAGTGGCCCCTGCCCCCTTAACAGTGACCTCCACAGTGCACGCCCCCTTAACAGTGACCTCCACAGCAGCTGTCCCTTTAATAGTGGCCTGCCCCCTTAACAGTAACATCCACTGTAAACACCCCTTTAAAAGTTACCTCCACAGTGCTTGCCTCTTAACAGTGACCTATACAGCAGCTGTCCCTTTAATAGTGGCCCCTGCCCCCTTAACAGTGACTTCCACAGTGCCTGTCTTCTTTAAGGCTAGGGCTACATGATGACATTTTGTCGCACAACAATTTTTATAATGGTAGGCTATGCTGTCGCACTCCGACATGCTGCGACACGACAGTCGCAAAAAACCCATCCAAGATGGATGCATGTATCAGTGTAGTTGTGCCCTATGTGTCGTGCGACTTATTGTCGTTGTCTAGCCCTAGTCTAAAGCTGACCTACAGGAATGAAATAAAATGGCTGGGTTGTTATGGAAACCTGGAGTAAAAATGTGTGTATGGCAGTTGGCATTTGAAGAGAAAGACTTGCAGGCTTGTATTGGTTATTGCAGGTCATTTTTTGAGACCCGGTCTAAAACCTTCCCGGACACCTGATGGACCTGTGTGCCAAATCTTGTGAAGATCGGTTCAGTCATTTGGTCGCACATAAAGAACAGACAGACAGACAAACGTCCAGACAGACAGACACTCATTTTCAAGAGACTGGCAGAAGAATCCGGCTTCGCACGTGTATATTTCATCTATTTCATTTTATGTTTCCGTGTGTCATAAAAAGTAGAGTTGAGCGGACACCTGTATGTTCAGGTTCGACGGGTTCGGGACCCGAACTTGACCCCCGAACCTCATTGAAGTGAATGGGGACCCAAACTTTTGAGCACTAAAATGGCTGTAAAAATCTTAAAGCTTCAGCAGACAAGACATTGTGGACAACATTATGGCGACAGCTTTGTGGGAACAGTTTGGGAAATACCTTTTTCTGCTCCTCCTTGACTGCGCCCTTGTGCACAGAGCAAGCTCCATAAAGATATGGTTGGGGGGTTGGTTTCTGACACTCTGGTATAAACGGCTGACATCTGTGCTGCGATGTCAGCCGTTTAACCCTTTCCATACCGCGGTCCATACGGACCGCTGTATGGAAAAGTTTAATAACAGTCAGGGAGCTCCCTCCCTCTCTCATCGGGGGCTGCTGTGCCTTTGCAGCCCCCAGACAGGATGGTCTCACAGAGGGAGGGAGCCCCCAGACAGCTCCCCTCCTTCCCCTTCCCCATCTGCTCAGTTGTGGCAGACGGGGAAGGTTCCCATGGCAACAGGACGCCTTCTCAGGCATAGGCATAGATCTGTTCAGACAAAGTGTAAGTAAAATACAGTACAATACACTATATAGGGTACTGTACTGTATTATACAGACATCAGACCCACTGGATCTTCAAGAACCAAGTGGATCTGGGTAAAAATAAAAAGGTTCAAAAAGTGAAAAAAATGTAAAAATAAAAAAACATATTTATCACTGATTAAAAATAAATAAATTCCCTACACATATTAGGTATCGCCGCATCCGTAACGACCCGATCTATAAAACGGTCATGTTACTTTACCCGAACGGTGAACACCGTAAAAAAAAAAAACTATGATGAAATTGAAATTTTGCCCACCTTACTTCCCAAAAAAAGGTAATAAAAATGATCAAAAAAGTCTTATGTACACCAAAATAGTACCAATCAAACCGTCACCTCATCCCGCAAAAAATGAGACCATACCTAAGATAATCGCCCAAAAACTAAAAAAACTATAACTCTCAGACTTTTTTGCGACTTTTTAAATAGTCTCAATAGTAAATCTGTCTAGAGATTAATTTACATAAGAAAGCATGCCCACTTTCAGAAAACTGGCGAGCATAGTGCAGAGCAGAAAAAAGTCGCAAATTTTTGCGCAGTTTTAGTGATTGCGCAAAAATTTGCGACTTTTTCACTCCATTATTCTGACTTGAGCTAATGATAAATCTGGCCCCATGGCTCTCAGACTATGGAGACACTAAAACATTATTTTTTTGTTTCAAAAATGAAATCATTGTGTAAAACTTACATAAATAAAAAAAATAGTATACATATTAGGCATCGCCGCGTCCGTGACAACCTGCTCTATAAAAATACCACATGATCTAACCTGTCAGATGAATGTTGAAAATAACAAAAAATAAAAACGGTGCCAAAACAGCTATTTCTTGTTACCTTGCCTCACAAAAAGTGTAATATAGAGCAACCAAAAATCATATGTACCCTAAACTAGTACCAACAAAACTGCCACCTTATCCCGTAGTTTCTAAAATGGGGTCACTTTTTTGGGAGTTTCTACTCTAGGGGTGCATCAGGGGGGCTTCAAATGGGACATGGTGTAAAAAAAAAAAACGGTCCAGCAAAATCTGCCTTCCAAAACTGTATGGCATTCCTTTCCTTCTGCGCCCTGCCGTGTGCCCGTACAGCAGTTTACGACCACATATGGGGTGTTTCTGTAAACTACAGAATCAGAGCAATAAATATAGCATTTTGTTTGGCTGTTAACCCTTGCTTTGTTACTGGAAAAAATTTATTAAAATGGAAAATTTGCCAAAAAGTTTTAGCACCATTTGCCATTAACTCTTGTGGAACACCTAAAGGGTTAACAACATTTGTAAAATCAGTTTTGAATACCTTGAGGGGTGTAGTTTATAGAATGGGGTCATTTTTGAGTGGTTTCTATTATGCAAGTCTGAAAGTGACTTCAGACCTGAACCGGTCCCAAAAAAGTGGGTTTTTGAAAATTTCTGAAAAATTTCAAGATTTGCTTCTAAACTTCTAAGCCTTGTAACTTCCCCAAAAAATAAAATATCATTCCCAAATTGATCCAAACATGAAGTAGACATATGGGGAATGTAAAGTAATAACTATTTTTGTAGGTATTACTATGTATTATAGAAGTAGAGAAATTTAAACTTGGAGATCTGAAATTTTTCACAATTTTTGGGTAAATTTGGTATTTTTTTTATAAATAAAAATGATTTTTTTTTTACTTCATTTTACCAGTGTCATGAAGTACAATATGTGACGAAAAAACTATCTCAGAATGGCCTGGATAAGTCAAAGCGTTTTATAGTTATCAGCACTTAAAGTTACACTGGTCAGAAAAATGTCCTGGTCCTTAAGGTGAAATAAGGCCGTGTCCTTAAGGGGTTAAGAGCAAAGGAGGAACCAACTCCCTATTAAGGCCTGTGGATGTAGACTGAGGGGTCAAAGAAGCTCCTGGAGAAAGTTGAGGCCTCGTCTCTGCCCTGGGGCCTTCTATGGGTGGGATCTTCTTGTATAAGATTTATGACATCACTGCTGATACTTGAAGGTCCATGACACCTTTCCCCCGATTCCTCCTGTTATTGACCACCTCCTGGATCCTCAAGAAGATTTAATGATTTCCTTATATTTCACAATTTCTACAATCATCCTTTTAAAAAGGTCAGTAAAAATTAAGAAAATGTTTCAGTTAAATTATTTTTCATAATCATTATTCAAATAGCATTAACTGTACATAGCCATAGATTTAGACATTAACCCTTTTACTACCCTAGACCACTAGGGATGTCTCAGTTAATCCCTGTATTACATGCTGTTTCATGGCAGTATTATTTTGCATTATATGGCAGTATTATCTTATGGCAGTATTATTTTGAATTATATGGCAGTATTATTTTGCATTATATGGCAGTATTATTTTGCATTATATGGCAGTATTATTTTGCACTATATGGCAGTATTATTTTGCACTATATGACAGTACCTGCTATAAGCATTCAGCCCATGTGGTTTATGTATGCGGATTTGATATTCCGAAATGAACCCAGAAACCTCCCATTAGAAATCCTAAGATCTGGACAGTGAAGCTCTGCTCCTTGTTCCCCATCTAATCTGATAATTTAGATCACTCCCAATTTCATGAAGCCAAAAAATGGGCCTCCTGGGTGAATCTGGTAAGTTTTCCGAGTGAAAGTTCCTTATTTCACGTTAGTAGTTATGAAGTGAAGGTGCGGGGCTGTGATAACCTTCTTTTTCTGCTGTTATGACCCCATTTTTCTCCTAAAACTATCAGCACTTCATTATTCTTACCCGATACTGACATCTTGTGGCCATAAAAGATCATTACATCTAGTGTACAGTTATGTAGTAGGCCATCAGAGCATTCTGACCTCTAGTGGTCATTTTGGCAAATTACAGCAAGAAAATGATAACTTTCCAGGCTTCTCATCACAGCTGCATACCAGTATCTACTGAAATTTTGTGATGCGTTGCAATTTAAAGCCGATCCCTGCTGACAGCGCCATGATGAAGATCCAGGTGCCCCGCGTTGTGTGCCTGTATACATGCCACGGCGTAGTCATCCTCTCATGGTATCAAATCAATAGGCCACAGCACTCTTTCAAAAAATGGCAGGGGTGGGTGCACGTCCGGGTTGTGTTCTGTAGCTCCACCTCAAGAACTGTAGATGTCACACAAATATTTAGACAGCACTCCGTGATGATGATGATGATAATTAAAGGTAATTTATGTCATATTATTTCAGCCGGAAACAGTGGTACATCAGTTGCGTGCAACGTTTCGGGCTAACATACGCCCTTCATCAGGCACTAGTGGAACCACAGCTTGTGAATAGCCGGCACTCCTAGACCCCATCTACAAGCCCTGCAAGTCTCGGCTACCTAGCTCCAAGGGAAGCTGCTGGAGGCGACTTCCATGGAGGAGGGGGATTTTGTGAAAAATGTACCCAGGGGTGATGGATGCGAAATCGGGTAACAGAATCAGACGTGCCGGCTATACACGAGCCGTGGTTCCACTAGAGCCTGATGAAGGCCGTATGTTAGCCCGAAACGTTGCACGCAACTGATGTACCACTGTTTCCGGCTGAAATAATATAAAATAAAATTACCTTTAATTATCATCATCATCACGGAGTGCTGTCTAAATATTTGTGTGACATCCTCTTATGGAGGGAGCAGGATATACAGTCATGCCTGATGCTCCCCCGAGTGCAGAGGTCACCCATAGGGAGTTGCGTCAGTATTTTTCACGCCCTGCGGGTGTTCTGAGGAGATCTGTCAGAATTGCTGCACGTGACTCGATCTGACAGTTTGTTTTGTTGTGGGTTAGAACTGAATCCCACCTCCTCCCAGGTGTTGTTCTTTAGGTCATTGGTGAGGCTATTTATTCCTCCCTCTCCCTATAGCCTTTGAGTTCTGCCTTGTGTGAGCTCTGGAAGTTTGGTGGATCGTCTGCTCCAACACATCTCTAGATAAGTCCTTTTCCCTTTTTCCTTCTGTTTTTTACTAGGCCTCTAGGGTGACGATAGCTGCTTCAGTTGTTGAAGGAGCTGGGTGTCTCTTTCTCTCTTCCCTACAGCTGAGGGTTTGGTTCAGTTTGTTATAGTCTTAGGTACGTGGGCATGTGCATATCTACCATCCAGATATGCACATGGGCATAGCAGCTTAGGGAAAGTGTTTTAGGGATTGCTAGGAGGTGACCCCTTTGTCCTCCAGCATTTGGGGCCTAGTCAGTTGTTTTGTTTGCTTTGCCGTGTTCTGTTTCCTTCCCTTATCTGACCTATCATGACTTTATTGGGGTCATTACAGGGGCAGTCAGAGGGGTAATTCCTGGAAAATCTGTAACAGTACCACCACCTACCATTTATAATACTCCTTATATAGAATAGGGAGACCTTTTTGGCCCCCCAGGGCCCAGGTTCAACTGCAATCTCTATACCCCTAGGATCAATGTAAAGAAGAATCATTTACATAGAGGCATTAGGCCTATATTACACCGACAGATTTCCAGGCCAATCAGTGGTCAGGTGGCCAGTTACACACAACTATTGGTCTGATTGGACAGATATTGGTCAGATAATCTGTAATACAGGCCTTAGTGTAGTGTTGGGCGACAGGTGATAACAATCTCTACATGTGGCCCCGGCTCCTGAAGATGGCAGAATCACCACGCTGTAACATTTCGGTTTTAGTTAGTTTTTTTATTAAGTGTCAAATTGTTACAATAAAAAAACTAAGTTAAAAAAAAATTCACGTAACAGTCACGACTCGGAATTAACCCCTCCCAACCCAATCCCCGAGGCGCAAGGGCAGAACCACAGACAAGAAGGCACAAACCATCCGCAAAGCCCCGGCCCTGGGGTACACGTCTGAGGCGCGGTAGAGAATAACGGAATAGGCCACCATAACCGCACGTGGACATCGCAACAGTCAGCGGAGCAAGGGTTAAATCTCCATGTTACCTCATGTCATACACTCCAGTCACATCCAAAGCTGCAGTCAGCTCTACTTTTACATCACGCCTTGCGCTCCAGTCACATCCAGAGCTGGCTTCCTGTTTTCGCTCAGGCCCCTGCATTATCAGTTAATACATGGCGGTAAGCTCCAGCTGTTGTGAAACTACAACACCCAGCATGCTCCATTTACCTCTATGGGAGTCCCGAGAACAGCTGTGCAAGTGTGCCTGCTGGGAGTTGTAGTTTCACAGCTGGAGTAATGGAGATTGCCCATTAGATTAGGCCATGCTGCAAGTCATAAAACCTGACGCAGCCGCTAATGAAGCTGAGCTGCTGTAGGGCGTCAGTGCCAGCAGAATTACGAGTGCAGCTCTGAAGAGGTCAGGTCGTGAAGATGGAATGTAACGGCAGAATTGTGGCAGCAGCTGTGGATGTGACTGGAGGACAGGACGCGATGGAACAGGAGGACTGAAGATGTATCTAAAGACATGAGTGCAGCTCTAGCTGTGACTGGAGGATCATAAGGAGAGGTTTCCTTTGTTCCTACACTCCTGATCGCTTAGGAACAACTGTCAGGGGCCCGATGAACATCAGCATGGGGGCCAACAGGAAGCAGAATTACATTAATCCCCTGTAATCGAAGAAGCATAGAAAAAAAAAATATAAAAACTTGAAAAAAAAAAAAAAAAAAAAACACGAAAATCAGAAAAATCCAGAAGTTAGTTATTAGCAAAAAAAAAGTGCGCAATACAAGAGGGCAAAACGGAGCGGGGGAAGCGCGTAGATAAACGACACCCAAAAACAAAAGTGCGCGTCCATGTCACATGACCGCGTCAGCCAAGTTCAGAATCAGGGGTGGATTGAGTGGAGACGCCCCAATTCATTACATCGGCTCCTTAACAGAAGTGTGAATGCAGCTCTAGGTGTGATTGAAATGCAAGACATAACAGAATTGTAAATGCAGCTCTGGCTGTGAATGGAGTGTGACATAGCAGAGCAATAAACTGATGAATGGAGCTCTGGCTGTGAATGGAGTGCGACATAGCAGAGCAATAAACTGATGAATGCAGCTCTGGCTGTGAATGGGAGACATGGTAGATGTGATTGCAGCTCCAGATGTGACAGGAGTATAAAAGATCATAATGAAATGAGGTAACAACAAAATCATGAATGCAGCTTTGGATAGAACATGTTGAAACAGTGGAATAGAGACTGCAGCTCTGGGTGTAATTGGAGTGCAAGATATGACAGGACAGCACAGATGTGAATGCCGCACCAGATATACATAGATGACGTAACGCTAGAATTGTGAGTGCAGCTCTGGATGTGACTACAGTATAAGGCATTATTTGAGCCAGAGAGGAAGCGCTTTCGTTTCAACCAAAGACAAACAGCACGACCCCTGGGGGCGCCCTCGGGACACGCAGCACACTGGAAGCTCAATGCCAGGGCACCCGATTCAGCCAAGTCCAACCTTCAACCAATGAAACAAACAAAAAACAACCGCCTGTGTAAAGTGCAAAAAGAAAAACAAACATTCAAAATGCAGAGAATAAGAGCAAAAAGTGGAGAAAGCGGGTGAGGTGCCGACCGGAGATTCACTCTCTGCCCACCTCGGGCTGCAGCTATATGTCCATTGTATCTGAGGGGGGCTCAGGAGCATTGGTCCGCTCATCTCCTGCCCTAATGTTCTAACAGCATCGGGTGACTACTAGGACTCAAAGGAGGATGGGAGTGGCCTTGAAAAGTGGATCATTGTGCTGGAAGGTTCTAGAAGGGGCCATCCTCAGGAGGTCCTTGAGGAGGAGGCTGCAGGAATGGTTGATGCAGGAAGTCCATCAGAGTTCAGTGCAGGTAACGGGGGTCAGGCCATGGATCAGTAGGGTGGGGCCCAGCCCCTCAGTTAGGGCGTCAAGTTCTTCCAGGTAATGTTCATGAAGAGCAGGGTCTGCAGGAGGCCGGGGGAGGTAGAGGAACCGCACAGCGGACTCCATGCCACCTTCCTCCAGCACCACTTGGTTGGCCGCCTTCAGATACTCCTTAGAGATGGGTTCACGAGTTAGGCCTGGATGTTCTTGGCCTTGGCCCCACAGCACTGCCACTCTATCCCAGTCCACCACTCGGATGATGGCTCGGATGCGCAACTTAATGAGCAACTCTCGGAACTTGACTTCTGCCGCTAACAAGCCGCTACTGCCACCGTTACCGCCAACTGATGACTCCACACAGAGAAAGAACCGCAGCTGGTACCGGTGCCAGGAGGCAGCCATGTTTAGAATGCATGCCATCTGCAGCAAAAATAAGCTACAGACATCTACATAGGCAGAAGCCTGGGGCCGGAGGAGGTCCAGGGGCCACACATCAATGTACAAGGCAGCATTGGAGCTAGAGGTCCCCGGCCTCACAAGTGAGGGGAAACCCCGCGCTAACACAATGTTCTTATGCATCTTCAGGGCATCACAGATTATGGCTACATATTCCTTAGGTGCCAAATGGCGAGGACTCTCCGGACTACGGATGGGGGGGAAGTGAGCCTGCAAAGACGTAGCATCTACACCAAAGGGGTCATCATTTGGAGAGAGACCGGGGGTAAAGGCTGAGTCCTGCAGAAAGTAATCTTCTGGAGTAGCATTATCGTAGAACCCAAGTACCAAGGTGTTTGGCTTCATCCCTCCTGGAAGGGAAGAAATACAACCATTAGGATAGTACAGTATCTTGTGTGTGAGGTCAGTACACAAATCCAGTGGTTACACCCTCCATACGCTGTGACGGAATATGGTGTTGTGATGTGTTAGGTCCATTGTACATACCAAGCCCAGTGATGCGCAGAAGCTGCTGCGTCCCATGTCGTACAGATGGACTTAAGGTCAAATCTACAAAAGCTTTAACGTTTAATTTATCCACTAGACTGAGCCAGAAGCTGTAATGTGCCTGCACCGGATCAGACGGCAGAGTATCTGAGGAGGAAAGATCAGGAACCAGTCATATCAGAACACCCAATGTATTAGACCGCCCAATGTAACAGACCATAAATTGTATCAGAGGTACATCGGGTCCAGTAACAAGAATTGCACCATCTCACCTAGATCTCCAGTTTCTACATGACCCATAATGTATAGTCCTCCTTTCTTCAGATCATTGATGAACTTGATCAGTTGGCAGGAAGTCCGTGGGTTGGACACCATGAGGAGAATCTGCGGCCTCCAGAACTTCACATGCTCCTTGCGTACATCCAAAAGCAACAGATATTTTCTGACCTGAGAAGAAGGACATCGAAAAACTGTGTGCAGGAATAAAAGAATACATGACCACTGCCTCTACCTCCATATTATCAACATTTATCATAGTGTGCTCCACCTGCTTCATTCCTCCACATCACTATCATTATTCATTGTGGATCTCCTCATGTCTCATTAATCTACTTCCTCATTGCCATCATTCTTCATGGTGGACCTCCTCATGCCTTTTTTATTCTACCTCATCACTAGCATTCTTCATATTTGGTCCTCTCGTATCTCACATCTATTTCATTGCTAGCGATTTTCATTGTGGGCCTCCTCATGACTTATTAATCCACCTAACGACTATCATTCTTCATGGTGAACCTCCTCCTGACTCATTATTGTACCTCATCACAATCATTCTTTATGATGGACTTCCTCGTGTCTCATTAATATTCTTCATAGTGGACCTGCTCATGTCTCATCACTAGCATTCTTCATGGTCAGCTCCCCCTTGTCTCATTCATCAATTTCATTACTAGCACTCTTCAAAGTGGACCTCTTTAAGTCTCTCTATCATTCTTCATGGGGAAATCTCCTTGTTTCTCATTAATTTAGTTCATCACTATCATTCTTCATGGTGGACCTGATCATGTCTCATTATTCTACCTCATCACCATAACTCATGGTGAAGTTCCTTGTGTCTCATTAATCTACCTCATCACTGCTATTCCTCATTGTGGACCTGCTCATGTCTCTTCACTAGCATTCTTCATGGTTGGCTCCATCACATCTCATTTGTCAATTTCATCACTAGCACTCATTATCATGGACCTCCATGTCTCTAATCTACCTCATCGCTATCCTTTTTCATGGTGGACCTCTTTGCATCTGATCAATATACCTCATTATGATTATCCTTCATGGTGGACCTCCATATGTCTTATATATCTCCACTTTCACTTTATGGTAACTCTCATTCTGACAGTTCTCACCTGATGGAATATAAGTGCCTGGCTGATGTATCCCCAACTGCTGCTGCTGCTCCTGAAATGAATAAATCCCAACAACAGGAGAAGTAGGACAATGCTGCCAGAAGCGTAGGCTGGGTTAATGAGAAACATCATCAACAGGCAGCTCAAGATGCCCAGTAGACAGGTATGCCAGGAGAAGAGGCGGAATGTGGGCCTATGGAAAATGACAAAAAAACATCACAACATGAAGCATAAAAAACAATAAAACGAAGAGAAGCAGCAAATTAGAAACGCTCACCGGAAGTTTGGAGCAGACGCCCATTCAAGAGCCAGACAGGCAAGGTCTATTGCCGCATATGCCATGAGGTAGAAAACAGTCACAATCCCAGCAATAGTGTTCAGCTTACCAGCCAGCAGTACCAGCTGGAAAGAGAAATCAATTAAATCAGAGAAATTATGATCATCTAGAGAGTCTGACTACACTTTCTGGTGGACCTCACTGAGATGTAGGGATGCTGGTTGACCACTACTGTCGCTATGCAAAAAGATATCCAAAGAAAACACCTAACCTGCACGAGGGCCCAGGTATACACCACCGCTCCCCAGGGGTTGCCTCCTTTGGACACAAGCTTTGCAGGAGCAAGGAGAATTCCTGGGAAGGACACATGGTTAGATGGACCGGAGGCCACAGGTTGACAAATGAAGAATCAGAAAAAGCCAAGTACTGGCACTAAGAAATCTCACCAAATAAGTCATCCTTGGCAAGAGCATGCAAGATACGAGATGCCCCAATTAGAGTGCTCATGGAGGCAGACAGGGAGGTGGCGTAAACTCCAATTAGGACAAATGGAGCCCAGAAATTGATTGACCGGAAGAATCCGTAATCTTCTCTCAATAATGTCCTAAAAAGAGGGAGAAAAAGAATTTCAAGGTTGGAACTCCAAAACCATGTCCAACAGTGGTGTCACCATATCGCAGTTCAACCCATCGTGTCATTTACAAAAAAAAAAAAAAAAAAAAAAAAAAAAAAAAAAGGAGCTCTGGTGACCCAATCTTTCAAGGGTCAATTCTTGTTGAATTTATGTGCATAAAAACGCAGGGGGCACCACAAGTTTGGAACAATGGCCATACACTACCTTCTCATCAGCAATTATGAATGGCAGCAATTACACACCTGTCGCAGGTCAATGCTGTAAAGATGAAGAGTATCAAATAGACAAAGAATGTGATAACCACGGCTATGATGGTCCCAATTGGAATGGCGCGACTTGGCTGCTTCAGCTCCCCTGCAAACCAAAAGAGAATCATGAAGAACTTGGTCTCAACAATGAAGTTCCCAATTGTTGCATCACTGTGACCCTACTTGCCTGCTCTAATTGGTGCCTGGTATTCAGATGCACCAACAAATGGAGCCTACACACTCCTGATCCTCACATATACTTGGTCTTCATGAGACCAAAATAATAAAATTAGCTTTTTTGTCCCAACATTAGTGGAGGTCACCAATTAGTGAGAATGAATCATGGGGCAGGTTTTCAAGTCAAAGTGGCATTTTTGTGGAAGGAAAGCCACCAAAGCCTTACACTAGGAGCTGACCAAATCAATTAAATATGACCATGCAATAGACATTGTAAACTTCATGATCATAGATGTCCAAAGACTCTTCCATCCATGGTTATCAATGTTGACGAAGGCTGAGGTGGATCTTATCAGTGGATCCCCCTGGTCCTCAACAGGCTGACTTTGCATTCTCTCTCGACAGGGCAGACACAACCATGATAACAATTCACAGCACTGAACCCCTACATCCCAGTACAGCGAGAATCAAGAAATTATGGCTTTAATAGAGTGACACTGGTGGAAGATTAAGGGGTCTTACCAGACATATTACATCCAGCCATGATTCCAGTGCATCCATTAAACATGACAGCAAAGACAGTGGCGAAATTCATGAGGTTTCCAGTGGTGTAATCCAAGGTGTAGTCCGCTAATGAGAAATATTAGAGGGATGTGATCAAGGTACAACCAGTTAATGGATGAGGCAGGACAAAAACAAGACAGACAAGATGGCAGCCAGACATTTCAACTGCCCACCCAAACCTTCATGTTTATCTCAATGCAGATACAATGGCAAAAAGAAGATTTAGTAGTAAACTGAGATGATGACATTTCCATCTGCTGCCCCATCTAATGGGGTAAAGATCAGGTGTGGTTTCTTCCAGGTCGCCAGTAATTACATACAGACCATAATGTGAGCCTGATGGTTGTGGGATACTCTCCCCCGACCATTACAGGAAGACTACGAGCTCGACAACAGTTGGTGTTTGATGGGAATTTATTGACCGGTGTGGCAGAAATAACCTCGCCACCGGGTTTTGGAGGGGCCTGTTTGCAGCCTCTTGCCTCAGGATTATGGCCCATATACTATAACTTTGAAGGAGAAGACAGACCGGCCGCACAGCCTAAATCTGTGGAACTGTTTTGGGCAGGAAATCCATGCTTGCAGTCAGTCAAATGTGACTTCTATCGAATTCGGGAACCCCTGCTCGGATTTCGGTGATTTCTGGATATGTTGTTCGCCCAGATCAGACCTATCCAGGGATGTATAAGTTATGGGGAAATGTGGGGCTTTGGGGTGTTTTCTGTTTTTTGGGGAAAAATGTGTGTTTTCTGCCTGTGAGATTAAGTTAGCCCATTGTGTTTGGTAATTGTATCACAGGCAGAGCCCATTGTGTTTGTTAATTGTATCACAGGCAGAAGAGGGGTTGTGTCCAATTGCTGCGAGTGTTTCCGTACTGTAAATGTATGTGATTGGCTAATGTAAAAACTGTCTCAGTCTTCCACAAGGTCCCCTTGCTGGAAGACCTACATAAAAGGCTGACATGTAGCCCCATTAAAGAGTTCCTGTTTTACCCTCAACATAAAGCCTCGTCTCATGTGTGTAGGGAAGGCTGCATCTACACTGGGGAATGCTATATGCTGTATACTCTCCTGGCAATAATCCCTGAGCTCTTTTAAGAGCTTGTTCCTGCATCGCTCTCTGAAGGAAGAGAGGTTAACCCACTGGAACCTGAAAGCCTTGTCGTAGGTCCAGGGTGGGTAGAAGACGCCAACCAAGCTGCGGCGGTTCGTGGGGTCAGCAGTGCTTACGATGTTTGGAGCCCTTGGGATGCACTAGGAGCATCCATCAATGGAGGTACCCAGTTGGGGTGCCAGGAGACCTGTTACAACCTGTTTTAATGAAACCTCAATATTTTTTTTTTTTTCTTAAAAATCCTATTAAAGGGATTGTCCAGAAATGTCAGAATGGTGCATAGAATTTATAATCACCTTACCGTTCCCCCATCTGACCTGTACTGACACTTCCCAGGCTGGAGTCTACTTTCTGGTGTTTTGTAACACACAGGGAATGATCGATCAGCCAATCAACAGCCACAATAGTAACCCTCCTCAATCACTGATTGGTTGAGAGACTCAGCCAGTGATCGGCCACAGGGGGTGATCCACCTAGATCAGTGCTTGACTGAGACTCTCGTAACAAGCAGGAAACAATCATTTAACCAATCATCGGCCACAGAGGTGATCCACCTCAATCAGTGATTGGCTGAGTCTCTTGTAGCAAATAGGCAATGATCGCTCAACCAATCATCGGCCACAGCAGTGACCTGCCTCAGTCAGTGACTGGCTGAGAGATTGTCTTGATATATTCCACCCTTTTACTCCGTTAATGGACTATTCATTCTAATGTAGTAATGAGCAGGTAGGGGCAATATTCGATATTCGTCATAAATTCACGAATTCGAGAAGTCGCCATTATTTTCTTGATTGTGAAAATTGGCAATGTAATATGCGCGTATTGCGTGCACATTACAGGTGTGGGTCACTTTTGCTACATATTTCCAGCTGCTAGAATTTTCCTGAGACTGGACATTGCAGCCTTCTCATTGGCCCACAAGCAAGAAGCAGAGAGGGATCATGGGTTTAGAAGAAAGAAAATCTAGAATATTCTCAAATACGAATATATAGCACTATATTCTAAATCTTCGCGAATTCTCGAAGTGGCGATATTCGCGATTAAAATCCATAATTCAAATATTCGCGCCCAACACTATTCCATTGGAGTCCTGCAAAGGCCCAGTTATCTTTTGAGCCACCAGCCATGTTGTATGGGTAGATTTACTTATAGTTTCTATATATATTAAAAAAAAACACTATCTCTGGTAAGTGGAGTATTTAGCATACTAGAGGGTTTGAGGAGGCTCTGATTGCTCACCTTGTAAATTGTTATGCAGCGTGGTACTATTGATTCCGGTGTACTCTCCGATCAGAGTTACATTTCCGCCATGCCGAATAGTGATCTGCCGTGGCCCAACAGCTAAAAAACTCAGCAAGATAGAGAAGAGGACCAAGGTAACCAAAATAAAGATGAAGAAAGCCGCTTGGGAATAGATGGAAGCTCCAACCAGACAGACGGATAGACAGAGCAGCAGCACCAGGCTAGCATAAAGGAAGTTGTATCCATAACCCTGGGGCAGTGTTCGTAGAGAATTGGTGGGATCAGACGAGTCTAAAGGAACATGAGAGAGGGTTGGTTATGGTGTTACAGACAAGAGCAATATAAGGGCAGACAATGGGTTAGAATAAATCATAGAACTGACCTTTTCCAAAGATATCCAGAACCCCCTCCACCAGTCCGAGAACATAAACTCCACATGCACACACGTTGGCCAAGTAGAACATGAGCCCAATGCTGCCACCAAACTCTGGGCCAAGTGTCCTCGAGATCATAACTGATGAAGTCAAGGAAATATAATATATCAACTTACCATCCACTTTTCCTCCATGGCCGGAGCAAGACTCTAGCCTCATGGGTTTAGGCAACGGTTACCTCAAGTCCATCAAGGTCCCTGTATCGTATGTTCAGTGCACTAATAAGAAGGATAGTTGGTAATCTGAGAACTCTAGGTCTGTCTGAAGCCACTTGTTAGGACATCCCCAAAATATACAAGCTCCCCATAAAGGTTTGGGCACTTTCCTCATCATTTTTGGCAGTAGTGGGGGACCAGCTATCTGGTCACCATTGATGTTATCTATGGACATGTGTCAGGACTGGATAGTAAATTATATAACTTTTTATGTACTGGAACGCAATGAATTAAGGATACAGTAAGCTCCACCTCCTTGGACTGCCCCGTTAGTACAAATGGCACAGACGCTGAGCACCGTCAACCAGATGATGGCATATGCTACAAACAGCATTAGAAGAGACTGAAGAAGACCAGCATGACCCACCACGAAACCTGAGAAGCAGAGAAGATGAGACAGTGGAGATAACAGTGACCAAAAAATACAATATGGCTGCCCTGCGATTTGTCTGTCTGTATGATATGACTGTACATCTGTCCTAGGAACCATCTGTCTGTACATCTGTCCATTTGATATGACTGTACGTATGCCCTAAGATCCATCTCTCTGTATGATATGACTGTACGTCCACCCAAGGATCTGTCTGTCTGTAGGATAAGACTGTACGCCTGTCCCAGGACTGTATTGGCTGTAGGTCTTGTCCAGATCCTGTTGGTCTAATACCCCAGAGGACTACTGTAAAGGGCTAATTATTGCCAAAAGGGTTAATTTAAATGTTGCCAATTAAATGTTGTGATTTATTGTCAAGGCACTTGCTTTTTATGCACTGGGCAAGTTATCATTGGCAGATTGTTTAGTGTACCAGGGTGATGGACTTAGCCTGCCCCCTGGTTAGAGAGTCCAGTTTGAGATGAGCTACAGGAAAAGGACATGTGTGAGAGAGTTCTTACAGACCAGGCTGTGCAGGATTCCATCAGTAAGGTATTTGTTTGTTTATGGCATACGAGACTACTGCTGTGGGAAGGATTGCCTCTGGCACCTACCACACTTTGAGACGGACTAGCCATCTAGATCTAAAGTTTGCACCCCTCAGGCCAGGAATTGCAGAAAGGGATACATGTACACTAGAGATGAGCGAATCGAAGTTGACGAAGTGGAATTCTATCTAAATTTCAGAAATAATTTGATTCGTTCCAAAGTCGAATTTCCTCGCGCATCATGTTAATGAATCATGTTTTTTCAAAAAAGGCTAATGCATGTTAGAAAGAGGAAGTAAGAAGCCCGGGAACAAGAGCGCACCCATAATGCCATGCAGACAACCAATCAGCAAATAGCCAGCCCCTGTGATGTCCCTGCCCTATAAAAAAGCCTCATCTTGCTCGGTCTCCACCATTTTCCAATGAACTTAGTGCAGGGAGAGACGTTACAGGCACTAGGGACAGTGTTAAGGAAAGCCTTTATTCACTAAAAATTACTATTGAGCAGTTCGGTAAAGATTATTCTTAGTGAAGGGATATAATAGGTTGTAATTATCCACGCTATAGGGAGAGAGCAGGGACAGCTTAGAGATAGTGTAGGGATAAAATAGGGAGGCTTTATCCACACTATAGGGAGAGAGCAGGGGTTGATAGAAGAGTGTTAAGCCTAGCTAATAGGAGCTATTCTATTACACCTTGCTGCACTAATTGGCGTTACTAAAAGTGATCTTGTCACGGTGGGGAGTGGGGGGAAACTCCACACTGTACAATGTAGGTTGGCAGGATATGCCACTAGGCCTGGAAAAAGGAATAAAGGGAGCAGCTCACCTTCTAACACATCCCTAAATCCTAGCCCTGACCTCCTAACTGTATGAGAGAACCCTAATGGTGGGAGGGCTCATACTTGGAACCTCGGTTCCTACTAACCCTAGAGATCCCTGGTAATAATGTCAGGGCTAGGAGACGACCTGTTCATCCATGACACGGATGAACCGGAGTCTCCAGCAGACCTAGCAACAAGAAAGGAGCAGACAGTAGCATAAACCAGATTGGCAGGTAAGCATCCAGCGCAAACAACACACACTGGAACAACAGCACTTACCTGCCACAACAACTGGATGAAACAACAACTGCTACTAACAAGTGGTTCCACCTCCGGGAAACCCTGGAGCCCACTTCCGCAGGCAGGTTGTCAACACTGTTCACCCTCTGAGGAACCCAGGAGCCCCCTCACCGGAGGCACAACACACAGGGAAACGCCTTGCATATATGCTGGACGAACAACACCAAAAGAGCAGACATGAAACAACAAGACGTACACCACACCCTGATCATAAACCCACACCAAACATCAACACAGGTAAGATAGGGAAATTGGAGGATACATAAGGGAGGACAATGTCCAACAAGGTTGCCCTTAAACTGGACAGATAGTAAGGTCCAGGGTGGCAGCATAACTCCAGTTCCACAAGAAGCTGAAGTCCTACTAACCTCAGGCTCCCAGCCCAAGTACTATAAGAGCCCACACCCAGCTCCACCTTGCTCACACTTTAACCTCATACCCACCAGAATGGGAAGGGACAACAACCTTAAAGGGGGAAGTGTGTAAACATGCCCCTGGCAACAAGCATGCATGGCTAAAGTGTCATGGTCCACTACCACCAGACCATGACACAGCCATGACAGATCTATTACTACAGATTTTAGATTCTTTGCATTCTTTGACAAATCAGTAATTCCAGTAATCCTTGATTCTGTTATTGGGGTGGAATTGTGACCCGATACTACAAGTTTTGGGCCGTTTATATTTTTTAATATATAGGTACATCCATTCATCCTTGATTGTGAGGTGAAATTGTGGCTTGATACTACACATTTTAAGGTGCTCAAATTCTATTATAGTCTCTTTATTACAATCTTGGGCCACTGCACGGTTCTATAACATTGACCTATAAGGATAAGTTCACACTTGAGTTATTTGGCCAGTTTTCGTCCCGTAACTGACTAACTAAGTGAAGCGTGAAGTGATTCTAAGAGTGACGCCTGTCAACTGCCGGTCATACAGACGCAAAGTAACAGTTTCACTACCACAACAGACTCCCTTATGCATATTTCTGCAACGCACAGTGTTCTACACCAATATTCAGGTTCTCTGCAGCCAGGAAATAGCAGTTTTTAACGGGATTTGTCACTAATAAATTCGGATTGAACTGAATCTTTTTTGGAAATTCGGCGAACTGTCCGAATTGAATTTTTGAAAAAGGCATAATGTACACAATTGTATGTCTGTCATTCTGTTGAGAGACTACGAAGTGCCCTACCTACCATCATTGTTTCTTCCCATACACTGCTATTGGGAGAGGATTTCGGACTGCACTTTGCTATTTTTCATACAGTAGACGAACCCAAATGTTTTCGGGTTTGTCTCGGATGAATCCACTAAAACGGTGTGCACATTTCAGCAGGAAAAAAGCACTAGGGAGGAAGAAGAAGGGTTCTCACATGATCCTGAGAGGAAGTGGGGGGGGGCTTGCCCTAATTGGCTCCCAGGTTGACTGACAGCCTGGATTATCCAATCAGTGATTACAGGAGAACATAATGTCACCTTCTCTAACCTTCTGAACATGTCCAACTGTTCAATGTTTCAGTATTTTTTGCACAGCTTGCTGTTCTCTAACAAGGAGCGTAACTGCAAAATTCACAACAGGTGTTTGATCCATTAATCACCCAATAAATCTCCTGGTTCAATTAGAATTGGTATTTAAACAGTCCTCCTCATCATGCTGTTCAAATTTTGACATCATGAGACTAAGATGACACTTAACAATTGATCAACAGTACCTCGACATTGTGAAGCTTTAAGCAGGATGTTCTCAGTGACCACTGAGCTTAGAGTGTCACAGAGTGTCGTCAGCAGGCTGATACAGAGATACAGGAAGAGTCACAGAAAGGCAAAAAAGTGGACGCACTTTGGCCACATCCCACACTGATGACCGCTTCATTGTGAACAATGCCCTGCGGAACCAGATGTTGAATGCCACACAACTCCAGGTACATTTAAGGTAGGTGAGAGGCACCTAAGTGTCATGCCAGACCATTTGAAAGCATAGTCTGTGAGCTAGATGACCAGCAAGGTTACCCGACCACAGGGGTCATCGTCTTCCACGGGCCAGGGAGCATCTGCGCTGGATGAGGGACCAGTGGGCCTCATTGCTGTTCACGAACGAAACTCGATTCACGCCTAGCAGAAATGATGGCCACCAACGATGTTGGAGACATCAAGGAGAGCGCTCTGCATCAGCCACTGTTGTCATCAGACGAGCCTTTGGGCAAATGTGTCTAGTCAATACAGAACTGCCCTACACTTTGTGAATGGTCCAGTGACAAGCCCATACTACTTGAAGAACATCATTAATCCATTCATTGTGCCTCTGCAGGATCAACACAGGCCTAATGTCATCTTCATGGATGACAATGCTCCAGCTCATCGAGGGACATCATCAGGGAACTGCTGATGGAGACTGGGGGACCTCAAATGGAGTGGCCTGCACTTTCTCCAGACCTGAATCCCATTGAAAACCTAAGGGATCAGATTAATCGCCGTGTAGAAGCTCGTAACTCTGTACCCCAGAACCTTTATGACCTGAGGGTGAGCCACCAAGAAGCGGGGCTGCCCCCTTCGGGGCGATCACTCTGCTTTTAGGCAGAGACTTGTAGCACCTCCAGGGAAAGTGTCCCATTTACCTACCAGCGGTTCTTTTCCATTGGGCCATGCTATTTTCATCTAATTGGATCCACTACTGATGGTCACCGACCCCTACAGTGTGAATTGACATAGTGATCGCCTCCAGGAATAAGGCTGGAAACCACGAGTGACCACTTTAGTGGCAACTGTTCCTCCTCTTTTTTTTGCATCCTGATCGATACCCTTCCTGAAGCAGTTGATACCTAATCCTTTTACCATTATATGTTTGTCTGCTTCTTTTTGTGGGAACATTTTAGGGATTATCATTAAAAGTTATGTTTTAAGGGTAGATTCTTTTCAGCGATATTGAATGGTACAATCTACCCAGTGTCTTATTTTCTTCACTGATTTTGAGGAGAAAGAGGATGAGATTGTGGATTGGAGGGTTCTTTCCTCCTTTCAGTCGCACCAGGATGACGTGGAGGTGACTTCAGAGTCTGTCACCATACCGTGGAGCCAGGAGTCACAGCGTTCCTCCTCCTTGCATCCCCAGAGAAGGCTTTCAGTGATGTCCTCCCAGTCTTCACTGCCCCTTCCTAGTGGGGCACCATCCTTCTTCCTAAGAAGAGGCAAGAAATCCCCACCACACCCTATGGTAGATAGTCAAGAGAGTCTCACTGTTGACAACTTGTGTGACAGCAGTCACCATGTGTACTGCCCTGAGAAGGAGGTGGAGGAGGCTGCAGAACCCAGGAATTGCTGTGGTGGTATTAGTGGCCACCGTAGATGCGCTACTGGTGTTGCGGGCAGCAACAATCGCAGTCAGTAAAGAGCGGGGCGGGAGACCAAAGAAACCACCACTATCTATGCCTTTTACTGCCGTAGGTTTTCCTACTCCATCTTTTATTCAGTAAAGTCAAACTTTTATTGTTTCAACCGGCAGATCTGGTTATTGACTCCACCATACATCCACAGTCCTGAAAGAGAAATCAGGACTGTACCAGTTGATGCTATTTGTACTGCAACTCTCATCATCTACTCAGTACAGAAATAATGTAATCTAATTAATTGGGCTTGGTTAATGCCTCAATCATCCGCTGGACCGTACAGCCGCACTCATGCCTTGCACTCTGCCAAACTGTTTACCATATAATAAGATGTGCGCCGAAGGAAAGTATGGATGCCCCTACCAGTCACTGCGCAGCCCTAGGTGGTGCCAGATGGAGGACTCTCTCCGAACTGTGACTACTAATACCCCTCTCAGGACCACAACCACCACTACAATCCTCTCTGCCCTGTGCCTCCCCTCCAGGTCGCTGCATTTGCATGCTACGACTGTACATCTACCCCGGGATCAGCCTGCGCGATACGACTGTACATCTACCCCGGGATCAGTCTGCGCGATACGACTGTACATCTACCCCGGGATCAGCCTGCGCGATACGACTGTACATCTACCCCGGGATCAGCCTGCGTGATACGACTGTACATCTACCCCGGGATCAGCCTGCGTGATACGACTGTACATCTACCCCGGGATCAGCCTGCGCGATACGACTGTACATCTAACCCGGGATCAGCCTGCATGATACGAATGTACATCTATCCCGGGATCAGCCTTTATGATACGAGTGTACATATATCCCTGAATCTGCCTGTATGATATGACTGTACATCTACCCCGGGATCTGTCTGTGTGATAAAACTGTACATCTATCCCGGGATCAGTTTGTATGATACAACCGTACATCTATCCCGGGATCAGCCTTCGTGATATGACTGTACATCTATCCCGGGATCAGCCTGTGTGATACAACCATACATCTATCCCGGGATCAGCCTGTATGATACGAGTGTACATATATCCCTGAATCTGCCTGTATGATACGACTGTACATCTATCCCGGGATCAGTCTGTATGATACAACCGTACATCTATCCCGGGATCAGCCTGTGTGATATGACTGTACATCTATCCCGGGATCAGCCTGTGTGATATGACTGTACATCTATCCCGGGATCAGCCTGTGTGATATGACTGTACATCTATCCCGGGATCAGCCTGTATGATACGACTGTACATCTATCCCAGTATCAGCCTGTGTGATATGACTGTACATCTATCCCGGGATCAGCCTGTGTGATATGACTGTACATCTATCCCAGTATCAGCCTGTGTGATACGACTGTACATCTATCCCAGGATCAGCCTGTGTGATACGACTGTACATCTATCCCAGGATCAGCCTGTGTGATACGACTGTACATCTACCCCGGGATCAGCCTTTATGATACGAGTGTACATATATCCCGGAATCTGCCTGTATGATACGACGGTACATCTACCCCGGGATCAGCCTGCGTGATACGACTGTACAACTACCCCGGGATCAGCCTGTATGATACGACTGTACAACTACCCCGGGATCAGCCTGTGTGATACGACTGTACATCTACCCCGGGATCAGCCTGTGTGATACGACTGTACATCTACCCCGGGATCAGCCTGCGTGATACGACTGTACATCTACCCCGGGATCAGCCTGCGTGATATGACTGTACAGCTACCCCGGGATCAGCCTGCGCGATACGACTGTACATCTATCCCGGGATCAGCCTGTATGATACGACTGTACATATATCCCGGAATCTGCCTGTATGATACGACTGTACATCTACCCCGGGATCAGCCTGTGTGATACGACTGTACATCTACCCCGGGATCAGCCTGCGTGATACGACTGTACATCTACCCCGGGATCAGCCTGCGTGATATGACTGTACAGCTACCCCGGGATCAGCCTGCGCGATACGACTGTACATCTATCCCGGGATCAGCCTGTATGATACGACTGTACATATATCCCGGAATCTGCCTGTATGATACGACTGTACATCTATCCCAGGATCAGCCTGTGTGATACGACTGTACATCTACCCCGGGATCAGCCTGTGTGATACGACCGTACATCTATCCCGGCATCAGCCTGTGTGATATAACTGTCTCTGAATCCTTAGATCGCTCTGTCTGTTTGATGTCCACCAGTCCTGGGATCTGTCTGCCTGTATGTCTGTCCGGGAACCATCAATCTTGTCACATAATTTAGGTTTATTGCCAGTAAAACAAAAATTCTATTTTCAGCAACAAGAAAGTTTCAGAATTTTGAGTGTGAAAACAGTTTCGCTACGGGCGTCATCCTCGAGGACGAGTGTGACAAACTGGATGCATGTGCGCAGGAGGACACAGGCGTCCATTGTGCGCAGCCCCCGGGGTCTAGACCAGGAGGACGTGACAGCAGCAGTAAAGTATGAGGGGGCGATGTAGCGTGTCACATGCCATTTACACCACCATTACTAAGCCCCGCCCACTCACCTATTCTCATGAAGACCACAATACTGAACATGGAGAGGACGGTCGGGACAACAACGCCGAAGAATGTGGAGAGCTTGCGGGGGGCTGGACCGGTGCCCACCGTGGTCGGCTCCCCATCACACAGGGTGGAGGCCGTCTGTCCAAGGGCCCCATCTGACACACTGAAGAGGCGATAGTGGAGGAGGGGAGAGCTTTCTGATGTCATCACTGAGGGGACAAGGAGAGCCAATCATTACTGAGGAGAGCAGGAAACATACCCAGCACTGTACACCTGACACGTATCACATCTACCCAGCGCTGTACACCTGACACGTATCACATCTACCCAGCGCTGTACACCTCCTATACGTAACAAATACCCAGTGCTGTACACCTGACACGTATCACATATACCCAGCGCTGTGCACCTGACACGTATCACATATACCCAGCGCTGTACACCTGACACGTATCACATATACCCAGCGCTGTGCACCTGACACGTATCACATATACCCAGCGCTGTACACCTGACACGTATCACATATACCCAGCGCTGTGCACCTGACACGTATCACATATACCCAGCACTGTACACCTGACACGTATCACATATACCCAGCGCTGTGCACCTGACACGTATCACATATACCCAGCGCTGTACACCTGACACGTATCACATATACCCAGCGCTGTGCACCTGACACGTATCACATATACCCAGCGCTGTACACCTCCTATACGTAACATATACCCAGCGCTGTACACCTGACACGTATCACATATACCCAGCGCTGTGCACCTGACACGTATCACATATACCCAGCGCTGTGCACCTGACACGTATCACATATACCCAGCGCTGTGCACCTGACACGTATCACATATACCCAGCGCTGTACACCTGACACGTATCACATATACCCAGCGCTGTACACCTGACACGTATCACATATACCCAGCGCTGTACACCTGACACGTATCACATATACCCAGCGCTGTGCACCTGACACGTATCACATATACCCAGCGCTGTACACCTGACACGTATCACATATACCCAGCGCTGTACACCTGACACGTATCACGTATACCCAGCGCTGTGCACCTGACACGTATCACATATACCCAGCGCTGTGCACCTGACACGTATCACATATACCCAGCGCTGTGCACCTGACACGTATCACATACACCCAGCGCTGTACACCTCACACGTATCACGTATACCAAGCGCTGTGCACCTGACACGTATCACGTATACCCAGCGCTGTGCACCTGACACGTATCACATATACCCAGCGCTGTGCACCTGACACGTATCACATATACCCAGCGCTGTACACCTGACACGTATCACATATACCCAGCGCTGTGCACCTGACACGTATCACATATACCCAGCGCTGTGCACCTGACACGTATCACATATACCCAGCGCTGTGCACCTGACACGTATCACATATACCCAGCGCTGTGCACCTGACACGTATCACATATACCCAGCGCTGTACACCTGACACGTATCACATATACCCAGCGCTGTACACCTGACACGTATCACGTATACCCAGCGCTGTGCACCTGACACGTATCACATATACCCAGCGCTGTGCACCTGACACGTATCACATATACCCAGCGCTGTACACCTCCTATACGTCACATACACCCAGCGCTGTACACCTCCTATACGTCACATATACCAATCGCTGTACACCTGACACGTATCACATATATACAGCGCTGTGCACCTCCTATACGTCACATATACCCAGCGCTGTGCACCTCCTATACGTCACATATACCCAGCGCTGTACACCTCCTATACGTCACATATACCCAGCGCTGTACACCTCCTATACGTCACATATACCCAGCGCTGTACACCTCCTATACGTCACATATACCCAGCACTGTACACTTCCTATACATCACATATACCCAGCGCTGTACACCTCCTATACGTCACATACACCCAGCGCTGTACACCTCCTATACGTCACATATACCAATCGCTGTACACCTGACACGTATCACATATATACAGCGCTGTACACCTCCTATACGTCACATATACCCAGCGCTGTGCACCTCCTATACATCACATATACCCAGCGCTGTACACCTCCTATACGTCACATATACCCAGCACTGTGCACCTCCTATACATCACATATACCCAGCGCTGTACACCTCCTATACGTCACATATACCCAGCGCTGTACACCTCCTATACGTCACATATACCCAGCGCTGTACACCTCCTATACGTCACATATACCCAGCGCTGTACACCTCCTATACGTCTCATATACCCAGCGCTGTACACCTCCTATACGTCACATATACCCAGCGCTGTACACCTCCTATACGTCACATATACCCAGCACTGTACACTTCCTATACATCACATATACCCAGCGCTGTACACCTCCTATACGTCACATATACCAATCGCTGTACACCTGACACGTATCACATATACACAGCGCTGTACACCTCCTATACGTCACATATACCCAGCGCTGTACACCTCCTATACGTCACATATACCCAGCGCTGTACACCTCCTATACATCACATATACCCAGCGCTGTACACCTCCTATACGTCACATATACCCAGCGCTGTACACCTCCTATACATCACATATACCCAGCGCTGTGCACCTCCTATACATCACATACACCCAGCGCTGTACACCTCCTATACATCACATATACCCAGTGCTGTACACCTCCTATACGTCACATATACCCAGCGCTGTACACCTCCTATACGTCACATATACCCAGCGCTGTACACCTCCTATACGTCACATATACCCAGCGCTGTACACCTCCTATACGTCACATATACCCAGCGCTGTACACCTCCTATACATCACATATACCCAGCGCTGTACACCTCCTATACGTCACATATACCCAGCGCTGTGCACCTCCTATACGTCACATATACACAGCGCTGTACACCTCCTATACGTCACATATACCCAGCGCTGTACACCTCCTATACATCACATATACCCAGCGCTGTGCACCTCCTATACGTCACATATACCCAGCGCTGTACACCTCCTATAGATGGATCCTGTATATTACCTGTATTCACATCACATGTGTCTTTCACACAATCTTCCGTCTCATACAATGTAACCTCTCAGCAACAACACACCCTGCCCCAGCACAAGGAGCTTCCTGATCAGCTGACTGGTCATGTGACCCCTCCCTCCTCCTTATAGCAGGAGCTCAGCCTCCTCCCTGCCCCCCCATCTGTACAAACCAGACATTGTATCTACATGTGTCCGACCCTGTGATACACTGTATCTATATACTGTACATAGTAATACACTGTATCTATATACCGCACATAGTGATACCATGTATCTATATACTGTACATAGTAATACACTGTATCTATATACCGCACATAGTGATGCCATGTATCTACATGTGTCCGACCCTGTGATACCATGTATCTATATACTGTACATAGTAATACACTGTATCTATATACCGCACATAGTGATGCCATATATCTATATACTGTACATAGTGATGCCATGTATCTATATACTGTACATAGTAATACCATGTATCTATATACTGTACATAGTGATACCATGTATCTATATACTGTACATAGTGATACCATGTATCTATATACTGTGCATAGTAATACCATGTATCTATATACTGTACATAGTGATACCATGTATCTATATACTGTACATAGTGATACCGTGTATCTATATACTGTACATAGTGATACCATGTATCTATATACTGTACATAGTGATGCCATGTATCTATATACTGTACATAGTGATGCCATGTATCTATATACCGTACATAGTGATACCATGTATCTATATACTGTACATAGTGATACCGTGTATCTATATACTGTACATAGTAATACACTGTATCTATATATCGCACATAGTGATACCATGTATCTATATACTGTACATAGTGATGCCATGTATCTATATACTGTACATAGTAATACACTGTATCTATATACCGCACATAGTGATACCATGTATCTATATACTGTACATAGTGATACCATGTATCTATATACTGTACATAGTAATACACTGTATCTATATACCGCACATAGTGATGCCATGTATCTACATGTGTCCGACCCTGTGATACCATGTATCTATATACTGTACATAGTAATACACTGTATCTATATACCGCACATAGTGATACCATGTATCTATATACTGTACATAGTGATGCCATGTATCTATATACTGTACATAGTAATACACTGTATCTATATACCGCACATAGTGATACCATGTATCTATATACTGTACATAGTGATACCATGTATCTATATACTGTACATAGTAATACACTGTATCTATATACCGCACATAGTGATGCCATATATCTATATACTGTACATAGTGATGCCATGTATCTATATACTTTACATGTATCTATATACCCTGCTCCATGATACACTGTATCTATATACTGTACATAGTGATGCCATGTATCTATATACTGTACATAGTGATGCCATGTATCTATATACTGTACATGTATCTATATACCCTGCTCCATGATACACTGTATCTATATACTGTACATAGTGATGCCATGTATCTATATACTGTACATAGTGATACCATGTATCTATATACTGTACATAGTAATACCATGTATCTATATACTGTACATAGTGATACCATGTATCTATATACTGTACATAGTGATACCGTGTATCTATATACTGTACATAGTGATACCGTGTATCTATATACTGTACATAGTGATACCATGTATCTATATACTGTACATAGTGATGCCATGTATCTATATACTGTACATAGTGATGCCATGTATCTATATACTGTACATAGTAATACACTGTATCTATATACTGTACATAGTGATGCCATGTATCTATATACTGTACATAGTGATACCGTGTATCTATATACTGTACATAGTGATACCATGTATCTATATACTGTAGATAGTGATACCATTTATCTATATACTGTACATAGTGATACCATGTATCTATATACTGTACATAGTGATACCGTGTATCTATATACTGTACATAGTGATGCCATGTATCTATATACTGTACATAGTGATACCATGTATCTATATACTGCACATAGTGATGCCATGTATCTATATACTGTACATAGTGATACCATGTATCTATATACTGTACATAGTGATGCCATGTATCTATACACTGTACATAGTGATACCGTGTTTCTATATACTGTACATAGTGATACCGTGTATCTATATACTGTACATAGTGATGCCATGTATCTATATACTGTACATAGTGATGCCATGTATCTATATACTGTACATAGTGATACCATGTATCTATATACTGTACATAGTGATACCATGTATCTATATACTGTACATAGTGATACCATGTATCTATATACTGTACATAGTGATGCCATGTATCTATATACTGTACATAGTGATACCGTGTATCTATATACTGTACATAGTGATACCATGTATCTATATACTGTACATAGTGATACCATGTATCTATATACTGTACATAGTGATACCATGTATCTATATACTGTACATAGTGATACCGTGTATCTATATACCGTACATAGTGATGCCATGTATCTATATACTGTACATAGTGATGCCATGTATCTATATACTGTACATAGTGATACCGTGTATCTATATACCGTACATAGTGATACCATGTATCTATATACCGCACATAGTGATGCCATGTATCTATATACTGTACATAGTGATGCCATGTATCTATATACTGTACATAGTGATACCATGTATCTATATACTGTAGATAGTGATACCATGTATCTATATACTGTGCATAGTGATGCCATGTATCTATTCACTGTACATAGTGATACCGTGTATCTATATACTGTACATAGTGATGCCATGTATCTATATACCGTACATAGTGATACCATGTATCTATATACTGTACATAGTGATACCGTGTATCTATATACTGTACATAGTGATGCCATGTATCTATATACTGTACATAGTGATACACTGTATCTATATACTGTACATAGTGATACCATGTTTCTATATACTGTACATAGTGATGCCATGTATCTATATACTGTACATAGTGATACCATGTATCTATATACTGTACATAGTGATACCATGTATCTATATACTGCACATAGTGATACCGTGTATCTATATACTGTACATAGTGATACCATGTATCTATATACTGTACATAGTGATGCCATATATCTATATACTGTACATAGTGATGCCATGTATCTATATACTGTACATAGTGATACCATGTATCTATATACTGTACATAGTGATACCGTGTATCTATATACTGTACATAGTGATACCATGTATCTATATACTGTACATAGTGATGCCATGTATCTATATACTGTACATAGTGATACCGTGTATCTATATACTGTACATAGTGATGCCATATATCTATATACTGTACATAGTGATGTTATGTATCTATATACTGTACATAGTGATACCGTGTATCTATATACTGTACATAGTGATGCCATGTATCTATATACTGTACATAGTGATACCATGTATCTATATACTGTACATAGTGATGCCATGTATCTATATACTGAACATAGTGATGCCATGTATCTATATACTGTACATAGTGATACCATGTATCGATATACTGTACATAGTGATACCGTGTATCTATATACTGTACATAGTGATACCATGTATCTATATACTGTACATAGTGATACCGTGTATCTATATACTGTACATAGTGATACCATGTATCTATATACTGTACATAGTGATGCCATGTATCTATATACTGCACATAGTGATACCATGTATCTATATACTGTACATAGTGATACCGTGTATCTATATACTGTACATAGTGATACCATGTATCTATATACTGTACATAGTGATGCCATGTATCTATATACTGTACATAGTGATGCCATGTATCTATATACTGTACATAGTGATACCATGTATCTATATACTGCACATAGTAATACACTGTATCTATATACTGTACATAGTGATACCATGTATCTATATACTGTACATAGTGATGCCATGTATCTATATACTGTACATAGTGATGCCATGTATCTATGTACCGCACATAGTGATACCATGTATCTATATACTGTACATAGTGATACCATGTATCTATATACTGTACATAGTGATACCGTGTATCTATATACTGTACATAGTGATACCATGTATCTATATACTGTACATAGTGATGCCATGTATCTATATACTGTACATAGTGATGCCATATATCTATATACTGTACATAGTGATGCCATGTATCTATATACTGTACATAGTGATGCCATGTATCTATATACTGTACATAGTGATACCATGTATCTATATACTGTACATAGTGATACCGTGTATCTATATACTGTACATAGTGATATCGTGTATCTATATACTGTACATAGTGATGCCATGTATCTATATACCGCACATAGTGATGACATGTATCTATATACTGTACATAGTGATACCATGTATCTATATACTGTACATAGTGATGCCATATATCTATATACTGTACATAGTGATACCATGTATCTATATACCGCACATAGTGATGCCATGTATCTATATACTGTACATAGTGATACCATGTATCTATATACTGTACATAGTGATATCGTGTATCTATATACTGTACATAGTGATGCCATGTATCTATATACCGCACATAGTGATGACATGTATCTATATACTGTACATAGTGATACCATGTATCTATATACTGTACATAGTGATACCATATATCTATATACTGTACATAGTGATGCCATGTATCTATATACTGTACATAGTGATACCATGTATCTATATACTGTACATAGTGATACCATGTATCTATATACTGTACATAGTGATGCCATGTATCTATATACTGTACATAGTGATGCCATGTATCTATATACTGTACATAGTGATGCCATGTGTCTATATACCGTACATAGTGATACCATGTATCTATATACCGTACATAGTGATACCGTGTATCTATATACTGTACATAGTGATGCCATGTATCTATATACTGTACATAGTGATACCATGTATCTATATACCGCACATAGTGATGCCATGTATCTATATACTGTACATAGTGATGCCATGTATCTATATACTGTACATAGTGATACCATGTATCTATATACTGTACATAGTGATACCATGTATCTATATACTGCACATAGTGATACCATGTATCTATATACTGTACATAGTGATGCCATATATCTATACTGTACATAGTGATGCCATGTATCTATATACTGTACATAGTGATACCATGTATCTATATACTGTACATAGTGATACCGTGTATCTATATACTGTACATAGTGATACCGTGTATCTATATACTGAACATAGTGATGCCATATATCTATATACTGTACATAGTGATGCCATGTATCTATATACTGTACATAGTGATACCATGTATCTATATACTGTACATAGTGATACCGTGTATCTATATACTGTACATAGTGATACCATGTATCTATATACTGTACATAGTGATGCCATGTATCTATATACTGTACATAGTGATACCGTGTATCTATATACTGTACATAGTGATACCATGTATCTATATACTGTACATAGTGATACCATGTATCTATATACTGTACATAGTGATACCGTGTATCTATATACTGTACATAGTGATACCATGTATCTATATACTGTACATAGTGATACCGTGTATCTATATACTGTACATAGTGATACCATGTATCTATATACTGTACATAGTGATGCCATATATCTATATACTGTACATAGTGATACCATATATCTATATACTGTACATAGTGATACCATGTATCTATATACTGTACATAGTGATACCGTGTATCTATATACTGTACATAGTGATGCCATGTATCTATATACTGTACATAGTGATACCATGTATCTATATACTGCACATAGTAATACACTGTATCTATATACTGTACATAGTGATACCATGTATCTATATACTGTACATAGTGATGCCATGTATCTATATACTGTACATAGTGATGCCATGTATCTATGTACCGCACATAGTGATGCCATGTATCTATTCACTGTACATAGTGATGCCATGTATCTATATACTGTACATAGTGATGCCATGTATCTATGTACCGCACATAGTGATGCCATGTATCTATATACTGTACATTGTGATACCATGTATCTATATACTGTACATAGTGATGCCATGTATCTATATACTGTACATAGTGATACCATGTATCTATGTACCGCACATAGTGATGCCATGTATCTATTCACTGTAACTAGTGATGCCATGTATCTATATACTGTACATAGTGATGCCATGTATCTATGTACCGCACATAGTGATGCCATGTATCTATATACTGTACATTGTGATACCATGTATCTATATACTGTACATAGTGATGCCATGTATCTATATACTGTACATAGTGATGCCATGTATCTATATACTGTACATAGTGATACCATGTATCTATATACTGTACATAGTGATGCCATGTATCTATATACTGTACATAGTGATGCCATGTATCTATATACTGTACATAGTGATACCATGTATCTATATACTGTACATAGTGATGCCATGTATCTATATACTGTACATAGTGATACCATGTATCTATATACTGTACATAGTGATGCCATGTATCTATATACTGTACATAGTGATACCATGTATCTATATACTGTACATAGTGATACCATGTATCTATATACTGTACATAGTGATGCCATGTATTATACTGTACCTAGTACTGTACATAGTGATGCCATGTATCTATATACTGTACTTAGTGATGCCATGTATCTATATACTGTACGTAGTGATACCATGTATCTATATACTGTACATAGTGATGCCATGTATCTATATACTGTACATAGTGATGCCATGTATCTATATACTGTACATAGTGATGCCATGTATCTATATACTGTACATAGTGATACCATGTATCTATATACTGTAGATAGTGATACCATGTATCTATATACTGTACATAGTGATACCATGTATCTATATACTGTACATAGTGATGCCATGTATCTATATACTGTACATAGTGATACCATGTATCTATATACTGTACATAGTGATGCCATGTATCTATATACCGCACATAGTGATGCCATGTATCTATATACCGTACATAGTGATGCCATGTATCTATATACTGTACATAGTGATACCATATATCTATATACTGTACATAGTGATACCGTGTATCTATATACTGTACATAGTGATACCGTGTATCTATATACTGTACATAGTGATACCATGTATCTATATACCGCACATAGTGATGCCATGTATCTATATACTGTACATAGTGATACCATGTATCTATATACTGTAGATAGTGATACCATGTATCTATATACTGTACATAGTGATGCCATGTATCTATATACTGTACATAGTGATACCATGTATCTATATACTGTACATAGTGATACCATATATCTATATACTGTACATAGTGATACCGTGTATCTATATACTGTACATAGTGATACCATGTATCTATATACCGCACATAGTGATGCCATGTATCTATATACTGTACATAGTGATACCATGTATCTATATACTGTAGATAGTGATACCATGTATCTATATACTGTACATAGTGATGCCATGTATCTATATACTGTACATAGTGATACCATGTATCTATATACTGTAGATAGTGATACCATGTATCTATATACTGTACATAGTGATGCCATGTATCTATATACTGTACATAGTAATACCATGTATCTATATACTGTACATAGTGATGCCATGTATCTATATACTGTACATAGTGATACCGTGTATCTATATACTGTACATAGTGATGCCATGTATCTATATACTGTACATAGTGATGCCATGTATCTATATACTGTACATAGTGATACCATGTATCTATATTCTGTACATAGTGATACCGTGTATCTATATACTGTACATAGTGATACCATGTATCTATATACCCTGCTCCATGATACACTGTATCTATATACTGTACATAGTAATACCATGTATCTATATACTGTACATAGTAATACCGTGTATCTATATACTGTACATAGTGATACCATGTATTTATATACTGTACATAGTGATACCATGTATCTATATACTGTACATAGTGATACCATGTATCTATATACTGTACATAGTGATGCCATGTATCTATATACTGTACATAGTGATACCATATATCTATATACTGTACATAGTGATACCATGTATCTATATACTGTACATAGTAATACCGTGTATCTATATACTGTACATAGTGATACCATGTATCTATATACTGTACATAGTAATACCGTGTATCTATATACTGTACATAGTGATACCATGTATCTATATACTGTACATAGTGATGCCATGTATCTATATACTGTACATAGTGATGCCATGTATCTATATACTGTACATAGTGATGCTATGTATCTATATACTGTACATAGTGATGCTATGTATCTATATACCCTGCTCCATGATACACTGTATCTATATACTGTACATAGTAATACCATGTATCTATATACTGTACATAGTGATACTGTGTATCTATATACTGTACATAGTGATGCCATATATCTATATACTGTACATAGTGATGACATATATCTATATACTGTACATAGTGATGCCATGTATCTATATACCGCACATAGTGATGCCGTGTATCTATATACTGTACATAGTGATACCATGTATCTATATACTGTACATAGTGATACCATGTATCTCTATACTGTACATAGTGATGCCATGTATCTATATACTGTACATAGTGATACCATGTATCTATATACTGTACATAGTGATGCCATGTATCTATATACTGTACATAGTGCTACCATGTATCTATATACTGTACATAGTGATGCCATGTATCTATATACTGTACATAGTGATACCGTGTATCTATATACTGTACATAGTGATACCATGTATCTATATACTGCACATAGTGATACCATGTATCTATATACTGTACATAGTGATACCATGTATCTATATACTGTACATAGTGATACCGTGTATCTATATACTGTACATAGTGATACCATGTATCTATATACTGTACATAGTGATACCATGTATCTATATACTGTACATAGTGATGCCATGTATCTATATACTGTACATAGTGATACCATGTATCTATATACTGTACATAGTGATACCATATATCTATATACTGTACATAGTGATACCGTGTATCTATATACTGTACATAGTGATACCATGTATCTATATACCGCACATAGTGATGCCATGTATCTATATACTGTACATAGTGATACCATGTATCTATATACTGTACATAGTGATGCCATGTATCTATATACTGTACATAGTGATACCATGTATCTATATACTGTACATAGTGATACCATGTATCTATATACTGTACATAGTGATACCGTGTATCTATATACTGTACATAGTGATGCCATGTATCTATATACTGTACATAGTGATACCATGTATCTATATACTGTACATAGTGATGCCATGTATCTATATACTGTACATAGTGATGCCATGTATCTATATACTGTACATAGTGATGCCATGTATCTATATACTGTAGATAGTGATACCATGTATCTATATACTGTACATAGTGATACCGTGTATCTATATACTGTACATAGTGATGCCATGTATCTATATACTGTACATAGTGATGCCATGTATCTATATACCCTGCTCCATGATACACTGTATCTATATACTGTACATAGTAATACCATGTATCTATATACTGTACATAGTATGTATCTATATACTGTACATAGTGATACCATGTATCTATATACTCCGTACATAGTGATACCGTGTATCTATATACTGTACATAGTGATACCATGTATCTATATACTGTACATAGTGATACCGTGTATCTATATACTGTACATAGTGATACCATGTATCTATATACTGTACATAGTGATACCATGTATCTATATACTGTACATAGTGATACCGTGTATCTATATACTGTACATAGTGATACCATGTATCTATATACTGTACATAGTGATACCATGTATCTATATACTGTACATAGTGATGCCATGTATCTATACTGTACATAGTGATGCCATGTATCTATATACTGTACATAGTGATACCATGTATCTATATACTGTACATAGTGATACCATGTATCTATATACTGTACATAGTGATACCATGTATCTATATACTGTACATAGTGATACCGTGTATCTATATACTGTACATAGTGATACCATGTATCTATATACTGTACATAGTGATGCCATGTATCTATATACTGTACATAGTGATACCATGTATTTATATACTGTACATAGTAATACCATGTATCTATATACTGTACATAGTGATACCATGTATCTATATACTGTACATAGTGATACCGTGTATCTATATACTGTACATAGTGATACCATGTATCTATATACTGTACATAGTGATGCCATGTATCTATATACTGTACATAGTGATGCCATGTATCTATATACTGTACATAGTGATACCATGTGTCTATATACTGTACATAGTGATGCCATGTATCTATATACTGTACATAGTGATGCCATGTATCTATGTACCGCACATAGTGATGCCATGTATCTATATACTGTACATAGTGATACCATGTATCTATATACTGTACATAGTGATACCATATATCTATATACTGTACATAGTGATACCGTGTATCTATATACTGTACATAGTGATGCCATGTATCTATATACTGTACATAGTGATGCCATGTATCTATATACTGTACATAGTGATGCCATGTATCTATGTACTGTACATAGTGATACCGTGTATCTATATACTGTACATAGTGATGCCATGTATCTATATACTGTACATAGTGATGCCATGTATCTATATACTGTACATAGTGATGCCATGTATCTATGTACTGTACATAGTGATACCGTGTATCTATATACTGTACATAGTGATACCATGTATCTATATACTGTACATAGTGATACCATGTATCTATATACTGTACATAGTGATGCCATGTATCTATATACTGTACATAGTGATGCCATGTATCTATATACTGTACATAGTGATACCATGTATCTATATACTGTACATAGTGATACCATGTATCTATATACTGTACATAGTGATGCCATGTATCTATATACTGTACATAGTGATGCCATGTATCTATATACTGTACATAGTGATACCATGTATCTATATACTGTACATAGTGATACCATGTATCTATATACTGTACATAGTGATACCGTGTATCTATATACTGTACATAGTGATGCATGTATATACTGTACATAGTGATGCCATGTATCTATATACTGTACATAGTGATGCCATGTATCTATATACTGTACATAGTGATACCATGTATCTATATACTGTAGATAGTGATACCATGTATCTATATACTGTACATAGTGATGCCATGTATCTATATACTGTAGATAGTGATACCATGTATCTATATACTGTACATAGTGATGCCATGTATCTATATACTGTACATAGTGATGCCATGTATCTATATACTGTACATAGTGATACCATGTATCTATATACTGTAGATAGTGATACCATATATCTATATACTGTACATAGTGATACCGTGTATCTATATACTGTACATAGTGATGCCATGTATCTATATACTGTACATAGTGATGCCATGTATCTATATACTGTACATAGTGATACCATGTATCTATATACTGTAGATAGTGATACCATATATCTATATACTGTACATAGTGATACCGTGTATCTATATACTGTACATAGTGATGCCATGTATCTATATACTGTACATAGTGATACCATGTATCTATATACTGTACATAGTGATGCCATGCATCTATATACTGTACATAGTGATGCCATGTATCTATATACTGTACATAGTGATGCCATGTATCTATATACTGTAGATAGTGATACCATGTATCTATATACTGTACATAGTGATACCGTGTATCTATATACTGTACATAGTAATACCATGTATCTATATACTGTACATAGTGATACCATGTATCTATATACCCTGCTCCATGATACACTGTATCTATATACTGTACATAGTAATACCATGTATTTATATACTGCACATAGTGATGCCATGTATCTATATACCCTGCTCCATGATACACTGTATCTATATACTGTACATAGTAATACCATGTATCTATATACTGTACATAGTGATACCATGTATCTATATACTGCACATAGTGATACCATGTATCTATATACCCTGCTCCATGATACACTGTATCTATATACTGTACATAGTAATACCATGTATCTATATACTGTACATAGTGATGCCATGTATCTATATACTGTACATAGTGCTACCATGTATCTATATACTGTACATAGTGATACCATATATCTATATACTGTACATAGTGATACTGTGTATCTATATACTGTACATAGTGATACCATGTATCTATATACCGCACATAGTGATGCCATGTATCTATATACTGTACATAGTGATACCATGTATCTATATACTGTACATAGTGATACCGTGTATCTATATACTGTACATAGTGATGCCATGTATCTATATACTGTACATAGTGATGCCATGTATCTATATACCCTGCTCCATGATACACTGTATCTATATACTGTACATAGTGATGCCATGTATCTATATACTGTACATAGTGATACCATGTATCTATATACTGTACATAGTGATGCCATGTATCTATATACTGTACATAGTGATGCCATGTATCTATATACTGTAGATAGTGATACCATGTATCTATATACTGTACATAGTGATGCCATGTATCTATGTACTGTACATAGTGATACCGTGTATCTATATACTGTACATAGTGATACCATGTATCTATATACTGTACATAGTGATGCCATGTATCTATATACTGTACATAGTGATACCATGTATCTATATACTGTACATAGTGATACCATGTATCTATATACTGCACATAGTGATACCATGTATCTATATTCTGTACATAGTGATACCATGTATCTATATACTGTACATAGTGATTCCGTGTATCTATATACTGTACATAGTGATACCATGTATCTATATACTGTACATAGTGATACCATGTATCTATATACTGTACATAGTGATGCCATGTGTAACGGATCACATGGCACCCCGACTGAGTACCTCCGTTTACGGATGCGCCTAGCGTTTTCCTGAGGCTTCCAAGCACTTTGGCAGACACCACAATCACCGAACCAGCATATAAATCCTCTCCCAGCAATGAATGCTGTAGGCAGTTGAATAGGAACCATACGAATAGGTTTTCACTCCTAGCAGTCACACTGGGACAGCATGCAATAAATCCTCCCCCAAGAATGAGACGACACTTCACCTTGAGGGTACAAACAGGAACTCCCTTTATTTTAACACAAGCATTGATTTATACACATCTTCCAGCAAGGTACCACCCACAGCCAATCATATGTATCTACAGTGTTTAAACCTTCCCAGCAATTGTACACAAAATCCCCTTCCCTCTGTCTGTAACGCAATAAACAAAACACAATGAGCATTGTCTGAGACGTAATTACCAACACAATAGCATTGTCTCAGACGCAATCCACAAAATACAATTATCAAACGTAATGGACTAACTTGAACCCTGGAATACACAGATACAATTCAACCGAACACATAATAACATGCATAGTATTTAAGACAGCCTGAATGCAATCTGCTACACAGTCTTAAAGGGGCATTGTTCCTAAAAGTCAGACATGTCCCCGGATGGCCATTAAAGGGCCAGTAGCAGCAATATAAAATAGCACATGCCCAAATATTGCATTCAAACGTACCAAATCACCAGGGGCCATAGTCAGCAGGTAGGAGGCGGCCAGCCAGGCCTCTCCAATGCCCAGTGGCGAGGCGGGTTCCGCCACATTTCTCCCCTTTCCCATTGAGACTATCCAGACTCCAGACCTCCAGGCGGTCTGGGGCTCTGATAGTCAGCCGGCCTTTCTCCAAGGGTGTAGTTGTCCCTGTGGCCCCCTGCCACTTGTGCCCAGTTGTAGATCCATGACTTGGGGGGAAGGTAACCAGGGTGCCCTCTCCCCTGGTTGAACAAAGCTGTTGCTGGGGGGAAGGGGTAACAGGCTCCTCTCTCTGCGACACCCTCCCTTGTTGTAGGGGAAAACAGACTGCCTCTCCTTCCAATACATTGTCCTGTTGTTGTGGACCAGGACAGACTGTCCATATCTCCAGTGGTGCAGGTACAGAGACTACGGTCCCATCTGCACTGTTGTGGGGCTTACTGTCTCCCCTTGGTGTGCTAGGCAAACTGCTGGGGCTACTTGGGGAACAGCGGCCAGCGGTGTTCTGCACTGATGCCAGCACTTCTGCTGGGGCGAGGGGGGTACAAGCCAGCCCTGTAACAAGGGGGTCGGTGGAGCAGAGGCTAGCGGCTCTCTGCCCTGATGCCAGCTCTTCTGCTGGAGGGACTGGAGTACAGTCCTGCTGGGTAGTAAGGGGACAAGTAGGGCAGAGGCCAGCGGCGCTCTGCCCAGATGCCAGCTCTTCTGCTGGGAGGGGGCCAGAGGGGGCTAACGACTCCTCTACTGACCCCAGTACCTGGTTTGGAGTTGGCTGTGGAGGGGAGGGTTGCTTACCTCCTCCTCCTGGTACTGCTGCTGGAGTTGGAGATCTGGGCCGGCTGCCCAGTATCTCTGTAGGGCCGGTAGAGAGATCTCGGTCCCATCTCCACCTGCCATCTGTGGGTCTTCCCAGGACCAGTCGATAAGGTCCCTCATTTCTGGGGCTGGTTGGGGAGTAGGAGGTACCGAATGCAGGTCTCCTGATGACGGACTTAGTTGTTGGGGAGGGGGAATGAAACTCACCGCTCCCAATGGTGTACAGTCCATAAGCCCCATCAGGTTAGAGACAGGCGGTGTCACTTGATTATATAAGTCCGCATAATTCCGTTCGATCTTCCATTGCTCTGGTGGTACTTGCTGGGTATTGGGTGACTGACTGGAGCTGAACAGGTGCTGGTAATCCTGCTCCAGTTCCCATTCCTGGACAGCCAGTTCAATCAGGTCTGGCCTTAGGTCTTCGGCCATAGGGAGATCCAGCACGGCCTCTCTGTAGTCACAAATGTCCCAAAGCCGTGACTCTGCCGCACTCCCAAATTCCGGTTCTGCAAAGGCCCCCCATAATAAGCCAGGGCCATTATAATCCATGCCCTCGGGTTTGTCAAATTTGGCCATTCCGGGAACCCGCTGAACCGCGTACCAACGTAGCGCTTGGTATGCATCATCGAGACCCAGTTCCCTCCATGCCAGTGAATTAAGTTGCCTCACCAATTCCTCCTGGGCCTGTTCTCCCAGCATAGGTATCCGTAGGGCCACTCTGGCTTGTAACCGCTGCTCCTTGCTGGGAAGACGCTCACCTCGCCAATGCTGGACACCTTCTAGGGTTTCTTCCCACATCTCTTGTCGGGCGCTCTCTCTGCAGTCCAACCTGGTTGCCTCTCCTATTGGCTTGACCAGTGGTGCCAAGAGGTTCTGTAACCTCCGGTTACATTCCTTTTCTACCTCGAGCGTCGTCCAGGGACTCGCTGGTTCTATGCCGCTCCATAATAATTCCTGTGTCTCCAGGGTGTTGTTCCTCTCACACCAGGACGCCATCCCACTGCTTGCCACCAATGTAACGGATCACATGGCACCCCGACTGAGTACCTCCGTTTACGGATGCGCCTAGCGTTTTCCTGAGGCTTCCAAGCACTTTGGCAGACACCACAATCACCGAACCAGCATATAAATCCTCTCCCAGCAATGAATGCTGTAGGCAGTTGAATAGGAACCATACGAATAGGTTTTCACTCCTAGCAGTCAAACTGGGACAGCATGCAATAAATCCTCCCCCAAGAATGAGACGACACTTCACCTTGAGGGTACAAACAGGAACTCCCTTTATTTTAACACAAGCATTGATTTATACACATCTTCCAGCAAGGTACCACCCACAGCCAATCATATGTATCTACAGTGTTTAAACCTTCCCAGCAATTGTACACAAAATCCCCTTCCCTCTGTCTGTAACGCAATAAACAAAACACAATGAGCATTGTCTGAGACGTAATTACCAACACAATAGCATTGTCTCAGACGCAATCCACAAAATACAATTATCAAACGTAATGGACTAACTTGAACCCTGGAATACACAGATACAATTCAACCGAACACATAATAACATGCATAGTATTTAAGACAGCCTGAATGCAATCTGCTACACAGTCTTAAAGGGGCATTGTTCCTAAAAGTCAGACATGTCCCCGGATGGCCATTAAAGGGCCAGTAGCAGCAATATAAAATAGCACATGCCCAAATATTGCATTCAAACGTACCAAATCACCAGGGGCCATAGTCAGCAGGTAGGAGGCGGCCAGCCAGGCCTCTCCAATGCCCAGTGGCGAGGCGGGTTCCGCCACACCATGTATCTATATACTGTACATAGTGATACCATATATCTATATACTGTACATAGTGATACCGTGTATCTATATACTGTACATAGTGATACCATGTATCTATATACCGCACATAGTGATGCCATGTATCTATATACTGTACATAGTGATACCATGTATCTATATTCTGTACATAGTGATACCATGTATCTATATACTGTACATAGTGATACCGTGTATCTATATACTGTACATAGTGATACCATGTATCTATATACTGTACATAGTGATACCATGTATCTATATACTGTACATAGTGATGCCATGTATCTATATACTGTACATAGTGATACCATATATCTATATACTGTACATAGTGATACCGTGTATCTATATACTGTACATAGTGATACCATGTATCTATATACTGTACATAGTGATACCATATATCTATATACTGTACATAGTGATACCGTGTATCTATATACTGTACATAGTGATACCATGTATCTATATACCGCACATAGTGATGCCATGTATCTATATACCGTACATAGTGATACCATGTATCTATATACTGTAGATAGTGATACCATGTATCTATATACTGTACATAGTGATGCCATGTATCTATATACTGTACATAGTGATGCCATGTATCTATATACTGTACATAGTGATACCATTTATCTATATACTGTACATAGTGATGCCATGTATCTATATACTGTACATAGTGATGCCATGTATCTATATACTGTACATAGTGATGCCATGTATCTATATACTGTAGATAGTGATACCATGTATCTATATACTGTACATTGTGATACCGTGTATCTATATACTGTACATAGTGATGCCATGTATCTATATACTGTACATAGTGATGCCATGTATCTATATACCCTGCTCCATGATACACTGTATCTATATACTGTACATAGTAATACCATGTATCTATATACTGTACATAGTAATACCGTGTATCTATATACTGTACATAGTGATACCGTGTATCTATATACTGTACATAGTGATACCGTGTATCTATATACTGTACATAGTGATACCATGTATCTATATACTGTACATAGTGATACCGTGTATCTATATACTGTACATAGTGATACCATGTATCTATATACTGTACATAGTGATACCATGTATCTATATACTGTACATAGTGATGCCATGTATCTATATACTGTACATAGTGATACCATGTATCTATATACTGTACATAGTGATACCATGTATCTATATACTGCACATAGTGATGCCATGTATCTATATACTGTACATAGTGATACCATGTATCTATATACTGAACATAGTGATGCCATGTATCTATATACTGTACATAGTAATACCGTGTATCTATATACTGTACATAGTAATACCATGTATCTATATACTGTACATAGTAATACCGTGTATCTATATACTGTACATAGTGATACCGTGTATCTATATACTGTACATAGTGATACCGTGTATCTATATACTGTACATAGTGATACCATGTATCTATATACTGTACATAGTGATACCGTGTATCTATATACTGTACATAGTGATGCCATGTATCTATATACTGTACATAGTGATACCATGTATCTATATACTGTACATAGTGATACCATGTATCTATATACTGTACATAGTGATACCGTGTATCTATATACTGTACATAGTGATGCCATGTATCTATATACTGTACATAGTGATGCCATGTATCTATATACCCTGCTCCATGATACACTGTATCTATATACTGTACATAGTAATACCATGTATCTATATACTGTACATAGTAATACCGTGTATCTATATACTGTACATAGTGATACCGTGTATCTATATACTGTACATAGTGATACCAGTATCTATATACTGTAACATCTAACCGTGTATCTATATACTGTACATAGTGATACCATGTATCTATATACTGTACATAGTGATACCATGTATCTATATACTGTACATAGTGATGCCATGTATCTATATACTGTACATAGTGATACCGTGTATCTATATACTGTACATAGTGATGCCATGTATCTATATACTGTACATAGTGATACCATGTATCTATATACTGTACATAGTGATGCCATGTATCTATATACTGTACATAGTGATACCATGTATCTATATACTGTACATAGTGATACCATGTATCTATATACTGTACATGGTAATACCATGTATCTATATACTGTACATAGTGATACCGTGTATCTATATACTGTACATAGTGATACCGTGTATCTATATACTGTACATAGTGATACCATGTATCTATATACTGTACATAGTGATACCATGTATCTATATACTGTACATAGTGATACCGTGTATCTATATACTGTACATAGTGATACCATGTATCTATATACTGTACATAGTGATGCCATGTATCTATATACTGTACATAGTGATGCCATGTATCTATATACTGTACATAGTGATACCATGTATCTATATACTGCACATAGTGATGCCATGTATCTATATACTGTACATAGTGATACCGTGTATCTATATACTGTACATAGTGATACCATGTATCTATATACCCTGCTCCATGATACACTGTATCTATATACTGTACATAGTGATACCATGTATTTATATACTGTACATAGTAATACCATGTATCTATATACTGTACATAGTGATACCATGTATCTATATACTGTACATAGTGATACCGTGTATCTATATACTGTACATAATGATACCATGTATCTATATACTGTACATAGTGATGCCATGTATCTATATACTGTACATAGTGATGCCATGTATCTATATACTGTACATAGTGATACCATGTATCTATATACTGTACATAGTGATACCATATATCTATATACTGTACATAGTGATACCGTGTATCTATATACTGTACATAGTGATGCCATGTATCTATATACTGTACATAGTGATACCATGTATCTATATACTGTACATAGTGATACCATGTATCTATATACTGTACATAGTGATACCGTGTATCTATGTACCGCACATAGTGATGCCATGTATCTATATACTGTACATAGTGATACCATGTATCTATATACTGTACATAGTGATACCATATATCTATATACTGTACATAGTGATGCCATGTATCTATATACTGTACATAGTGATGCCATGTATCTATATACTGTACATAGTGATACCATGTATCTATATACTGTACATAGTGATACCGTGTATCTATATACTGTACATAGTGATGCCATGTATCTATATACTGTAGATAGTGATACCATGTATCTATATACTGTACATAGTGATACCATGTATCTATATACTGTACATAGTGATGCCATGTATCTATATACTGTACATAGTGATACCATGTATCTATATACTGTACATAGTGATACCGTGTATCTATATACTGTACATAGTGATGCCATGTATCTATATACGGTACATAGTGATACCGTGTATCTATATACTGTACATAGTGATACCATGTATCTATATACTGTAGATAGTGATACCATGTATCTATATACTGTACATAGTGATACCATGTATCTATATACTGTACATAGTGATGCCATGTATCTATATACTGTACATAGTGATGCCATGTATCTATATACTGTACATAGTGATACCATGTATCTATATACTGTACATAGTGATACCATGTATCTATATACTGTACATAGTGATGCCATGTATCTATATACTGTACATAGTGATACCATGTATCTATATACTGTACATAGTGATACCGTGTATCTATATACTGTACATAGTGATGCCATGTATCTATATACTGTACATAGTGATACCATGTATCTATATACTGTACATAGTGATGCCATGTATCTATATACTGTACATAGTGATGCCATGTATCTATATACTGTACATAGTGATACCATGTATCTATATACTGTAGATAGTGATACCATGTATCTATATACTGTACATAGTGATGCCATGTATCTATATACTGTAGATAGTGATACCATGTATCTATATACTGTACATAGTGATGCCATGTATCTATATACTGTACATAGTGATGCCATGTATCTATATACTGTACATAGTGATACCATGTATCTATATACTGTACATAGTGATACCATGTATCTATATACTGTACATAGTGATACCGTGTATCTATATACTGTACATAGTGATGCCATGTATCTATATACTGTACATAGTGATGCCATGTATCTATATACTGTACATAGTGATACCATGTATCTATATACTGTAGATAGTGATACCATGTATCTATATACTGTACATAGTGATGCCATGTATCTATATACTGTAGATAGTGATACCATGTATCTATATACTGTACATAGTGATGCCATGTATCTATATACTGTACATAGTGATGCCATGTATCTATATACTGTACATAGTGATACCATGTATCTATATACTGTAGATAGTGATACCATATATCTATATACTGTACATAGTAATACCATGTATCTATATACTGTACATAGTGATACCATGTATCTATATACTGTACATAGTGATGCCATGTATCTATATACTGTACATAGTGATACCATGTATCTATATACTGTAGATAGTGATACCATATATCTATATACTGTACATAGTAATACCATGTATCTATATACTGTACATAGTGATACCATGTATCTATATACTGTACATAGTAATACCATGTATCTATATACTGTACATAGTGATACCATGTATCTATATACCCTGCTCCATGATACACTGTATCTATATACTGTACATAGTAATACCATGTATCTATATACTGCACATAGTGATGCCATGTATCTATATACCCTGCTCCATGATACACTGTATCTATATACTGTACATAGTAATACCATGTATCTATATACTGTACATAGTGATACCATGTATCTATATACTGCACATAGTGATACCATGTATCTATATACCCTGCTCCATGATACACTGTATCTATATACTGTACATAGTAATACCATGTATCTATATACTGCACATAGTGATGCCATGTATCTATATACCCTGCTCCATGATACACTGTATCTATATACTGTACATAGTAATACCATGTATCTATATACTGTACATAGTGATACCATGTATCTATATACTGTACATAGTGATACCATGTATCTATATACCCTGCCCCATGATACACTGTATCTATATACTGTACTATGGCAGAAATAACCTCGCCACTGGGTTTTGGAGGGGCCTGGTTGCAGCCTCTTGCCCCAGGATTATGGCCCATATACTAACTTTGAAGGAGAAGACAGACCGGCCGCACAGCCTTAATCTGTGGAACTGTTTTGGGCAGGAAAGCCATGCTTGCGGTCGGTGAAATGTGACTTCCATGGAATTCGGGAACCCCTGCTCGGATCTGGGTGATTTCTGCATATGTTGTTCGCCCAGATCAGAGCTATCCAGGGATGTATAATTTATGGGGTATGGGGGGACTTTGGGAAAAAATGTGTGTTTTCTGTCTGTGTGTAACGGGGCACCAAAGGCGCACTCGGTCTCCCATCAGCCGCAGACCTGCTGCTTAGCTTCAGGAGCGAGGATCTGTGTTTGGCCTCATTCCCAGGGCGGCTTTGCTAGCTGGGAGGCTCCCTGCTCCTAGGTCTGCCATGAGCGCCGAGCTGATCACTCGGTGCTCGACTTGTCTGTCTGTCGGTCATGTGACGCTGGCCACGTCACATGACCCTCACTTCCCACTATAAATATAGGCGGCCTGCTGGCTACAGGTTGCCTGTAATTTTCATCTCTAGGGCTGTGTGTACTATTATTATTGCATCCTACTTGACCTCTGGTATTGACCTTGTTTGTTTCCTGACCTCGCTTTGCCCACTCCCTTGGTACCTACGCTATATCTCGGATTTGACCTCGGCTCGTTCTCGGATTTCGTCTCCTGCCTCATCCCTTGTATTGACGTGACCTCCCGGACCAACCTCGGCTAGTTGACCTGCCATTGCCTTTCCCATCACTGGGTACTGTTGTCTTATCTACCTCCCTGTCTATCCGTTTGCCTTAGTCTTGTGTACCGCCTTCTGCCTTGGCTGTCTGTTCCTCTCTTTCTATATTCGCTCTGCTCTACACTTACGTTGGTCAGGGACCGTCACCCAGTTCCGTCCCGTCACCTAGGGCGGGTGGTGCAAGTAGGAAGGGACAGGGTTCAGGGTGGCAGTTTAGGGGGTGCACTTTCTCTCTACCTTCCTTTCCCGTGACAGAATCACAGGCCTCAAATTAACATGGTCCCTCTACAGAGTCTCACCGAGCATGTGCAGGTCTTGCTCAAATTGGGCAAGAATTAGGGGAGAGGTTACAGGTACAGGAGACTGGCCAGACACCCCCATTCTCGCTCCCACCGCCATTCAGGTAGAACCGCATATTAAATTACCTGATCGGTTCTCGGGTGACCGACGGAATTTTTTAGCTTTCAGGGAGAGCTGCAGACTTTATTTCCGACTACGACCTCACTCCTCAGGCCCTGACCCACAAAGGGTTGGGATAATCATCTCTTTGCTTCAAGGGGACCCCCAGGAGTGGGCCTTTTCTTTGCCGTCTGACTCCCCTTGTCTCAATTCTGTCAACCTCTTTTTCCAGGTACTATAGGTCCTTTACGATGAGCCTGACCGGGCATCTGTGGCTGAATCTAATCTAAAGGCCCTTACCCAGTGAGAGCGGCCCGTGGAAGATTATTGCACCCAGTTCTGCAAGTGGTGCGTTCCCTCGGGCTGGAACGAACCTGCTCTTAAATGCCAATTTAGAGCAGGGTTGACAGAGAGGTTGAAGGATATGCTGGTCTGCTACCCCAGTCCTGACTCTTTAGAGGAGACCATGACCTTAGCCATCAGATTAGACAGACAGATTAGAGAGAGAGAGAGCGGGAGCATTTGTTTTCTCCTCATCCCCTTCTCAAACCTCAGACTTCTCCTACCGAACCTAAGATGGAGCCTCAGTTGGACGAGCCCATGCAGCTCGGGATAACGCGAAGAGAACTACGCCACCGTCGCGGCTCTTGTTTTTATTGTGGCTATTCCGACCACTGGGTTTGTCAATGTCCCAAAGCTCCTCCTTCCGGAAGATCGCCCAAGTCAGAGGGATCCAAGGACAAGGTATTCCCAGAGGTGGTAAGAAGCAAACTATTGCTGCCTGTCTCAATTTCCTTTGGGGTCTTAAAGGGGTCAGGAAGTGCTTTTGTGGATTCTGGGTTAGCATTTAGTTTTGTTGATCTCAAATTTGTTGAACGGGTAGGGATCCCAATACTAAAATTGTCCACCCAGGTCCAGGTGGTTGCTATCGACTCTACTCCCCTCCTGGGGGGCACGATAAAACTCAGTACTCCCGAGATTACCCTTTCTGTAGGGGTCTGCCACTCTGAGAAATGTTCTTTTTTTATTTTAGAGAATCTTCCGGTGCAAGTAGTTCTTGGCATGCCCTGGCTTCAGCAACATAATCCGGTCATAAACTGTAGTTTGGGCGAGTTAGAGAGATGGGGTTCCAACTGTAGTTCTAGCTTAACTGTAGTTCAAGCTGGAGTTTCTTTTGATGTCATTCCCCACTTTATTGCTGATTTTCATGAGGTTTTTTCCACTGCTGAGACCGACACTCTCCCTCCCCATAGGCCTTATCACTGTGTTATTGAGTTAGTTCCCGAGTCCAAGTTTCCTAAGGGATGCATTTACAATCTCTCTGGTCCTGAACGCACTGCCAGGAGAGTCTTAAGAAGGGACATATTAGGCCCTCAACCTCGCCCTTGGGAGCTGGGTTCTTTTTTGTTCAGAATAAGGACGGTGGTCTCAGACCCTGCATTGACTACAGAAACTTGAATAAAATTACTATTAGGAATCAATATTCCATCCCGTTGATTCTGGATTTATTTAACCAGATCTTGGGTGCTTCTTGGTTTTCTAAACTTATAACTTGATTCGTATTAAGGAAGGTGATGAATGGAAAACGGCCTTTAATACTCCAGAGGGACACTTTGAGTATTTTGTTATGCCTTTCGGTCTATGTCTATGTAATGCCCCAGCTGTGTTTCAGAACTTTATGAACGACATTTTTAGAGAACTTATCGGCAAAGTCATGATTGTTTATCTTGATGATATTCTTGTCTTTTCACCTGACTGGAATACCCATGTATCTCACATCAGATCTGTTCTTAGAATCCTCAGGGAGAATCATCTGTTGGAGAAATGTGTGTTTGGAGTTGAAGAGATTCCCTATCTTGGGTACATTCTTACTCCACATTCATTTGAAATGGATCCTAGTAAGGTTCAGGCTATCCAATACTGAGTAAGACCATCCACCTTAAAGGCACTTCAATGCTTTTTAGGATTCGACAACTTTTATCATAAATTCATAAATAATTTTTCTGTTATCGCTAAGCCCTTACTGATTTAACTAAGAAAGGGTCTGATCTTGTCAACTGGTCATTGGATGCCTGTCAGGCCTTTGACACTTTAAAAAATTGTTTTCAAGTGGCCCCAGTCTTGGTTCAGCCTAATCCTGAGGAACCTTTTGTGGTGGAGGTGGATGCCTTGGAGGATGGTGTGGGGGCCATTCTTTCCCAGGGGCATTCCAACTTCACAAATTTAAGACCGAGTGTCTTCTTCTCTCGCAAGTTCTCTCCTTCGGAGAGAAATTACGACATTGGAAACCGCGAGTTACTGGCCATAAAATGGGCATTTGAAGAATGGAGGCATTTTTTAGAAGGGGCTAAACACTGTATTACGGTCCTCACTGGTCATAAGAATTGAGTGTTTCTTGAGGCGGCTAAACACCTTAATCCTAGGCAGGCTAGGTGGGCTCTATTTTTTACTCTTTTTAACTTCTCTGTTATTTTCAGGCCAGGAAGTAAAAATATTAAAGCAGATGCCTTGTCCTGGAGTTTTAATGCCATCCAACCTCCTGACGCTCCTCCTGAACCCATCTTACCGGCAAGCATCTTTGTGGCAGCGATATCCTCGAACCTTTCCTCTGAAATTCAACGAGCTCAGCAACATGCTCGTCCACATGTGTCATGACTCTGTTCTGTGTGGTCATCCAGGCATCGCTGCCACTAAAGAATTGCTGCTGAGGTCCTTCTGGTGTCCTACTTTGTCTAAGGATGTACAATCTTATGTTTTGGCTTGTGGTATGTGCCAGATCTAACACCCCGAGAACACATCCCGCTGGTGAACTACAACCACTACCCATTCCCTGCAAACCATGGTCACACATCTCCATGGATTTTATTTCTGACCTGCCCCCCTCCGAGGGGAAGTCAGTGGTTTGGGTAGTGGTTGACCGTTTTAGCAAGATGGTGCATTTTGTTCCTTTAAGTAAGCTCCCTGATGCGAAAACCTTAGCATCCTTGTTTATTGAACATGTGGTACGCCTGCATGGTGTCCCTGAAAATGTTGTCTCTGATAGGTGTGTTCAGTTTGTTTCCGGATTCTGGAGAGCTTTTTGTCAAAGATGCGACATCTCTATATCCTTTTCATCCAGAGACTAATGGGCAGACGGAACGGTTAAATCAGGCAGTGGAACTTTTCCTGAGTTGTTATGTGTAAAGAAATCCCCCTTTTCTTTCAATATTTCTTCCTATGCCATTCGGTAGGTGTAACTACCGAACGAAGCCCACCCAGGGTGAACCGGTCACAGAAGACTTCCATGTCTCTTTGAGAACCCCTAAACCGATCTGGGTGAAATTTGAATATGTTGATCACCCAGATCGGGGCTATCAGGGGACATATGATTTGTGGGGATACCTCATGTATAAAGGGGTGTTACCAGATATTGGGGAAAACTGTGACTTTTCTGCCTAGAGATAATCAAGTTGTTACTTTATCAGGCTTGATTATCTCCAGGACTAGGGGAGGGCATTGTATGTTTATGCTGGAAGGGTTTTATGTTTCCATTGTACTTGATTGGCTATACTGTGTCCCTCCCTGTGGGATGTCCCCTTGCATGGGGACTTGCATAAAAAGCCTGTGTGTGATAATTAAAGCGTGTTCTATTTGTACCCTTCTTCTTGACTTCGGCTGATGTTTGGGGATCCGCATGCTTTATTAAGGGAATCATCTTATAAACTTATTGGCATTTCGGATGGAATTCGTCTACTTCAACTGCCGAACGGAGCGCTATATTCACCAGGCTCTGGCGTTTCGGGAGGAAACTACCGAATGTGGTTTAAATATACTTGGTTTCCTTACAACTGGTGGCGAGCAGAGGGATTCGAATCCTGAATGGACGTCCTGAACCAAGCAAGGGAATGAATGGCTCAGCAATACCAGCTACTTAAGAGGACCACGCTAAAGGATTTACTGGAAGCTTGAGGCGTAGCGGCAAGCAACAAGACAAAAGCCACGTTAATTGCAGAATTAATACAGAGCGACGGAACCAGCAATACAGAAATGGAGCACGAGGAAGAAACCGCGATGCAGAAGGACATCAGATGGATGCTCTGTGTATTGGGACCCAATCCATCAACAGAGGCGGTTCTGCAGGTCATGGCACAAGCCAGGCAATCGCAAAAAGAGCGAGAGGACCGAGACAGACCGATACAGGGAGATTGGCTACTCTCCGCGGGAAGTACCAATGACCTACCAAAGAAGGTAAATTATGCAGCGTTTAAAACTTTTAATGACAATGAAATGGAAATTGACAGTTATTTGCAAGACTTTGAACGTCAATGTGCGCTGGAGGGATTAGACTCCACAAAATGGGCGGCAGTACTTAGCAGCAAGTTGTCAGGAAGAGCAGCAGAGGCGTTGCGAGCAGTACTTGATGGGGACATACATAATTATGTCCAGATAAAAGACATTTTGTTAGCCAGATATGCGGTAACCCCTGAGGCATACCGGAAAAAGTTTCGGGAACTTCGGAAGACCGGGAGAGATTTACACACTGAATGGGCTTTTCGGCTACACAGGGCAGCCCATTATTGGATGCAGGGCTGCCAAGCAACTACCCTGGAGGATGCCTTACAGCTCCTGCTATTGGAGCAATTTTTCAATCACACTGCAGAAGATATAAAAGATTGGGTAAAGGACAGAAAGCCTAAAACGGTGGAGGAAGCCGCCAGACAAGCAGATGAATACTAGGACAACAGAAGGAGGGAATAGGGGGTAAGCAGACCAACCTTTAAGCCCAACTACCCGGCTCCAACAACATCTGCAGCCCCCAGGGCCTCCATAAACCACCCGCCACCGGGCTCCGCAGAAACCCCTTAACCCCCTGCAGTGTGCCATTATTGTAAGCAGCCAAGACATTGCAAAAACCAGTGCTCTCGTTTGAACCGGGGAGGCTGGGAAAGGCAACCACCACAACAACCCAGGGCAGCCGCTCATTGTGTCCAGCAAGAAAGTACAACCTACGTCCCTAATCAAGAAGAGCAGTGGAGTGTACTACACAAGGTTAATTCAGTGCAAGCGGGAGGGGACAACTGAGATCACCACCGGCAATGGATTACAGTGGATGGCATGGGGACACGAGCTATGAGAGACTCTGGGGCCACTCTAACCGTGGTACAACCACACACGGTCAAGGCCCAAGCTCGCACCGGTTGCACAGTAGCTGTAAGGGTAGCTGGGGGCACCATACACAAGTTACCTACAGCCAGTGTCCTTGTGGACTGAGGTTCTGGATCCAAACAGTTGGAGGTTGGCATTATGCAGGAACTGCCGGCAGAAGTCCTACTGGGCAATGATGTAGGCTGTTTAACCTCCCAACTATCACGGGACACCACTTCAGAAGCATACCCGGTTACCACCCGAGCTCAAGCCAAACTGGAAGCACTGCTGCACTCTGAGGAAAGCAAGGTAGGCATTGAAATACCCCCTTTACCCGACCACCCGTCCCCTTTCTGAGATACGCCACAGGATTTTGAACAGGAACAGAGAACCGACCCCACACTAGAAGGGTACAGAAAGGCAGTAGATGTTACCTGGGGGGAAGGCACCCACGAAAGATTTGACTGGCATAAGGGGTTATTGTACCGAATGACGGGAGGGGTGGGAGACGGGGCCGCTCAGGTCACTAAAAGGAAGCTAATAGTACCCCGTAAGTTTCAGGCGGAGTTATTAAAACTCAGTCATGACATTCCCCTAGCAGGACATCTAGGGGTTAAAAAGACAAGGGACCGTTTGACCCAAACATTCTTCTGGCCTAGGGTCACGCAAGATCTGAAGCATTATTGTAGGACGTGTGACATATGTCAAAAGGTAGGGAAAAGGGGTGACCACCAGAAAGCCAAACTCCACCCTTTACCCATTATAGAAGAACCGTTTCACCGAGTAGCGGTGGACTTAATAGGACCCCTCAGCCGACCCAGCCAGGCAAAAAGTTCATTCTCACTGTAGTGGTCTACGCCACTAGATACCCTGAAGCAGTAGCCCTCGCAAACATAGAGGCCGAGATCCGCATGCTTTATTACAATATGAGACCCGGACACGTGTCCCCCACACAATATGAGGCCCCGACACGTGTCCCCCACACAATATGAGGCCCCGACACGTGTCCCCCACACAGTATGAGGCCCCGACACGTGTCCCCCACACAGTATGAGACCCCGACACGTGTCCCCCACACAATATGAGACCTCGACACATGTCCCCCACACAATATGAGGCCCCGATACGTGTCCCCCACACAGTATGAGGCCCCGATACGTGCCCCCCCCACACAATATGAGACCCCGATACGTGTCCCCCACACAGTATGAGGCCCCGATACGTACCCCCCACACAATATGAGACCCCGATACGTGTCCCCCACACAGTATGAGGCCCCGACACGTGTCCGCCACACAGTATGAGACCCCAATACGTGTCCCCCACACAGTATGAGGCCCCGATACGTGCCCCCCCACACAATCTGAGTGTCACGGCCACGGTTATGGCCGTGACTCCTTGGGAGCCACATACAGTTGCCCGCGGTTTGGGTAGTTGTTTCAACCGCAGCTTGAGGCATGATGTTGTTTGCCTCAAGTGCGGTTGCCGCGGACAACAGCTATGTGTGCGGTTCCCTTGGAGTTGTGTGCGTGTGTGTATGCACGTTTGTATGTCTGGTGTGCACTGTGTTTTATGTTTGGTGCGCACGGACATCTTCCTTTCACTGTGGCTGCCCGTGGCAACGTTTGGTATGTTGTACATGTGGTGGCAGTGTCCTGGCCTTCGGGCTGTCTCCCAGGACGGCTGCCACCCATTTCGTTGCCTGCGGCAACAGCCACAGTGTGATCTTAGTTTGGTCACTTCCCCTTTATGTGTGTTTCCCTTCTGTGGTGCTGGAAGGGTTAACACCCTTCCCAGTGTGTGTGTGATGTCACTGGGTGTGTCCGACTGTGGGGTGTGGCTTCTTGGCCTATATAGCCTTGGTGTTTGGCATGGCTCAGTAGGTTGCTTCAGTCATGCTTGGCTGGAGCAGCCTCCTGTGCATATTACCTGCCTGTGAGAGCCACCCCTGTGGTCATTAAGATATTGTCGTTATGTTTATGTCTTGCTGTGTGTTGATGTTGTATGTTATGTTCTGTTGGGTCCTTCCTATGTGTTTTGGTGCAACTTACGGTTCTGGATTCCTGTTTGCGCAGGGATTCAGTCAGCAAGGCTGTGGCAGGTTGGTGGAACTATTAGTTCGCCTGCCATACCCGTAAGGCTGTATGAGTTCCCCTTTTCCCAACAGCTTGGCCATTGAGACTCCTGCTCCTCCGTACCTTGGAGGAGTAGGTCGTCTTACCCAGCTCCTAGCTCAGGGATCTGCGGAGGTTAAGTCAGGGCTCCGAGGTTACTGCACATGGGTCCTCCTACCTTAAAGGTCGGCCCATGCAGGTAGGAGTTAGGGTCAGGTTAGGGATGCTTGAGGAGGTGACCTGCTCCCTATCCTGTTCTCCTGGCCAAGTAGCCACTACAGCATCTGGCAACACACGGCTGAGGGTTTCCCCCATCCTCAGCCGTGACAGTATGACCACAGAGGCTTCTCACCTGGCGTTCCCTCGAAAGAGGGTAAAGCATGTACCGCCGTCTGCGGATGGGGTGCATGCACGCTCTTCGGAGGGGGAGCGTTATGGGGGTTTCGCCGCTGACAGCGCGGTGAGTGGCGTTTCCCCGCCATCCCTTCACCGTGCTCTGTCTTGGCGTCCCCGATTTTATTGCACGGTGGTTTTTGTTTGGTGTGCGGTTTTGCACACCTTCGGAAGAGGGTGCAGCATGCAGTGCCATCCCCTTGTGGCCTGCATGTGCGTTCTCCAGAGGGAGAACGTCCCGGGGGGATCACCTTTAACGGCACGGTTGGTGGCTTATTCCCCGCCACCTTACCTTCCGTGTCCGTGTTGGTGATCCCTCTTCCCTCTCCATGTTCCCATCTCTGGTCGTTTGCTGGCAGCACTCCGTTATTGGTCCGGCTGCGTGCTGGTTAGGAGTGTCTGCTGGCAGCGACTGGAGTGGGGACGTGAGTGGAGAGTCCCCTCGTCCACTCTCAGTGGTTCCATTCCCGTGTCGCTGGTGCGGGCTGCAGGCCTCGTCGGACTGGCTGTGTTGTGTGCTGGGAGAGGATGCAGCTGACAGCGACTTTTTGGGAACCGTGTCTGAGAGTGGACGTCTCCTTCTCCCATCCCCTTGTGTTAAGTCCCTCACGTGTTTTTTTTTTTGGTGGGGGGGGCTTTGAGGGGTGGGAGTGTCACGGCCACGGTTATGGCCGTGACTCCTTGGAAGCCGCATACAGTTGCCCGCGGTTTGGGTAGTTGTTTCAACCGCAGCTTGAGGCATGATGTTGTTTGCCTCAAGTGCGGTTGCCGCGGACAACAGCTATGTGTGCGGTTCCCTTGGAGTTGTGTGCGTGTGTGTATGCACGTTTGTATGTCTGGTGTGCACTGTGTTTTATGTTTGGTGCGCACGGACATCTTCCTTTCACTGTGGCTGCCCATGGCAACGTTTGGTATGTTGTACATGTGGTGGCAGTGTCCCGGCCTTCGGGCTGTCTCCCAGGACGGCTGCCAACCATGTCATTGCCTGCGGCAACAGCCACAGTGTGATCTTAGTTTGGTCACTTCCCCTTTATGTGTGTTTCCCTTCTGTGGTGCTGGAAGGGTTAACACCCTTCCCAGTGTGTGTGTGATGTCACTGGGTGTGTCCGACTGTGGGGTGTGGCTTCTTGGCCTATATAGCCTTGGTGTTTGGCATGGCTCAGTAGGTTGCTTCAGTCATGCTTGGCTGGAGCAGCCTCCTGTGCATATTACCTGCCTGTGAGAGCCACCCCTGTGGTCATTAAGATATTGTCGTTATGTTTATGTCTTGCTGTGTGTTGATGTTGTATGTTATGTTCTGTTGGGTCCTTCCTATGTGTTTTGGTGCAACTTACGGTTCTGGATTCCTGTTTGCGCAGGGATTCAGTCAGCAAGGTTGTGGCAGGTTGGTGGAACTATTAGTTCGCCTGCCATACCCGTAAGGCTGTATGAGTTCCCCTTTTCCCAACAGCTTGGCCATTGAGACTCCTGCTCCTCCGTACCTTGGAGGAGTAGGTCGTCTTACCCAGCTCCTAGCTCAGGGATCTGCGGAGGGTAAGTCAGGGCTCCGAGGTTCCTGCGCATGGGTCCTCCTACCTTAAAGGTCGGCCCATGCAGGTTAGGAGTTAGGGTCAGGTTAGGGATGCTTGAGGAGGTGACCTGCTCCCTATCCTGTTCTCCTGGCCGAGTAGCCACTACAGCATCTGGCAACACACGGCTGAGGGTTTCCCCCATCCTCAGCCGTGACAATGAGACCCCGATACGTGTCCCCCACACAGTATGAGGCCCCGATACGTGCCCCCCCCCACACAATATGAGACCCCGATACGTGTCCCCCACACAGTATGAGGCTCCGACACGTGTCCCCCACACAGTATGAGACCCCGATACGTGTCCCCCACACAGTATGAGACCCCGATACGTGTCCCCCACACAGTATGAGGTCCCGATACGTGTCCCCCACACAGTATGAGACCCCGATACGTGTCCCCCACACAGTATGAGGCCCCGATACGTGTCCCCCACACAGTATGAGGCCCTGATACGTGCCCCCCCCCCACACAGTATGAGGCCCTGATACGTGCCCCCCCCCACACAGTATGAGGCCCCGATACGTGCCCCCCCACACAATATGAGACCCCGATACGTGTCCCCCACACAGTATGAGGCCCCGACACGTGTCCCCCACACAGTATGAGACCCCGACACGTGTCCCCCACACATTATGAGGCCCCGATACGTGTCCCCCACACAGTATGAGGCCCCGATACGTGTCCCCCACACAGTATGAGGCCCCGATACATGTCCCCCACACATTATGAGGCCCCGACACGTGTCCCCCACACAGTATGAGGCCCCGACACGTGTCCCCCACACAGTATGAGACCCCGACACGTGTCCCCCACACATTATGAGGCCCCGATACGTGTCCCCCACACAGTATGAGGCCCCGATACGTGTCCCCCACACAGTATGAGGCCCCGATACATGTCCCCCACACATTATGAGGCTCCGATACGTGTCCCCCACACAGTATGAGGCCCCGATACGTGTCCCCCACACAGTATGAGGCCCCGATACGTGTCCCCCACACAGTATGAGGCCCCGATACGTGTCCCCCACACAGTATGAGGCCCCGATACGTGTCCCCCACACAGTATGAGGCCCTGATACGTGCCCCCCCACACAGTATGAGGCCCCGATACTTTTCCCCCCACACAATATGAGACCCTGATACGTGTCCCACACACAGTATGAGGCACCGATACGTGTCCCCCACACAGTATGAAGCCCCGATACGTGTCCCCCACACAGTATGAGGCCCCGATACGTTTCCCCCCACGCAATATGAGACCCCGATATGTGTCCCCCACACAGTATGAGGCCCCGATACGTGTCCCCCACACAGTATGAAGCCCTGATACATGTCCCCCACACAGTATGAGGTCCCGATATGTGTCCCCCACACAGTATGAAGCCCCGATACGTTTCCCCCCACACAATATGAGACCCCGATACGTGTCCCCCACACAGTATGAGGCACCGATACGTGTCACCCACACAGTATGAGGCCCCGATACGTGTCCCCCACACAGTATGAGGCCCCGACACGTGTCCCCAGAATCCCTGGCGTCTTCAGGGGTGCACATGGCTACTTTCCGTAGACGGCTTTTGTAGTGGAGGACATTACCGGATTATCAGCTCCTTCTCGCTGTGCACGTGGCTCTGTTACCCTGGAGGAGGCGTCCGCTCTACAGACTGCGGCTCTAAGATGATGGAGCTGCTGGACATGAACGGCTATAAATTCGCTAGTTTGTATTTATGTAATTACAGGTTACGTGACTGCGCCATTTATTTCTGCTGCACTTATAATACTCCTGTAACATGATCCTCAGTATTATTACCCAATTCATTAGAAAATTACTACTCAGTTTTTAAAGGGGTTTTCCAGGAGTTTTATACTGATGACCATCCTCTGGATACATCATCGGTATCTGATCAGTCCCACCGATCGGCTGGTTTACCGCCTTCTCCGTGTATAGCAAGCACAGCGCCGTACATTGTTTAGTGGCCGTTCTTGGTATGGCACTAGGACCAAGTCACTTCTATGGGGCTGAGCTGCACCTAGGCCACGTGACCGATAAACTGGGCTAGGATTATCACTGGGCTAGGAGAAGCTGGAGGCCGCAGAAGATGGGCGGGGGTCCCGGGTGTTAGATCCCACCGATCAGATACTGATGGCCATCAGTATAAAACTGTAATACATTTTTACTGGGTGTTTCTGAATATTATATAATATTTTTAGAACTGTTATCGATCTCTTTGATATGTGCACTCTTTATAAAGCCACTAGATGGAGCTACAACTGTTTTCCTGACTTTAGGATCCTGTAGATGAGACAATACCTGCTGTCTATGGTATTCTGACATGTGTATGAATGTATTATCAGGTATTCTGACATGTGTATGAATGTATTATCAGGAATTCTGACATGTGTATGAATGTATTATCAGGTATTCTGACATGTGTATGAATGTATTATCAGGAATTCTGACATGTGTATGAATGTATTACCAGGTATTCTGACATGTAGATGAATGTATTATAACTTATAATACATTCATCTACATGTCAGAATACCTGGTAATACATTCATACACATGTCAGAATTCCTGATAATACATTCATACACATGTCAGAATACCTGATAATACATTCATACACATGTCAGAATTCCTGATAATACATTCATACACATGTCAGAATACCTGATAATACATTCATACACATGTCAGAATACCCGATAATACATTCATACACATGTCAGAATACCCGATAATACATTCATATACATGTCAGAGTTCCTGATAATACATTCATCTACATGTCAGAATACCTTATAATTTATAAGGTATTCTGACATGTAGATGAATGTATTATCAGGAACTCTGACATGTATATGAATGTATTATCGGGTATTCTGACATGTGTATGAATGTATTATCGGGTATTCTGACATGTGTATGAATGTATTATCAGGTATTCTGACATGTGTATGAATGTATTACCAGGTATTCTGACATGTGTATGAATGTATTATCAGGTATTCTGACATGTGTATGAATGTATTATCAGGTATTCTGACGTGTATGAATGTATTATCGGGTATTCTGACATGTATATGAATGTATTATCAGGTATTCTGACATGTGTATGAATGTATTATCGGGTATTCTGACATGTGTATGAAGGTATTACCAGGTATTCTGACATGTATATGAATGTATTACCAGGTATTCTGACATGTGTATGAAGGTATTACCAGGTATTCTGACATGTATATGAATGTATTATCAGGAATTCTGACATGTAGATGAATGTATTATCAGGTATTCTGACGTGTATGAATGTATTATCAGGTATTCTGACATGTGTATGAATGTATTATCAGGTATTCTGACATGTGTATGAATGTATTATCAGGTATTCTGACATGTGTATGAATGTATTACCAGGTATTCGGACATGTGTATGAATGTATTACCAGGTATTCGGACATGTGTATGAATGTATTATCAGGTATTCTGACATGTGTATGAATGTATTATCAGGTATTCTGACATGTGTATGAATGTATTATCAGGTATTCTGACATGTGTATGAATGTATTACCAGGTATTCGGACATGTGTATGAAGGTATCGCTGTACAATTAGAAATGCCTTTAAATTACTTGTAGAAACCGATGATTGTTTGTGTTTCTGGAAGTGATCGCGTCTCCTAGTCCTGGTGCTGCTCCGGGGCGATCCTTACTTTACCGCCATTCTATTGCTGGACGAGGCACGCTGCGGTTACAGCCTCCATGGCGCATACATGTTGGAGTAATAACTAGGCTGCAATCCATTTTCAGTTTTCATACTTTGTACTTTCTTCTCTTCCCTAGTCTGTCGCCTGTATGTGCCATGTGCCTGTCTCGTCTGGTCTCGTCTCGTCTGGTCCGGTCTCGTCTCGTCTCGTCTGTATGTGCCATGTGCCTGTCTCGTCTGGTCTCGTCTGGTCTGGTCTCGTCTCGTCTGGTCCGGTCTCGTCTCGTCTCGTCTGTATGTGCCATGTGCCTGTCTCGTCTGGTCTGGTCTGGTCTCGTCTGGTCTGGTCTCGTCTGGTCCGGTCTCGTCTCGTCTGTATGTGCCATGTGCCTGTCTCGTCTCGTCTTGTCTCGTCTGTATGTGCCATGTGCCTGTCTCGTCTCGTCTTGTCTCGTCTGTATGTGCCATGTGCCTGTCTCGTCTCGTCTTGTCTCGTCTGTATGTGCCATGTGCCTGTCTCGTCTCGTCTTGTCGCGTCTGTATGTGCCATGTGCCTGTCTCGTCTCGTCTGGTCTCGTCTGGTCTGGTCTCGTCTGGTCCGGTCTCGTCTCGTCTGTATGTGCCATGTGCCTGTCTCGTCTCGTCTTGTCTCGTCTGTATGTGCCATGTGCCTGTCTCGTCTCGTCTTGTCTCGTCTGTATGTGCCATGTGCCTGTCTCGTCTCGTCTCGTCTTGTCTCGTCTGTATGTGCCATGTGCCTGTCTCGTCTCGTTTCGTCTGGTCTCGTCTGGTCTCGTCTGTATGTGCCATGTGCCTGTCTCGTCTCGTCTTGTCTCGTCTGTATGTGCCATGTGCTTGTCTCGTCTCGTTTCGTCTTGTCTCGTCTGTATGTGCCATGCGTCTGGTCTCGTCTGTATGTGCCATGTGCCTGTCTCGTCTCGTCTGGTCTCGTCTGTATGTGCCATGTGCCCGTCTGGTCTGGTCTCGCTTCTGTAACATCTGTATGTTCTTTGCCACATTGTTGCTTGGCGGACACATGCTGCAGTGACAGGGAATCCCTTTACTTAAAGGGCTTTTTCAAGACTCTGGACAGATCACCAGTGACTCCCACCGATCGGCTATTTGAGAAGCTGTGGTGGTAGCAGTGGCGCTGCGGCCAGTGACGTCACGTTTATCGGTCACGTGGCCTAGGTGCAGCTCAGCCCCATAGAAGTGACTGGGTCCTAGTGCGATACCAAGAACGGCCACTATACAATGTACGGCGCTGTGCTTGCTATACACAGAGAAGGCGGTAAACCAGCCGATCGGTGGGACTGATCAGATACCGATGATGTATCCAGAGGATGGTCATCAGTATAAAACTCCTTGAAAACCCCTTTAAGAACTGAGTAGTAATTTTCTAATAATACTGAGGTATTATGTTACAGGAGTATTATAAGTGCTGCAGAAATAAATGGCGCAATCACATAACCTGTAATTACTAGTGTTGAGCGTGAATATTCGAATTGCGAATTTTAATTGCGAATATCGCCACTACGAGAATTCGCGAATATTTAGAATACAGTGCTATATATTCGTATTCGCGAATGGTGTTGAATATTCTAATCGCGAATTTATCGTAAATATATTACATTGCCGATTTTCGCAATTAAGTAAACAATGACTGGAGATCACGAATTCTCTAATTTATGGCGAATATTCGGACAAAAATTAGCGAAATATCGCGAATTCAAATATTGCCTGTGCCACTCATCACTAGTAATTACCATAAATACAGACGATGGAATTTATAGGCGTCCACGTCCGGCGGCTCCATCATCTTAGGGCCGCAGTCTGTAGAGCGGACGCCTCCTCCAGGGTAATAGAGCCACGTGCGCAGCGAGAAGGAGCTGAGAATCCGGTAATGTCCTCCACTACTAAAGCCGTCTACGGAAAGTAGCCATGTGCACCCCTGAAGACGCCAGGGATTCTGCGGAAACGTGTCGGGGGCAGTGTGTGAACAGCGTCCAGAGGAAGTCACTGCAGGGCAGGATTAGTCAGGATGTGGCGGCGGCCGGACGGGTTTTTACAGAGCGTTACCTATAACATGATTGTAGTTATCAGATCTAATAAAGTGAAGGGTTAAATCCGGTAATGACAAACGTCCAGGGAGGGGTCAATAGACAAAGGTGAAAGGGCACACAGTGTGAGGCCCCATAAGTGCCCCCCAAGTGTCCTCCACACAGTATGAGGCCCCATAAGTGCCCCCCAAGTGTCCTCCACACAGTGTGAGGCCCCATAAGTGCCCCCCAAGTGTCCTCCACACAGTATAAGGCCCCATAAGTGCCCCCCAAGTGTCCCACACACAGTGTGAGGCCCCATAAGTACCCCCCAAGTGTCCTCCACACAGTATAAGGCCCCATAAGTGTCCCCCAAGTGTCCTCCACACAGTATGAGGCCCCATAAGTGTCCCCCAAGTGTCCTCCACACAGTATGAGGCCCCATAAGTGCCCCCCAAGTGTCCTCCACACAGTATGAGGCCCCATAAGTGCCCCCCAAGTGTCTTCCACACAGTATGAGGCCCCATAAGTGCCCCCAAGTGTCCTCCACACAGTATGAGGCCCCATAAGTGCCCCCCAAGTGTCCTCCACACAGTATGAGGCCCCATAAGGGCACCGCAAGTGTCCTCCACACAGTATGAGGCCCCCATAAGTGCCCCCCAAGTGTCCTCCACACAGTATGAGGCCCCCATAAGTGCCCCTAAAGTGTCCTCCACACAGTATGAGGCCCCATAAGTGCCCCTAAAGTGTCCTCCACATAGTATAAGGCCCCCATAAGTGCCCCCCAAGTGTCCCACACACAGTATGAGGCCCCATAAGTGCCCCCCAAGTGTCCTACATACAGTATGAGGCCCCATAAGTGCCCCCCAAATGTCCTCCACACAGTATGAGGCCCCAGAAGTGCCCCCCAAGTGTCCTCCACACAGTATAAGGCCCCCATAAGTGCCCTCCAAGTGTCCTATATACAGTATGAGGCCCCATAAGTGCCCCCCAAGTGTCCCACACACAGTATAAGGCCCCATAAGTGCCCCCCAAATGTCCTCCACACAGTATGAGGCCCCATAAGTGCCCCCCAAGTGTCCTCCACACAGTATAAGGCCCCCATAAGTGCCCCCAAGTGTCCTCCACACAGTATAAGGCCCCCATAAGTGCCTCCCAAGTGCCCTCCACACAGTATAAGGCCCCATAAGTTCCCCTACAAGTGTCCTCCACACAGTATAAGGCCCCCATAAGTGCCCCCCAAGTGTCCCACACACAGTATAAGGCCCCATAAGGGCACCGAAAGTGTCCTCCACACAGTATGAGGCCCCATAAGTGCCCCCCAAGTGTCCTCCACACAGTATAAGGCCCCCATAAGTGCCCCCAAGTGTCCTCCACACAGTATAAGGCCCCCATAAGTGCCTCCCAAGTGTCCTCCACACAGTATGAGGCCCCATAAGTGCCCCCCAAGTGTCCTCCACACAGTATAAGGCCCCCATAAGTGCCCCCAAGTGTCCTCCACACAGTATAAGGCCCCCATAAGTGCCTCCCAAGTGTCCTCCACACAGTATGAGGCCCCATAAGTGTCCTCCAAGTGTCCTCCACACAGTATGAGGCCCCCATAAGTGCCCCCCAAGTGTCCTCCACACAGTATGAGGCCCCATAAGTGCCCCCCAAGTGTCCTCCACACAGTATAAGGCCCCCATAAGTGCCTCCCAAGTGTCCTCCACACAGTATGAGGCCCCCATAAGTGCCTCCCAAGTGTCCTCCACACAGTATGAGGCCCCATAAGTGCCCCCCAAGTGTCCTCCACACAGTATAAGGCCCCATAAGTGCCCCCCAAGTGTCCTCCACACAGTATAAGGCCCCCATAAGTGCCTCCCAAGTGTCCTCCACACAGTATAAGGCCCCCATAAGTGCCTCCCAAGTGTCCTCCACACAGTATGAGGCCCCATAAGTGCCCCCCAAGTGTCCTCCACACAGTATAAGGCCCCATAAGTGCCCCCCAAGTGTCCTCCACACAGTATGAGGCCCCATAAGTGCCCCCAAGTGTCCTCCACACAGTATGAGGCCCCATAAGTGCCCCCCCCCAAGTGTCCTCCACACAGTATAAGGCCCCCATAAGTGCCCCCCAAGTGTCTTCTAAACAGTATAAGGCCCCATAATTGCCCCCCAAGTGTCCTCCACACAGTATGAGGCCCCATAAGTGCCCCCCAAGTGTCCTCCACACAGTATAAGGCCCCCATAAGTGCCCCCCAAGTGTCCTCCACACAGTATAAGGCCCCATAATTGCCCCCCAAGTGTCCTCCACACAGTATGAGGCCCCATAAGTGCCCCCCAAGTGTCCTCTAAACAGTATAAGGCCCCATAAGTGCACTGCAAGTGTCCTCCACACAGTATGATGCCCCATAAGTACCCCCCAAGTGTCCTCCACACAGTATGAGGCCCCTATAAGTGCCCCCCAAGTGTCCTCCACACAGTATGAGGCCCCATAAGTGCCCCCAAGTGTCCTCCATACAGTATGTGGCCCCATAAGTGCCCCCCAAGTGTCCTCCACACAGTATGAGGCCCAATAAGTGCCCCCCAAGTGTCCTCCACACAGTATGAGGCCCAATAAGTGCCCCCCAAGTGTCCTCCACACAGTATGAGGCCCAATAAGTGCCCCCCAAGTGTCCTCCACACAGTATGAGGCCCCCGTACAGTGATGCTTCCTTACTAGTTCCTGATTTCTCCCGACGGTTCAGCCAATCACTCGCCAGAGTATTCATCTGTAACACCCCAGAGTGGCATTACCGCTCCTACACCCTGCTAATATCTGTGTATGCTAATATCACGTCATCTATGCATTTATTTCCAGGTGCTGTATAATGGGCATATCTATTTCTATGCAACTGTCTATGTTCATGTGTAATGTGCCTGGTTCACCAGCAGGTGGCAGCAAACATGGCAGAGCTAGAAGTACATAGGATGGAGCTTTCCATTCCATTCTAACCCCCCTCTGTGGAGGAGCGGGCGAGTCCCACTTCCTGCAGGAAGGGTGGGGACCAGTTAGAGGTCAGTCCTAGCTTACCCCAAGCTAGGTGAAGGTGTGCAGGGCCACGTCTCTTCTGGACATGCCCAATCCAAGCCAGCCAGAGCATCCTAAGCTCAGCTGGACATGGAGGCCAAAGCTTAGAGCCTCAGAAGCCAGGAAGAAAGTTCCCTGGTATGACTTGAGAGACAGACTACAGAGAAAAGTTGCAGCATACAGCAAAAGCTGAGTCATACAGTCAGCCTGTCAGTACAGCAGAGCCAGAGAGCAACAGATGTAGCAGAGATGAGTTTGCCTGCCAGAGTTTTAATGCTAAAGCCTGCTGGGACCAAGATAACATTTACCAATGTAAAGCTGCCATTCAACTTCATCACAAGGTCGGGACTGAATTTATTCTTCATCCTCAGGTTAACTTTTCCCCTTTTTCTGCTTCGGAGCCAACGCCTGGAGTCCAGCGTATCCAGGTAGGAGCACCGTGACACAACATTACTTAAAGGGACATTGTAGGCCACCCTATACCACTCAGCCATTCCTACACCTGGGTACCCACCACCATTGCCTTGAAAATAGGGCCCTGGGTCGCGGAGACGTCACGAGACTCTGTCCAATCTCAAATAGGGCCCCAGGGGGTGGCGACGACGTTGCAGATCCACTGCAGCTACCGATTGGCTAGGTGACATTTATTGTGTGTCAAGAGAGACCAGGAGGCATCGGGGGATGGGTCCGGTGACTACTGTATGTACGGTCAGGACTACAGGGTATATTACATCCCTCGCATGTCTTGGTGCATAGTCTACACATTTGGATGCATGCAGTAGTTTTATTTTTTGGCAGGAGATTTTGCTTTATGCCCTTGATGTATAACGCTGTATAATTGGTGTATAAAAGTGTACAACGAGAAATGATTCTACTAAAAATGATAATGCCATAAAACAATGAGACATAGAATAGCGTTCCGAGTGACTCAAAGGTGGTGAATCGGCAAAAAGCTGAATTCTTTTACAACTTCAAAATTAAAAACTAAAAGACACGTAACAAAAGGTATAACAACAAAGCCGCCCACCTAACCCAATAAGATGACGTAACGATATAAACAAAAACCTTTCATCCCTTTCTTCCGTGACAATATCCAACATTGACAGAAGTTTTATCAATTGTCGTGGAAGTAAAACTGCTTCTTTTAGGACACGGGCTGTTCAGAAAGTTAATTATTGGATTATTGGATTAAATTCCGGCCTAGTCTGGATCTGTACCTGTGAGATACACACTTTAGATACTGTGGTTATATTCTTCTATTAATAAAACACCCTTTTTGGGCAAAAAACTTAAATTGCGGCCTAGTCTGGATCTGTACGTGTGAGATACACCCTTTACATACTGTCGTTCTATTCTTCTATTAATTAAGCACCCATTTAGGGCAAGATCCTAAATTTGAGAAATATAAGGAGAGCGTCAAATAAGGGACGTGGCCCAAGTCGTGGTGCTGCTGGTGGAGCTCCTGTTGCAGGGAGAGGACTTGGTCGATCTGTGCCAGCTACACGCACAAGTGAAACCCCTTCCTCAGGTGCGAGTATGCGACAGAACCTGCAGCGGTATTTGGTCAGGCCTAATGCGGCTCTACGAATGGTGAGGCCTGAACAAGTACAGGCGATAGTAGATTGGGTTGCTGACAGTGGATCCAGTTCCTTCACATTGTCTTCCACCCAGTCTCCTGCTGAAAGACCACAGTTGGCACCTGCAGCCCATGTCCATCAGTCTTTCACCTCCCCCCCTTGCAAATCAGCCAAGCAGTCTGAGCCCCAAGTCATGCAGCAGTCTCTCCTGCTTTTTGATGACTCTGCTGGCAGGGTTTCCCAGGGCCATCCACCTAGCCCTGCCCCAGAAGTGGAAGAGATTGAGTGCACCGATGCCCAACCACTTATCTTTCAAGATGAGAACATGGAGGACCATCGCAGCACGTCTCGGATGATGACGAAACACAGGTGCCAACTGCTGGGGCTTTCGAAAGTGTGCAGACCGACAAGGAGTCCAGGGGTGAAGACTGGGTGGAAGATGATGTGGAGGACGATGAGGTCCTCGACCCCACATGGAATCAAGGTCATGCGAGTGACCTGTGTAGTTCGGAGGAAGAGGCGGTGGAAGCACAAAGCCACCAGCACAGCAGAAGAGGGAGCAGGGTGCAAAAGCGGAGCGGCCGTCCCCTAGACAGTACGCCTGCTACTGCCCACCGCAGCAAGGGACCGAGCACACCAAAGCCAGCTCCAAGGAGCTCCCTGGCGTGGCAGTTCTTCAGACAATGTGCTGACGACAAGACACGAGTGGTTTGCACACTGTGCAATCAGAGCCTGAAGCGAGGCATAAACGTTCTCAACCTGAGCACAACCTGCATGACCAGGCATCTAAGTGCAAAGCACGAGCTGCAGTGGAGTAGACACCTCAAAAACCAAGAAAGGTCTCTGGCTCCTCCTGCTTCCTCTTCTGCTGCAGTCGCGGCCTCTTCATCCACCTCTGGAGTTACAGTGCCACCTGCCACCCCGCAAACAGAGGATCTGCCAGCAACACCACCACCTGGGTCACCAAGCATCTCCACAATGTCCCACGGAAGCGTTCAGCTCTCCATCTCCCAAACGCTGGAGAGGAAGAAGAAGTACCCCCCTACCCACCCGCGATCCCTAGCCCTGAATGCCAGCATTTCTAAATTACTGGCCTTTGAAATGCTGTCATTCCGTCTGGTGGAGACGGATAATTTTAAAGGCCTTATGGCAGTGGCTGTCCAACAGTATGTCGTGCCCAGCCGCCACTACTTTCCAGGCGAGCCATCCCTTCCCTGCACAACCAAGTAGGGGACAAAATCAGGTGTGCACTGCGCAACGCCATCTGTGGCAAGGTGCACCTCACTACAGATACGTGGACCAGTGGGCATGGTCAGTGACGTTATATCTCCATAACAGGACACTGGGTAAATGCAGTGGCGGCTGGGCCTGAGGCGGATAGTAGTTTGGCGCATGTCCTTCCACCACCGAGGATTGCAGGGCGCTTCAGTTTGCCTCCTGTTGCTTCCTCCTCCTACTCCGCTTCCTCATCCTCTACCAGCTCCTCATCCGGTCAGCGTAACACCGTCACCACCAACTTCAGCACAGCCCGGGGTAAACGACAGCAGGCAGTTATAAAACTTATCTGTTTGGGGGACAAACACCACACCGCGCAGGAGCTGTGGATGGGCCTTGAACAACAGACCGATGAGTGGTTGGTGCCAGTGAGACTCAAGCCCGGCCTGGCATTTCCACCTGACAGCGGGGGCACAGTGGAAGCACAAGGTGAAGGCAGAGGTCGAGGTCGCCAACGCAGCTGGGGCACCGCCAGCACCTCAGAAGGCAGGGTTAGCATGGCCAAAATGTGGAAAAGCTTTGTCAGCACAACAACCAGCACCACCGGCTGATATGGAGCGTCTTAGCAGGAGGCAGCATTTCACCAACATGGTGGAGCAGTATGTGTGCACACACCTACACGTACTGAATGACGGGTCTGCCCCAGCCAGTGTATTATCTGAACGTGTGTTTAGCACGGCAGGAGGCGTCATCACAGACAAGCGCAGCCGCCTGTCTACAGCCAACATGGACAAGCTCACGTTCATTAAACTGAACCAGGCATGGATCCCACAGGACTTGTCCGTACCTTGTGCAGAATAGACATGTATACCGGCACTAACCAGCCATTGTTATACTGCAGCGCCATTGCTCATTCTTGTATTTTGGATATTTCACACTCTTTTGCAGTGTACCTTAATTTCACAAAATAAAGTTAAAACCAAAAACCTGTGTTGGCTACCTCGTCCTCCTCCACCGCCGCTTCCACCTACACCGCTACGTCCTCCTCAAACTCCTAATCCATATGGAACTCCACCTCATACATTAATATTTTTTATTTGTACATTTTCAGGTGAAATTTACCAATTTTGGGGTGTGATGTACCACTGCTATACCTAGTAGACAGGTTAATAAATTTCACAAATTTATCTATTACATTCTTGGGTTGACATTTTACAATTTTGGACGTGAATAAACCCCTGCTCTGCAAAGGTGACAGGGAATAAAATTTCAGAAATTCTTCTTTAATTGATGCGCGTCACCTCCTTTCATTTAATGCTTAAACTTTAACAAGTTGTCCCACATTTGCGCCTCAATAACTTTTCCCATATTTCCGCTCGATCCCAAAAAAAATTCATCCATTGACCTCCCTTAGATGTGGTCTCCCTTTCTCACGCGCCCTCTCTGGAGTGGAACCCTGATTCGCCGATAACCGGTGGTCACCATGGTAGGCTCAGGAAAGAACATCGAAGGTTGATAGAGAAGATATCCAATTGGATGGTGGACGTCACAGGGAGGTGCGATCAGGCAGAGTCAACAAGGTGGCAGCAGGACCTCTCCTGGATAACGTTTCCAAATCCAAAATACCCCAGAGACATTCCCTGTAATTACACATGATAACATCTACTATATATCACACTAGGGTTATGTTTATATTAGTGAAACAGGATTGCTCCCTAGACCAGTGAATACTGAATTAATATAAGGTAATTACATGTCACTTTAACATAATTATGGTAAGTAATTAATATAGGGATAGTTATGTGTTATTACTATAAACATAATTACCGTAATCACTGATATAAGGAGCAATCATGTTTCACTAAGGCTACTTTCACACTTGCGTTTTGGGTGAATCCGTCATGGATCTGCACAGACGGATCCGTTCATATAATACAACCGTCTGCATCCGTTCAGAACGGATCCGTTTGTCTTATCTTTAACACAGCCAAAACGGATCCGTCTTGAACACCATTGAAAGTCAATGGGGGACGGATCCGTTTTCTATTGTGCCATATTGTGTCCGTGAAAACGGATCCGTCCCCATTGACTTACATTGTGTGTCAGGACAGATCTGGTTGGCTCAGTTTCGTCAGACGGACAACAAAATGTTGCAAGCAGCCTTCAGAGCGGAATGGAGACGGATCAGAGGCAAACTGACGCATTCTGAGCGGATCCTTTTCCATTCAGAATGCATTAGGGCAAAACTGATCCGTTTTGGACGCTTGTGAGAGCGGCTCCCTTTGTAGATGGTAATGTTGGTACCCAGAGGTAGGAGTGCCAGAGTGGTGCAGGGTGGTCTACAGTCTCTGTAGATGTTATGTACACGTGTCACGGTGTTCCTACCTGGATATCCGTGGATCCCAGACGTGATGTGGTCCGAAGCAGTGCAAAAGGGGTAGGTGAACTTGGATGATGGACGAGTGAAAAAAATGGAGTCTAGACTTTGGAGTATCGTTAAACAGTTGCTTTTACTTGGCATAAATTGGTAATCCAAACAGCTTCCAAACAGTATCTTGGTCATCAGCAGGTATTGGCTTAACTTTTGGCAAGCAAATACTTCTTCTGCAGCTCTCTCAGCTCTGCTATGAATAAATAGGAAACTCTTTCTCTTCTGCTGGATCTTAAGTTAGATGTAGTTTGTAGTCTGTCTTATAATCCTAGGAACTTCTCGTCCTGGCTTTAGAGTACCTCAAGCTTCGACTCAGCTTGGAACGAGGCAATGCAAGCCCAGGAGGGGACAAGCAACCATGTAGACTTCAGAGGCAGGGCCTCTGGGCCTAGCAGAGCAGGACGCACCCTGCTAACCAACACACAACCTCATCCTCAGGAGGGTAGACTAGAACTACTCACTAACTAACTAACTAAACTCCTCCCTCTAGCTACAGAAGGCTGGAAGGACCCAAACGGTTCCTCTCCAGGAAAGCTAATACTGCCAATGTTGTTGCTGCCATCTGCTGGTGGACCAGGTTATTACACTTGAACATAATAATTTCAGGAATAAATATGCACGTTATCAGGCTATGACACAAGATACATCAGATATTATGTATTAGCAGATGGAAATGGTAGCAAGATGTCAAAAGAAGTAGTAATGGCACTCCGGGTCATTACACAATAAGGACGCACTATGCAGTTTGGGGTAAACTTTATGCCTCTCTCTCCCATTGGTCTAGGTGGTGAAAAAGGAAATTGAACATGAATATTTTTCATCTAGGGGTCGTATAGGTTGACATATGACACTTTATATGTGGTCCGGTTTTCTTTATTCCTGCATATATATGCTGCGAGTACTGGATTTTATATTTTTGTATATTTGAACAATAAGATATGTACTTTATACATCATATCGCTGTGTGTTCTTGTTTTCAGGTGGTGATTTGAGTTCGCTATACACAGCAATTAATTTGTTGGGAGCCTATGTTAGTTTAAGGCCTCTTTCACACTACCGTATGGCTATTTCAGTGTTTTGCGGTCCGTTTTTCACGGATCCGTTGTTCCATTTTTTTGTTTCCGTTGTGTTTCCGTTTCCGTTCCGTTGTTCCGTTCCGTTTTTCCGTATGGCATATACAGTATACAGTAATTACATAGAAAAAATTGGGCTGGGCATAACATTTTCAATAGATGGTTCAGAAAAAACGGATCGGATACGGAAGACATACGGATGCATTTCCGTATGTGTTCAGTTTTTTTTTGTGGACCCATTGACTTGAATGGAGCCTCGGAACGTGATTTGCGGCCAAATATAGGACATGTTCTATCTTTCAACGGAACGGAAAAACGGAAATACGGGAACGGAATGCAAACGGAGTATATTCCGTTTTTTTGGCGGAACCATTGAAATGAATGGTTCCGTATACGGACCGTATACGGAACACAAAAAAACGTCCCGTACACTCGCAAAAAAAAAGTTTGTGTGAACTAGGCCTAATACTGTGAGTCCGTATGACACGCAGATGACAGGCGTCGCTCTTAGAATCACTGCACACCTCACTTCTTTGGGCAGTCACGGGGCCAAAACTGACCAAGTAACTCAAGTGTGAACTCAGCCTTACAGGTCAGTGTTAGGCGACTTTCACACTCGCGTTGTTACTGGATCCGGCAGGGTTCAGCAAAAACACTTCCGTTCTGATAATACAGCCGCCTGCATCGGTTATGAACGGATCCGATTGTATTATCTGTAACATAGCCAAGACGGATCCGTCATGAACTCCACTGAAAGTCAATGGAGAACGGATACGGTTTCTATTGTGTCAGAGAAAACAGATCTGTCCCCATTGACTTGCATTGTGGGTCGTGCTCCGCATCCCACGACACAAAGAAAAATGCAGTTCGCTGCAGTTTGCTCTCTGGTATGGGAACGAACCAAATGGAACAGGATGCATTTTAGAGCGTTCTGTTCTGTTTAGTTACATTTTGTCCACATTGACAATGAATGGGGACAAAACAGAAGCAGTTTTTTTTCCCGGTATTGAGACCCCATGACGGATCTCAATACCGGAAAGTAGGAATGCTGGTGTGAAAATAGGCTTAGCGTCAGGTAGAAAGTACTGTGCAGAGGCCCAAGATCCTACTATAGCGTGAAGGCGCACTCCTTTTACACCGTCGTCAGCTGATTCCACGTAGATGTCTACAGAACCTGTTCTATTAAACACTTATACAAGTAGAGCCCCCCGACAGAGTGGAGAGGGGGTCAGCAGTAAGTTTGTGTTGACATCACTGATTATTTTGCCCTTCCTCTGATCCGTCAGAACAATAACCCCAAAAAAACGTATCCTGTCTGTGGAGCATCCGCCCTCACTCTGTCAGAATTTGGTCAGTAATCCATCAGTATTGCTAAATCCCCAAAAAAACAGGAGTGGATCAAAAACAGAGATGACACGTAAACTGAATATTTGCATTTTGTACTCACTCCTGCTTTTGGCTTCCAAATCATAAGCAAATCCTGATGCAAAATAGGGACTATGTCATACAGGCCTTACAGCTGCTACACAGACAGGATCCGTTGTGTTTTTCATTTTTCCGTCCTAACATCTCAGAAGATGGGTAAAATAAATGGTAATGTCAACAAGGCCAAAAAGGGACAATACTGTCCCCGTCATAGAGTGAGGAGGGTGGGAATAGCCTGAGAAGTCCACCGAGTGGCCCAGTTACATATGGGGAGGGTGGCAATCACATGAGGAGTCCACATAGTGGCTCAGCCACAGAGTGGTGAGGGTGGGAATCGCATGAGGAGTCAACACAGTGGCCCAGTCACAGAGTGATGAGGGTAGGAATCGCATGAGGAATCAACATAGTGGCCCAGTCACAGAGTGGTAAGGGTGGGAATTGCATGAGGAGTCAACACAGTGGCCCAGTCACAGAGTGGTGAGGGTGGGAATCGCATGAGGAGTCAACACAGTGGCCCAGTCACAGAGTGGTGAGGGTAGGAATCGCATGAGGAGTCAACATAGTGGCCCAGTCATAGAGTGGTGAGGGTGGGAATCGCATGAGGAGTCAACACAGTGGCCCAGTCACAGAGTGGGGAGGGTAGGAACTGCATGAGGAGTCAACACAGTGGCCCAGTCACAGAGTGGTGAGGGGAGGAATCGCATGAGGAGTCAAAATAGTGGCCCAGTCACAGAGTGGTGAGGGTGGGAATCGCATGAGGAGTCAACATAGTGGCCCAGTCACAGAGTGGTGAGGGTGGGAATTGCATGAGGAGTCAACACAGTGGCCCAGTCACAGAGTGGTGAGGGTAGGAATCGCATGAGGAGTCAACATAGTGGCCCAGTCACAGAGTGGTGAGGGTAGGAATCGCATGTGGAGTCAACACAGTGGCCCAGTCACAGAGTGGTGAGGGTAGGAACCGCATGAGGAGTCAACATAGTGGCCCAGTCACAGAGTGGTGAGGGTAGGAACCGCATGAGGAGTCAACACAGTGGCCCAGTCACAGAGTGGGGAGGGTAGGAACTGCATGAGGAGTCAACACAGTGGCCCAGTCACAGAGTGGTGAGGGGAGGAATCGCATGAGGAGTCAAAATAGTGGCCCAGTCACAGAGTGGTGAGGGTGGGAATCGCATGAGGAGTCAACATAGTGGCCCAGTCACAGAGTGGTGAGGGTGGGAATTGCATGAGGAGTCAACACAGTGGCCCAGTCACAGAGTGGTGAGGGTAGGAATCGCATGAGGAGTCAACATAGTGGCCCAGTCACAGAGTGGTGAGGGTAGGAATCGCATGTGGAGTCAACACAGTGGCCCAGTCACAGAGTGGTGAGGGTAGGAACCGCATGAGGAGTCAACACAGTGGCCCAGTCACAGAGTGGTGAGGGTAGGAACCGCATGAGGAGTCAACATAGTGGCCCAGTCACAGAGTGGTGAGGGTGGTAATCACATGAGGAGTCAACACAGTGGCCCAGTCACAGAGTGGGCCATGCTGATGTCCTCCGGCGGCTTTTGCGTAGTGGGCGGTCTACCAAAGGCACAATTGGCTACCGATTTCACACTGCTGCCACCCTGCTGACTCACGGCCATGCTACCACCCTGCTGGCTCAGACGCTGCCTGACCCGTCAGCTGCCACCCTCTACTCCTGATGATGATGAAGCCTCCTCTTCACCCGGATCCCTCATGCGATTGGCTACATCATCATCATCCGCTACTGTCTGCACGTCACTGATGTCACCCTCACCAGTCTCAGGGCTACGTGCCTGACCGCTCGCAACACCAGCTCCCACGCGACTCTCATTGTCGCTACTTGCCTGCCTACCCGTAGGAGCAAGCGGATCTCTCCTCCTCACCTGTCTGTCTGACATACTGTACTGTAATATTAAAAGCAAGGGTAAATGACCAATGTTATCAGGCCGCGATTTCGCACCAACTCCGTAACTACTGATTCACGCATCAAATTAAGTGTAAAAGAATTTGACCACCGTAAAAGTGTGTAGAGAAGTGTTCTGCTTCGGTGAACGGTGGCCTCGGTGGCTAACCCTTTTTGGGTTATCTGTTCTCGGCCTTTATGGTGTGATCACATCTAATCTTTTCTTTTTTAAGCCCGAGGAGCATGCTTACTTCACCCGTGCAGCATGCCAGACCGCACTTTCACTACAGAATCACAGATGGATGATGGATGAATGTGCTTATAGATACAAAATTAACAAAAAACTCAAAAAAACTAAACTTGTAGTATCAGACCACAGTTTCACCCCAATAACAGAATCAAGGATTACCGGAATTACTGATGTATTATAGAATGCAAACAACCTAAAATCTGTAGTATTAGATCACTTTGTTACCCTGATTAGTGCAGCAAGGTAGAATAGAAAAGTCCCCATTACCCCGGCTTTACACTCTCCTATTGGCTCCTGCTCTCTCCCTATAGTGTGGGTAAAGCCTCCCTATTATATCCCTACACTATCTCTGGGCTGTCCCTGCTCTCTCCCTATAGTGTGGATAAAGCCTTCCTATCCTTTCCCTACACTATCTCTGGGCTGTCCCTGCTCTCTCCCTATAGTATGGATAAAGCCTCCCTATCCTTTCCCTACACTATCTCTGTGCTGTCCCTGCTCTCACGCTATAGTGTGGATAAAGCCTTCCTATCATTTCCCTACACTATCTCTGTGCTGTCCCTGCTCTCTCCCTATTCTATCCCTACACTATCTCTGTGCTGTCCCTGCTCTCTCCCTATAGTGTGGATAAAGCCTCCCTATCCTTTCCCTACACTATCTCTCTGCTGTCCCTGTTCTCACCGTATAGTGTGGATAAAGCCTTCCTATGCTTTCCCTACACTATCTCTGTGCTGTCCCTGCTCTCTCCCTATTATATCCCTACACTATCTCTGTGCTGTCCCTGCTCTCTCCCTTTAGTGTGGATAAAGCCTCCCTATCCTTTCCCCACACTATCTTTGTGCTGTCCCTGCTCTCACCCTATAGTGTGGATAAAGCCTCCCTATCCTTTCCCTACACTATCTCTGTGCTGTCCCTGCTCTCACCCTATAGTGTGGATAAAGCCTTCCTATCCATTCAATACACTATGTCTGTGAGGTCCCTGCTCTCTCCCTATTATATACCTACACTATCTCTGTGCTGTCCCTGCTCTCTCCCTATAATGTGGATAAAGCCTCCCTATCCTTTCCCTACACTATCTCTGTGCTGTCCCTGCTCTCTCCCTATAGTGTGGATAATGCCTTCCTATTATATCCCTATACTATCTCTAAGCTGTCCCTGCTCTCTCCCTATACTTTCCTTACACTATGAACAATCTGTCCCTGAACTGCTCAATAGTAATTTCTTGTGAATAAAGTCTTTCCTAATCACTGTGCCTAGCGCCTGTCACGTCTCTCCATGCACTAAGTTCACAGTAAAATTGTGGAGACCGGGCATGAGGAGACTTTTCATAGGGCTGTGATATCATAGGGGCTGGCTGGCTGCTGATTGGCTGGCTGGATGCATGCATGGCATTGTGGGTGATCCCTCGTTCCCGGGCTTCTTACTTCCTCGAAACGCGAGGAAATTCGACATCAGGGCAAATCAATTTTTTTTCCTGAAATTCGGATAGAATTCCACTTCGTCAACTTTAATTCGCTCATCTCTATTTATTACCTGTTTGTGTATTATCTATTGATATGGGCACTTTCCATATTTCATTGATGTTCTACTGCCATATATAACAGTTTGTCGCCTCGGTCTGTTGCTTGATTGCTGCTGATGCTGCATGTCTTTAATCACGTCTTGTATTTCATGTGGTGAAGGGTGGCTTTCACTCTGTGCCAGAAGAGCGTCTTAGACAAAATGTGGCCTTGGGCAAAATCAAAAGAGGAGGCCCACATATTGTAATAATGTGCTAAAAACACAGTCCGACACCCCCGCCGACCAGCTGTTTGAGGAGACGGTGCGTGCTGTTCACTGCTGCTGTCCCATAGACATACAGCAGCAGGAAGAGAGAAAGGAGACGGCACAGCGCACGGCGCCTCCTCAACCAGCTGATCGTCCGGTGTCGGACCCCCGCCAATCTAATATTGATGACCTATCCTAAGGATAGGTCATCAATATGAAAAAACCTGGAGAACCTCTTGAAGCTACCCCCAATACTGTGCCTGTTGTGCTCCCCCCATGTCCACAAACACTATACTATACACCCAGACTGCCCTCATTAGTAATGCTGCCCCCAATAGTCATAATACTCCCCAGGATAGCCCCCATTAGTAGCAATGCCCTCCATATTACCTCAAATAATAATGACGCCCCTACAGTACCCTAGTAGTAATAATATAATGTCCCCCTGTAGTGCCCCCCACTAGTTCCAATAATTAATCCTTGCCCCCATAGTGCCAATATATATATATATATATATAAGGTTCCCCCGTAGTGCCTGTATATAATGCTCCTCCATTCCTCCCCAGTAATGCCAAGTATATATAATGATCTCCTTCCCCCCATCCCTGGTGCCCCCAGCAGTGTGGACATGTAGTATAAAATAAAAACCCGCCTCCCTCCCGTCCCCCCGCCGCTGTCTGCGATGCAGACTAGTTTTATCTGTAGCTCGTGTTGGTGCGTCCTGATGCATGCGATGACATCACCACTCCTGCTCCGAGTCTGACGTGATGACATCATCATGTGAGACCCAGAGCAGCGTTGATGTCATTGTGGCTTCTTGCTCGGTTCTAACTCCTCACAGGCTTGAGGCCCAGTGGCCTGAGGCTTGTGAAGTTGGACCGCCATGCGTGCACCCCCCTTTATGGGTAGTATAAGAGGATGGTACTACAACTCCCAGCATCCCCAAAAAGTTATTATGTAATATCAGAGTACATTACAAGAGGAGGTATAAGTGAAGACTACAACTCCCAGCATGTCCAAGCAGTTATTATGTAATATCAGAGTACATTACAAGAGGAGGTATAAGAGAAGACTACAACTCCCAGCATGTCCAAGCAGTTATTATATAATATCAGAGTACATTATAAGAGGAGGTATACAACTCCCAGCATATCCAGGGTGTTGTAATGTACCCAGTGGTGAAACGTGCACTGAAGCCTGGGGTGGAGGATGTTCCAGGCTCCGTACAGGCATGTGTAAGTCTGGTCAGTAGGTCTTTGTGATAACTACTGTATATACATTTAATTCTTATTCAGGCGTGTCGGTATACACTGATAGTTGCATTATATTCAGGTTCTGTGTTATGGTATCTGGGTATAGCTGGTACATTCATTCACAGATCAGTTTTGTTCAACTTTCTTCACCAATGATTTTAATGGCATCAATTGCCAAATTTTTCTCCCAAATGTATTTTTCTATGAATAGTAAGTTTCTGATCTCTGGGCGGTCGGGGCGGATGCAGCCGTTTAGTCGGTGTCAATCGCGTGCGAACGTCGTTAAACCTGTTCTCTGCACAAACTGAGAAAACACTTGACAGCTGGAATTTGTCAGTCACAGATTTACCGACCCTTCATTTATTTCATCTTGTGGTAGCGACTCCTGCTGTGTCCTGGCCTTCACTCGTGTGGGTGGCCACCATGGTGTGCCAGAGCCTGGAATCTGTATCCATAGGAGACCAAATAATGCCGCTATATGGGCTGTGTATTACTGTAATATTACTGCTCCACGCTGACTGAACACCACTATACCGTGAGCAAATATTACTGCCGCACACTGACTGATTATACTGCTATATCATGACGAAATATTACCGCCAAACAATGGCTGATCACCACTATACCGTGAGCAAATATTACTGCCGCACACTGACTGATTATACTGCTATATCATGACCAAACATTACTGCCACACACTGACTTATTATACTGCTATATCATGACGAAATATTACCGCCAAACAATGGCTGATCACCACTATACCGTGACCAAATATTACTGCCACACACTGACTGATTATACTGCTATATCATGACGAAATATTACCGCCAAACAATGGCTGATTATACTGCTATATCATGATGAAATATTACTGCCAAACAATGGCTGATCACCACTATACTATGACCAAATATTACTGCCACACACTGACTGATTATACTGCTATATCATGACGAAATATTACCGCCAAACAATGGCTGATTATACTGCTATATCATGACGAAATATTACCGCCAAACAATGGCTGATCACCACTATACTATGACCAAATATTACTGCCACACACTGACTGATTATACTGCTATATCATGACGAAATATTACCGCCAAACAATGGCTGATTATACTGCTATATCATGACGAAATATTACTGCCACATACTGACTGATTATACTGCTATATCATGATGAAATATTACTGCCACACACTGACTGATTATACTGCTATATCATGATGAAATATTACCGCCAAACAATGACTGATCACCACTATACTATGATGAAATATTACTGCCACACACTGAATGATTATACTGCTATATCATGATGAAATATTACTGCCGCATACTGAATGATTACCACTATACCATGACCAAATATTACTGCCACATACTGACTGATGATATCGCTATATCATGATAAAATATTACCGCCAAACAATGACTGATCACCACTATACTATGCTGAAATATTACTGCTATATTCTAAATGATTACCACTATACCATCACCAAATATTACTGCAACATACTGACTGAATACCACTATACCATCACCAAATATTACTGCCATCTAGTGTTTGAATACAACTATACTATAATGAAATATTACCGGCACATACTGACTAAATACCACTATACCATCACCAAATATTACTGCCACACACTGACTGATTATACTGCTATATCATGACGAAATATTACCTCCAATGACTGATTACCACTATACTGTGACCAAATATTACTGCCACATACTGACTGATTATACTGTTATGTAATGATGAAATATTACCGCCAACAATGACTGATTACCACTATACTATGACAAAATATTACTGTCACATCACATACTGACTGAATACCACTATACCATGACCAAATATTACTGCCATATAGTGTTTTACCACTATACTATGATGAAATATTACCAGCGCATACTGACTGATTATACCGCTATATCATGACCCAACATTTATTTCCAACACTGATGACCACTATACCATGACCAAACATTACTGCCGCACACTGACTGATTATACCGCTATATCATGATGAAATATTACCGCCAAACAATGACTGATTACCACTATACTATGATGAAATATTACTGCCATATTCTGAATGATTACCACTATACTATGATGAATTATTACTGCCACACACTGACAGAACACCGCTACACCATGAAGAGAATTATTACATAAAGGTTACTAAACATGAAAATGAATATCGACCCTAAAATAGGGGGAAACCCCCCAATAAGGAGCTGACTGCCCGAACCTACAGAACGAGTCCTTGTAGCTCAAAACATACAACAATCTTTATTGAATAAATATCCAGGACATAATAAATAGAGATGAATCCCGTCAACGTGCGGCGACTTTCACATCTGCGCTTTCCCTTTCCGAGATCCGTCAAAGGATCTCAATAGCGGAAGAAAACGCTTCCATTTTGTCCCCATTCATTGTCAATGGAAACAAAACTGAACTGAACGAAACGGAGTCCCGAGAATGCATTCCGTTCTGTTTGGTTGCGTCCCCATCGCGGACAGAATAATGCCGCAAGCAACTTTTTTCTGTCCCCGATGTCATGCGGAGCAAAACGGATCCGTCCTGACACACAATGTAAGTCAATGGGGACGGATCCGTTTTCTCTGACAATAGAAGTTCATGACGGATCCGTCTTGGCTATAGGAGACATGATACAACCGGAGCCGTTTATGATGGATGCAGGCGGTTGTATTATCAGAACGGAAGCGTTTTTGCTGAACCCTGACATATCCAGTAAAAACGCGAGTGTGAGAGTAGCCTAAAGTGCGTTACTACCCGAGGGGAAATATGGGGGTATAGTCTTAATGGAAGGTAACTATAGAGAGTAATTACTAGACTGCAGGGTATGTAATGAACAGTAAATAGCAAACAATACTATAAATCAGCAGCCAGTGCTAAACCATAAAGCAGCCATATCCTATAGATAGTCCTCTCCTACAATGGTGACCAGTAGATAAATCAGAAAAGTAACCCCAAGCGCGTTTCGGAAAAACCTTCATCTGGGGGCGCGGCTGTTCTTAAAAATGTGTTGTATTTAAATATAGTTATTGATTGTAGTGGATGGCACTCCTGGGTATGATGTTCGGTGCTCAGTGGAAGGGGTCAATCATAATATATATAAAGGAACCACGGCACTCGATAAGTCGTTTTTCAAAATTCAATTCATTTATTTGTTGTCCATCCCAAAAGGATCTTTTTTATATTGCAATTGGCCAACGTTTCAGTCCTACTAGGACCTTGATCGCGGCCTGATGCAGGAGATCATGAGAAACCGGGAGGACTAGTAGGACTGAAACGTTGGCCAATTGCAATATAAAAAAGATCCTTTTGGGATGGACAACAAATAAATGAATTGAATTTTGAAAAACGACTTATCGAGTGCCGTGGTTCCTTTATATATATTATGATTGACCCCTTCCACTGAGCACCGAACATCATACCCAGGAGGTATGGGGTTTACTGCTACATGTCCAAGCCCTAAGATCTATATTGGTCTGACAAGCAGGGAGCGGAGAAGACCACTCAGGGAACGTGATAGGGGTATAAAAACACTTTAAAACATGCCAGGGATGTGACTCCACCTTCTTGATGGTTCAGGGAATTGATGGTATTGATTTGGGGATGCGAGGTGGCAACGCCATGAAACGCTTAGCACAAGATGAGACAAAATGGATACGGACCATGGATATCCTGCAACCTAAAGGCTTGAATGATGATGTTCTGAGCTTCGCTCCGTTCCTCTAGAACAGTTTTTTTTATTATTCTTTTATTAGTATTTTTGTGTATCCTTGTTGATGTGTTTGTAACTGATTTTCTATTTTATAAATTTCTTATCGTTCATATTTCCTGATCACCCCAATGAAGTGTTCGTGATAACGTGGATCCTGACATGGTGGACGGATGTATTTGTGTGTATGCAAATAAAGGAAAAGGGACAAACATTATTTATTGTGAATATAATTCATTTATTCACTTTTTCACAATTTTTTTTTATTTTTCTTCACACCTTTTTTCACATTTTTTAAGATGGCTTTTCATTCTTCACATGTAATGTCCATGAATATGGCGGAAGTAATTCCCATTCCTGGGTCTGACGACCTTGTGAGCGTGGTATCGATATACGGATTACACACCAGCACTTTAAAGGTAGAATTCTCACGTACATCTTCATGGTATTTCCACTTTTTCGTCCTGCCGATGTTGCGCACGACGCGCGCGGGTCCGCTACTTCCTGACGCGTGCCTGTATCCTAGGAACCGGGTGACATGTGCGGTCACGTGGACGCTGCGTACTTCTGGTTGGACGCGCGCTTGTAGGAATGGTGGGGACTGGGACACCGACAGGGAGTCATTTCATAATTTCGATGGGATGCTTTGTGCGCCCTATATTTAAATACAACACATTTTCAAGGACAGCCGCGCCCCCAGATTAAGGTTTTGCCGAAACGCGCGTTGGAGTGTGCAGTTCTCCTGAGGTGGTTCCTCAGGTGGATGACAGTTTTTATGCCTAGAACCTGTTTGGACCAGGCTGACCTCCACTGTACCTAATGCTGGGCATCACCCTCTGTATGATGGCAGTAAGAGGTCACTGGCCTGAATTTATTTAACCCCTTAAATACATCACTTATTCAAATCAGTGAAAAGCGCCCATCTGCCCACTTTGATGCCAGTTTTCATGCCCAGAACTGTTTGGGCCAGGCTGACCTCCACTGTACCTAATGTGGGGCATCACCCTTTGTATGATGGCAGTGCGAGATCAGTGGCCCAAATTTTTTAAATCACCCTTTTTTTGTGCCCACTTTGATGCCCATTTTGTGCCCATCTTTTGTATTTTAACGTCACTTTCAACTTTTTATGTTACTGTTGATAAGATCTCTTCAAAATTCTTAAAAAATAAAAAATTTACAAATGATGTGAATAAGAAACTGACGAATAAGAAACCAACTTTAGCCTCGTCAAGAAGTGAGAGGTGCAAGGCAAGCACAAGAACATCAAAGTAATTTAAGGCTGACATGTCAGCCTGCATTTGTGGGAGGGGCGTAGGCGCGCTTAAAAGGAGGCACGCCCTCTCCTCATTTGCGTGCTTTTTCGGTGCATTTTCCCGCCAGTAACATCACGCCCTTTACTGCCGTGCTGCTCAGCAGGTAAGTCTTCTGCGAGGTCCCCCCCCCCCCGATGCTCGTCGCTCGTTCCGGCTGCCAGGGTAAGTTCTGTGTCATGCTCCCAATCCCCCTCCCCGGCGTGCTCCTCTTCCACCGCCCGGTGCATCACCACCCATCGTCCACTCCTGGCGAGGCGGCCAGCGCTGTCGCCGCTTCCGGCATGCAGAGGTCACGTGGGACGCCAGGCGGGTTCGCCGTGCAGCGTCTCCGTTGCCTCAGTAACGGAGTCGGCGTCCCGGCCTGCGTCACGTGACAGGCTCCTCCTCCTGGCTCCAGGCGTAGCAGCAGCTCGCTACCATTCATTGACCGGCCCTGTCATTCCCCAGGGGGAGGGTCTGTCCCGAGGGGGCCGGGAGTAACGCTTCCACCGCAGCTGGCCGGCAGTTGTCTTTCAATAAAGATAAAAAATAAATTAAAAAACACAGTTCGTCCACACTGCTCTGTTATCTACAGCAGCTCAGGCACATCAGGTTCACACACATTCAAGCAGGAGCTGCACCCCGGTCTCAGGCTCCTGCTGAGGTCACGTGCAAACACCAGGTGGCTCTCTTGGGTGCCGTCTGAGCCGACTATCGCTCTTCTACTTCGCCACGTCCGCGGACATTGCCCGTAACTGCTCCGCTTTCCCACACACTCACCGTCTCTCAGTCCACGCTGCAATGCAACTTCCAATCCTTCTGGTCACCCGCGTCAGGGTCACTCCATAGTCACCGGGTTGTCCTCAGTCGCGGCTCAGGTTACGTCTTGTTCATGTCACCATGCTTTACTTCACTGTCATGTCGGTCTATAACATGCTGTTGCTGTTACGTGTCAGGCCTATGTATCGATGGACGTTTTCGGCCGGGTTTCGTCTCTGGCCATCCGACCTGTTCCACCCAGGCGTCCGCTCCTTCTTCCTCATAGGCCTGACACTTTCAGACTCACGTGTTGTTGACCTTTTCTGCCTATCACGCTCAAGGCTCACATTCACGTCCCACCATGTCGGGTGCCTGCCACGGTTCAGGCTCACATTTGTTCAAATGTATCATCTGTTGCCTGTCACGTTCAAGCTCACGTCAATCTCTCATCTGTTGCCAGTCACGCCTTAGGCGGCTCACATATTGCAATGTATCATCTGTTGCCTGTTACGCTCCAGGCGTACGTTTTAACGTATCATCAGCTGCCTGTTACGCTTCAGGCTTACGTTTTTTTTTTTTTCATTATCTGTTGCCTGTTACGTTTCAGGCTTACGTTTTAACTTTCATCATCTGTTGCCTGTTATGCTTCAGGCTCACATTTTTTATTTTCATCATCTGTTGCCTGTTACATTTCAGGCTTACGTTTTTAACATACCATGATTGTTGCCTGTTGCGCTTCAGGCTTACGTTTCTAATATATCATAACTGTTGCCTGTTACGTTTCAGGCTTACGTTTCTAATGTGCCATGACTGTTGCTTGTTACGTTTCAGGCTTACGTTTCTAATGTACCATGGCTGTTACCTGTTACGTTTCAGGCTCACGTTTCTAATGTACCATGACAGTTACCTGTTACGTTTCAGGCTCACGTTTCTAATGTACCATGACTGTTACCTGTTACATTTCAGGCTTACGTTTCTAATTTATCATCTGTTGCCCGTTCCGCTTCGGGCTTACGTTCATAGCATTTCATCTGTTACCTGTTACGTGTCAGGATCACGCTGATAATTACTATTTCTGTCGCCTGTCACGTTTTTCAGACTCAAATCCATATTCTTTTGCTACGGTACGATTCCAGGTTTGATGTTCAATTGTTATGTTTTTAAACTCCCTGTCGGAAGTCACGGCCTTGTAGCTCTTACGTCATTTCACGCCTTAGTCTGGCAAGGTCCTCCACAGAAACGCCCGTTTTACAGCACTAGGCACTTGCCCACCCTAGTTTTTCTTTTACCACCAGTCACGGCTTGGGTGTCGCCTTCATAAATGCGGGGCCTCCAGCTCAGCTATTAATTTTTGTTTGTCACCTCACAGCTGCATCATGTCGCATATTTCAAACATCGAGGAAGCCCTATCCATTCCCGAGACACCAGCATCCGAGCGGCCCAGCTCCTCATCACTAAGAAGTTGGACAATTGCGAAATTAATTGTGGAACTCAACAGAAGAGGGATCCAACACCCTGCTCCTGCCTGGAAAGCAGAATTATATAGGCTGCTCATGGCTGAACCAGCTGGCCCGGACTTGGAGCAAGTCTCCATGTCCACTTTCCAAGTGTCTCTGACACAGTTACATGCCATGATGAACTCAGTCTCGGACGTGCAGTCCAGACTCCTGGCCGTCGAGTCCCACCAGGGGCTGGCATCCGACTGTTCCGCTTCACCTTTGCCTGTAGCCTCCACTTCAGGGCTCGTTCCCCCAGGTAGGGTCCTTTGTCCACCTGAGGTAGCTCCTGCGCACTTCATCCCCAGCAGCATCAAAAAGGATATTTTAGAGGGCAAGGACGTCAATCTGGCCCCCATCCTGATAGCTACCCACGACACGGTAGAGAGCAAAACCATAGCTTGCGGCGACATGTCCATCGTCCTCAAAGTTAGGGATCTCCGTCTGAACAGAAAATTAACCATCACGGAGTTCGTCCTCGCGTTTGGTTTATTCAGGGATGTCATCTGCTCTGTCCATCCTGAGAGGTGGGAGGAGTTAGACACATACCTTTACAGGGTCACGGACTTGGGCCACAAGTACGGTGGGCAGGCATTCTACGATTACAATCGCTCTTTTTCAGCCAAAGCCACCACCGCACTGGTCCAATTCCAGCATATCACAAACTGGGCCACAATGGACATGGAGCTTTTTTGCCGGCACTTTGCAGGGCTCAGGGCCCCAGCATGTGCCTCTTGCCAATCAATTGCCCACTCCGCAGAGTGGTGCCCCAATGCAGGTCCCTCCACTTCCCAGGGCAGATCCCTTCCCAACAGCTCCGGGTCCCTTCAGCGGTCTGGCCCAGCCATGGACAAACTAGGGCGGGCGATAGTTTTCCTGGGCAACAGCCAGGTTTGTAATAATTTTAATCAAAATGCTTGTTATTACAACAAATGTAGGGCCCTTCACGTTTGCGCAGTCTGCTTCAGGGCTCACCCCCAGATGGCATGTCCTCAAAGGTCCAGGCCATCCTGACTAAGCGGGGTCAATGTGGTTCTGCTAGCATCCCTGCTACAGAATCATCATAACCCACAGTTCGTGCAGTTCCTGGTCTCCGGGTTCACCACAGGTTTCCACACAGGCCTGATAGCTCTCCCACAAGCTTCTTGGGAGGGGCCCAATCTGCTGTCGGCAACTAGTGATCCCGAGCCGGTGGGGGCTCTGATCAGGTCAGAATTAGAAAAGGGGTTCCTCATCGGCCCCTTTTCCTTCGTGCCTTTTGATCTCTGGAGGATAAACCCCATTGGTATTGTGTCCAAGCAGTTTACCAATAAAAAACGTCTCATTTATGACTTGTCTGCTCCGCATTGCTCCAGCACACCCAGTCTGAACTCCTTAGTGCCCTCCGAGGAGTTTTCAATGAGTTACGCCACCATAGACGAAGCCATCCAGCTGATCCTTCAGGTAGGTCGGGTGGCATGGTTGGCCAAGGCGGACATCGCTGATGCCTTTAAATTGCTGCCCATTCATCCACAGCTTTGGAGGTTCTATGGCATCAGGTGGCAAGACCAGTATTTCTTTGCCAATCGCCTAACGTTCGGGTCCAAGAGCAGCCCCTGGCTGTTCGACCAGTTCGCCCAGGCAGTTGCATTGGATCCTGGTCAACCACTGCGGTTGCCCTCTGGTCATCCATTACTTGGATGACTTTCTGTCTAATCGAAAGCCCAGACTGCCAGCCGAGCAAGCTTCAGGCTCTGCTTCAGCTGTTTGCCCAACTCAACGTCCCGGTGGCATCCTCAAAAACAGAAGGCCCCGCGACGGTAATCACCTTCCTGGGCATAATCCTGGACACAGGGAAGATGGAGGCCAGGTTGCCAGCTGAGAGGTTAGCAAAGATCAAGGAGGCCATCTCAAAGGCAGCAGGTAGCAGGACGTGCACCAAGGTTGAGTTGCAGTCCCTGCTAGGCATGCTCAATTTCGCCGCCAGAGTCATGCCCCAGGGCAGGGCCTTCATGTCCAGACTCCTTCAGCTACTCCCCTCAGCCCCCGAGCAAGACAGCCTCATCACTTTGGACACCCAAGCCATGGCCGATCTGGCCATGTGGAAGGACTTCATGGCCTCTTGGAATGGAGTCTCTTTGTTTGTACCTCAGCTGGGACCAGCATCCACCTTGGTTTTTTCGGACGCCGCCGCCTCCGGAGGTTTCGCGGCGATCTGTGGAAACCAATGGTTTGCGGGCCCCTGGCCAGCGGAGGTGTCATCTGCCAGAGCCGCGTTAAAATCGTCCCCCTTGTTGGAATTCTATCCAATTGTAGCGGCGGCCCAGGTTTGGGGCAGCCTGTGGGCCAACTCTTCTGTGGCATTCGTCACTGATAATCAGACAGTGGTGGACATAATCACCAAGGGCAGATCACAGTCACCCCAGATCATGTCTTTTGTCCGCAGGTTGGTCTGGCTATCGCTGGAATACAACTTGTGGCATGCAGGCACATTCAAGGAGTTCATAATGTGGCCGCAGACGCCTTGTCCCGCTTTAATTTTAAAACTTTCTTTCAGGTCATGCCAGAGGCAGACCGTGTGGGGCTATCCTCCTCCGATGTATCAAAATCTGGTGATGGATTAAACCTTTTCATTGATTCAGCAAAGTCTTTGATGCAGAAGTCTTTATCTCATAACACTGCCAGGAACTACAGGACCGCCTGGAACACCTTCAACAGGTTCATGGGCCTGCATCCGAGACAAGACACTGATAAGACCACTTATATCACAGCTTTCATAGCCTACTGTCATATGGATCTCAAGCTATCCTTCAATACCATTAAATTGTATTTGGCCGGAGTCCAACATTTCTCCATGTTGGAAGACCCCGAAAGTAGGTCGGTTTTCCTATCCCAAGCAGCCAGGGCAACACTCAGGGGCGTTCAGAAAAGTGGTCACGCAGCCATCCCGTCCAGGCAACCCGTGTCAGGGGAATTATTTAGAAAGCTTTCCACCTCCCTAGATGGTCTTCCTTTTGGGCTCCTTTCCAGCACGGTCATCAAGGCGGCAATGTACCTTAGTTTCTACGGGTTCTTAAGACCCGGCGAATTCACCCGCAGTTCAGCCAGGGCCAAGGGTTTAACCAGGGGTCAGCTGTCATGGCACGACGACCATTTCTCCTTACACCTCCTCACTTCCAAAACCACGTAGGTGAGTCCACCAGTGGAGGTGAAGTTCTACCAGTCTGCCAACGTTTGGTACCCGGTCCAGGTACTCAGGAGTTTGCTGGCAGCTCTGGGGGACGCAGTCCCGGACAGCTCGTTGCTCCCATTCCAGGCCTTGGCCCTCACGACCACGCAGTTCATCTCGCACGTTCGCACCCTGGCATCGGGCTTGGGTTTCGACCCCAAGGCCATTTCGGGGCACTTCCGTATTGGAGCAGCATCCGCGGCTTCGAAGCATAACGTCCCCGGCCACGTCGCTGGCGCTCCTCTTGCTTCACACGCTACATACCGAACCCTCAAGCCGAAATATCCCAGGCGTTTCACAGTTTGGTACTGTAATTGGCCGCTGCAATAAAGGTTTTTCTCTCTCTACTCGTGTGTTTTTGCCCCCTTTTAGGCCTACCCACGGCATGGCTAAGGGCACTCCTCCAGCCATATTAGTTAGGCAGGTAGTTTTCTCTCTGATAGGTCCCGGCACTTCATGGCACCAGCTCTCAGCCATAGCCATGACCACAAGTAATTTAAGGCTGACATCTCAGCCTGCATTTGTGGGAGGGGCGTAGGTGCGCTTAAAAGGAGGCACGCCCTCTCCTCATTTGCGTGCGTTTTCAGTGCCCCACCCTCCCTCCCCTTTTCTTTCCATACTCCTCAGGGTATGCCCCCTTTCAGGCCTACCCACGGCATGGCTAAGGGCACCCCTCCAGCCATATTAGTTAGGCAGGTAGTTTTCCCTCTGATAGGTCCCGGCACTTTATGGCGCCAGCTCTCGGCCGTAGCCATGACCACAATGTATATGTTACACAAAAGCACAACTTTGCACCTCATTTTGCAGTATACTGCTGGGGTACTGCACTAACGTTTCAGCAGACAAGACATTGAGGACAGTTAAAAGGTGACAACTTGCAACAGGTTGGAGAAGGTCCTCTTCTGTTCCAGTGCACATAGTAAGTTCCATAAAGGCATGGTTGAGAGTATGGAGTGGAAGAACCTCAACCCCATCCTTCAACATCATTGTTTCACCTCACAAAAGCTCTTCTGGATAACTGGGTATAAATTCCTACAGACATGTTCCCAAATCTCATAGAAAACCTTCCCAGAAGAACAAAGGAGGGGCCTTCCCAGAAGAGCAGAGGCACCTCGGCCTTCCCTCAGCTGACCGAGCACAGCGCCATACATTGTACAGTGGTTGTGCTTGGTATTCCAGGAGGGCTAGCTGATATAATCCCAGTCCGTATGTTTCCACCCCATTACTGACAGGACCTTCTCCATGAGCCATTTATATCACTGATTATAATAACCATTAATGTTTCTAACCATCAGAGGATTAAAGGAAATACGGGAGGTCATGTCTAACATCTCACCACACGTGGAGCAGTAAAGCTGTCATGACCTATGTGGAAACATCTCAGCTACCTGGCAGTCGGCCCAGACAGTGCTACCCTATAATTATACTGTATTACACCTCTCTACATGGTGCAGACCTGGAGAGAAGATGGCAGGAAGGAGATGGCGCTGGAAATAAGCCACCTGAACATGTCACCACTAGAGATAGCCTAGAGGTTGTTTCAGGGATGAACTTTGCTCATTTGCGGTTTGCCGAACGAGCGGGATGTCCACCGGTGCCATATTTTTTCACACTGTGAAGAACTTTGACCCATGACACATCCATCAGGTGGTACAGGACGGCCAATTGAGACGTTTCAGCACATGGACAGGGGTGTGATATACTACTAACAGATAAAGGTATAAAGGTATACGTCCCTATTCCAATAGTGAATATAACTAAGCCTGATGGGATCGTTAAAAACTCAAAATAATTTTATTGGTGAAACATCTCAAAAATATTGGGGTGTACAACCCACTGTAATAAATACAACACAGGCTTTAAAGAGGGGTTACACTGTCTGGTGAGTAAACCATATATAACCACACAGTGAGACCTATGGACCTGGACTTTAGTGGTGACACCTAGTAGGGCCCCCACAGTATTGTTAGCAGTCCGATCACACTACCCCTCCTAACAGAACTATCTGGTAGCCAGCTCATCCAAGCTGATCGTGCACCACCAGAATCCGGTCCTAGATATGGTAAGCATGTGTGCTATCTAGGACACATTCAAGGCTGTCTCTAACCTAAACTAGCGTGGCTGGCATCTGGTATATCCAGCTTGTCCCTAATCCTAGGAGACATACATTTGGAGTGGCTCAACGCGTTTCTGTGCCGACATACACTTGGCACTTCCTCAGGAGCCTAATGCAAGAGACATAAGTAATAGTGAGTCACTGCCTGACTTGTTGCAGTGACGCTCTGATGGGAGCATCGGCGCTAGGGTGGCCATACGCGGCCGCGTGAGCGCCAAAATTTAAAGGGCTGACATCACGCCCTCCAGGCGTGGCTTCAGTGCGGTTCACCAATCAGAGGTGAGCCTGAGCGCCGTACTCCGGAGAGCTTTGCCAGCTGGAGCGCTACTGTACAAGAGGGGAACATTTACGGCGGCCATGGTAAGGGAATATGTATGTGACAAGAAGTATCAGGGAAATGTCAGGTCCTAGATAGCACACACGCTTACCATATCTAGGACCGGATTCTGGTGGTGCACTATCAGCGTGGATGAGCTGGCTACCAGATAGTTCTGTTAGGAGGGGTAGTGTGATGGGACTGCTAACAATACTGTGGGGGCACTACTAGGTGTCATCACTGAAGTCCAGGTCCATAGGTCTCACTGTGTGGTTATATATGGTTTACACACCAGACAGTGTAACCCCTCTTTAAAGCCTGTGTTGTATTTATTACAGTGGGTTGTTCACCCCAAGATTTTTGAGATGTTTCACCAATAAAATTATTTTGAGTTTTTAACGTTCCTATCAGACTTAGTTATATTCACCAGGGGTGTTATAGACCAATAATATACTTTCTATATAGTGCATTTGGGTAGTGCAGCATTTGTTTGCGGTTTTGCTGCGTTACCTCAGCTACAGATAGTGACAAACGGTATTGGAACAAATAATTTCTACTGGTGTGAAATACCAGTTGCCCCCCAAAAAAACTGAAATATCTTCTTCCACAAATACTGCTCTTCTCTAGGGACTTTTGTCACAGGGTCATTTTAAAAATGACAGGCAGAGGAAGAGGCAGGCCATTCCGCAGGGGTGGTAGAGGTCGGGCAGGTGCACCAGGCCAGAGCCTAAGTGGGAAGTTAGAGAAGGTGCGTGCGATTCGGTCAAAGGACGCACCAGAGTTGGTTGAGTCGCTCACTCAGCCTTCCGCTTCTGTACCCTCCTCAGCCTCTCTATCTGCACCCTCCTCATCCTCTCTATCTGCACCCTCCTCACTCTCTGCTGTGTGCACCCCCAAAGAAGATAGAGGAATTATTTTCCCATACATTCCAAGACCTTACCGATGCGCAGCCATTCTTGGCATCGGATCAGGAAGAGGAGGTATCAACGGCCACCAGTCAGTGGTCTGACGACAGTACCCAGATCAGCCCAAGGAGGGAGGTCCCCGCTGTTGCTGCCTACTCTGAGATCTCTGATGTCAGTGGTGGTGACGGTGATGATGATGACGTGTCGATGGACGTCACGTGGGTGCCCACAAGAAAGGAAGAGGAGGGGAGTTCAGAGGGAGAGACGGAGCAGCAGATAGGGAGAAGAAGGAGGAGAAGCAGGCAGAACTCACAGTGCACAGGAGGCAAAAAGCAGACTGCAAATGTATCTGGAGCGAGCCATCCACCATGCACGGTCACATATGCCACTCCCAGGACGCCGGCACATGGCTCCGCAGTGTGGGCTTTTTTTAACATGTCCGCTGCTGATAATAGTGTTGCCATCTGCAGCCTGTGCTGTCAACGCATAAGTCGCGGTACGCCCAACACTCACCTAGGGACTAACGCCTTAAGAAGACACCTGGCCTCCCATCCCCGAGCCCAGTGGTAGCAACGTTGTCAGAAACCACAAAGCCACACTCTCGGCGCTCCACGTCCTGCCTCTTCTCCTTCTCCTCTCATTTGACCTCCACTCTACCTTCCACCATGCCGTCGTCGCGTTCATCTGGCAAAAGGCAGGCTTCCGTGGCCCAACAGCTGACCGCTGGCTTGTCGGAACTGCTAGCCCGCCAACTACTGCCATATAAACCGGTGGACTCGGAGGCCTTTAGAAAATTTGTGGCCATTGGCACACCGCAATGGAAGGTCCCCGTAAGGAAATATTTCTCCCAGAAGGGCATCCCGGAGCTATATGGCCACGTTCAGCGGCAAGTGAATGTATCTCTGACACACAGTGTCGGTGCCAAGATACATTTGACCACAGACACGTGGTCTAGCAAACACAAGCAGGGAAGGTACATAACTGTTACTGCCCACTGGGTGAACCTTCTGACGGCCGTCAAGCATGCAACCCGTGCCCCCGTGTGGATTTGGTGTTACCGCCACGGATTGCATGCAGGCCTGCCTCTTCTTCTTCTCCTCCTGCTACCGCCTGTTCTGCTGCGCCCCCCAAGCTCCCCAGAACTTATTCGACGTGCCAGGTGAGATGTTGCCATGCTGTGCTGCGGCTGTTGTAGCTGAAAGCCAAGAGCCACACCGGTCCTGCACCCTGCACTCCTTTCAGCTCTGCGGTCACAGGCCGATCAGTGGCTAACCCCGCTCAATTTAACAGTTGGTAAAGTGGTGTGCGACAACAGTGCCTATCTGCTGAGCGCGCTGAAACAGGGCAAAATGGCACACGTCCTAAACTTAGTCGTGCAGCGATTCGTTGCCAAATACTCCGGGGTCCATGACGTCTTGCGGAAGGCCAGGAAAATCTCTGGCCATTTTAGAAGATCTTACACGGCCATGGCTCACCTTGCTGACGTTCAGCGGCGACACCACCTGCCCGTCAGACGTCTGATTTGTGACTGCCCGACGTGCTGGAACGCCACCTTGTATATGCTTGATAGGCTGCTCCAGAAGCAACGCGCCGTTAACGGCTACCTGTACGAACTCTGCGGCAGGACAGGTTCGGGGGAGCTTGGTTTCTTTTCACCGCGCCAGTGGCTGCTCATGCCCGACGCATGCAGACTTCTGCGGCCATTTGATGAGATCACCAAACTGGTCAGTCGCAGCCAGGGCGCCATCAGTGACATCGTACTTTACGCCTTCTTTCTGGAGCGTGCATTGAGCTGTGTCATTGATCAAGCCGTCGAGGAGCAGGAAGATGAGGAAGTCGCAATGCTGGATGAATTCCCAGGGGGGGCTTCTCCATCTGAGACAAGTCAGCAGGAGTCTGAAGAGGAGTCAGAGGAGGATGGTGCCGGGGCGGAGGACGAGCAAGAAGAGTAGGCTTTAAACTTTTCTGGTATCCCTGGTGTTGTCCGTGGCTGGGGGGAGGAGACCGAGGACGACATTCTCCTGGGCGATGAGCAGGAGCCAGGCCACTTCACCGCTTCCAGTTTAGTGCAAATGGGGGCCTTCATGCTCCAGTGTTTGAAGAGGGACCCCGTATAAAAAGCATAAAGGGCAAGGACCTGTACTGGGTGGCAGCGTACTAAGATCCCAGGTACAAACTGGCAGACATGTTACCACCATCACAGAGAGCTGTCAGAATGCAGCATTTCCAGGCCTTGCTGTGAGAGATGCTGCATTCTGCTGTTGCGGGCGCTGGCAGGGAAATTTCCACCCACAGAGAAACAGTTGCGGGAACCAATCCTACCGCGCATGCAAGAAGAGGGCGGTTTGAAGATGTGTTGGTCACTTCAAATTTGAGATCATTCTTGCAGCCAAACCATTGACAGCCGCCCTACGATCCAGCCTCAGGGAACGCCTACACCGACAGGTGTCCGACTACGTCGGGTTAACGGCCGATGTGGACGCTCGGAGAAGCGAGGAATCCCTGGACTACTTGGTGTGCAGACTTTACCTGTGGCCAGAGCTGGCACAATTTACGATGGAACTCTTGGCTTGCCCCCGTCCAGTGTCCTGTCCGAAAGGATGTTCAGCACAGCAGGGGGGATTGTGACCGATAAGGGCACTCGCCTAGCTCATGACAGTGTGGACTACCTCACATTTCTAAAAATTAATGAGGCATTGATCTCGGAGGAATTCAACACATGTGACAACCACGTTTAATTGAATTTCCTCATGACAGCTCACACATATCCGCCACCATCCAGAACAAAGAATGGTCCCTGTCTTAGGTAGATACAGCGGCATAAAAGGCCTTTTATGTCCGGTGAATGCCTAATGTTTTGGGCCTCGGAGGAATTCAACACCTATGATGACCACGTGTTTCAACTATTATCATTAGGGTTTTTTTTCAAGAGGGGGGATTTCTTTAGCCATGTTTTTAATTCAATTTAATATTTTTAGTTAATTTAAACATATGTATTTTACCTGTATTTGTACTGGCCTGCTGTAGAATTTATATCCATTGACCGTGTAATAGACCTCCAGCCACATACTTACTTGTTCTTTTCTCTCCACTTAATGCATAATTTTTTGGGCCTGTCGTCCACTGGCCTGCTGTAAATTGATATCCAATGACCGTGTAATCTACCTCCAGCCACATACTTACTTGTTTTTAATCCAATTTTATATTTTTAGTTCTTTTAAACATATGTATTTGAACTGTATTTGTACTGGCCTGTAGTAACATTGATATCCAGTGACCGTTTAATATACCTCCGGCCACATAATCACTTGATCTTTTCTGTCCGGTGAATGCCTAATGTTTGGGGCCTGTAATCCAGTGGCCTACAGTAAAATTTTTATCAACTGACTGCATAATGTACCTCGAGCCACATAATTAGAATTTATTTTATGTTAGGTAAATGCCTAATTTTTAAGGCCCGCACTCCCGTGGACTTAAAGGGTTTCTACCACTTTGATTTCACATAATTAGGTGTCAGACACTAGCGATCCGCTAGTGTCTGCTCTGCCAAACTATCCTGCTATAATAGCTTTTGGGGCAGCCATTTACCTAAAAAAAGAACTTATATTGATATGTTAATGACCCTCTAGGTGCTATGGGGGCGTCATTAGCACCTAGAGGATCGGTCTACCTTCTCAAGATGCCGCCGCCCAGCGCCTCCCTCCAGCCCGCCCATCTGCTTCGGAATACGATCAAACGGACGACTTCACGCGCATGCGCCGTGCGCGGCTATATTCGGCGCATGCGCAGTGAATGTCCGACCGCTTCCCTGCTCATGACATCATCGGCGCAGGCGCAGTGGAGATGTCTGTTTTTTTAGGTAAACGGCTGCCCCAAAAGCTATTATAGCAGGATAGTTTGGCAGAGCAGACACTAGCGGAGCGCTAGTGTCTGACACCTAATTATGTGAAATCAAAGTGGTAGAAACCCTTTAAATAAAAAAAATTCTAGGCTCTGACAGGGCACATTTCAGAGAATTTCCTTTTAAGACGCATAAAAATGTCCCCTGATTAAGATATTTTTGTTGGAATTTTTTCATTGTATGTCACTGTCCACTGTCCATCTAGTATGTCACTGTCCATGTTGTGGGACTATTTGTGCACTTCTACTAAGTATTTGGTGGCTGCAAATATGAGCTGAAGGTTTTTCAGGTTCGCCTGCCATTAAAGTGAATGGGGCCCGCCGCGAACTTGTGGTTCGTGCACATTTGATCGCGTTCGCGAACCGTCCCGGACAATGTTCGTCCATCACTAGTCACCACTGCAGAACCAAGGTAAGCCAGGCTGATCTTTGTAGGATGGAGCTACAGTCATGACCATGCTTACATTATAGCCTCGGGCTATGAATCTGATGTGAAATGGCTGAAAGTCAGGAATGGTCACCAAGACCCTAGAGCCAGAGAAGCCTTTCTAGAGACTAAAGTCTGCTCTGTGTAAACAGCTACTGCTCATTACCCTGAATTTTAGGAAAGAGTTTCGGGTCCAGATAACCGGAGGGCCCACGGCTAATGTCTGCAACTGGCTATAACATAGTTGCCAACTGTCCCGAATGTGGTGGGACTTCCCTGATTTTCAGAGACAGCCCCAGCAAATTCAGGATGTCCCAGACCTATATGGATGGTCTATTGTAAAACCTTCCCAAAAGTGGGCATTTCCAGGGGCGGGGCTTAGATGTCCCGATTTTTCCAATGAAAACTCTGGTAAGTATGCAATAATGTTGCAGGCACTAAAACCTTTAGATACCGTAGTCCAGTGTGACCATGGTATCAAGTCAATGTCAGAAAAAACTGAAGCGCGGACTTCCGGGTGTGGACCAGCTGCCCTGTGCAGCGATCGGGGAAGCCAGTCCCTTATTCTAATGAGTCTCTTTAAAGAGACCCTTCATATTAGAGCTGCAGTTAATATGGACGCCTGCAGGTGGCAGAGAAACATAAAATAACTGCAAATTTAGCTTATACTGTAGTTCTATGGAAATCTAACAAGTGAATATTGTAGCCTCCTAGAGGGGCTAAAACATTTTATAAGAAATATTTATAAAATCCAAAAATAAAAACATTTAATTTGTCCCCTTTCCATAAAATAAAACATAAATACATTTTAAAAAATAACATCATGGGCATCACTGCATCCGAAAACACCCATACTGTTGTTTTTATATCATTTTTATTTATACTTTTACAAATACAACAAATAAAAATCAATAATCATTACCATTACATTTAACATATTGCTTGAGCACCCGACCCACCCCAAAACTCAATCCACCCCTTATACAGAGAGAGAGTAGGGACGGGGGGGGAAAAAAACTAAACCAACTTGCCTGGAATAGTAATAAACCCAATGCTTGTTTAACCACTTTTCGTAACTTCAAGTGAATTGTACCCCCAATATACATATCACAGGATCCCCATATATCTTTACAAGCAAAACTTTTTCTATAATCCCTGCTATATCAAACCAATACCTAAACAATTTGGGGGATCTCCAGATGAAATGCACTAAACCTGCCCGTTCTTCCTTGCATCTCGGCATTCATCTGTCACTCTTAAGCCCATTTGTTTCAACGATGAAGGTGTACGATGTAACCCGTGAATACGAAAGAGCTGGGAAATCCTGCGAGAAGCCCCTGACGATACCAGGGACCTGTTATTCCAAACATCCTCTCATTTGATAGATCTTCAATATCTTTTTTCCATTTCTCTTTGGCTAATATTTTAATCTTTGTTTGTGGCGCTTTCTTCAATAATTTGTATCTCCTAGAGATACTACCTTTGACCTTTCCTTCCCTGAGAAACCGATCGAACCCCTCTGAAGAGGCCTTTTTGTATATCTCTGAATCAACTGCCGAATTAATTGCATCCCTTATTTGTAGGTATTTAAAATGATCCTTTTTGGAAACCAAATTCCTTAATCAAAATCTCAAAGTCCTTCAATTTATCCCGATCAAAAATATGAACTAACAAACTTACACCTCTATTCTCCCAATTAACATATTGTTTAATCATCTGAATTTCACTCACATTTATATTATTCCATATTGGAGTACATTTAAGTAACCCTTAATACCCATTATTATTATTTTACTTCTTTCCAGGTGTAACCCATAAGATTTTATATTTGATTATCAGTATTCTTATTCTCTAATATCTCCATTAAACTACTTTGATAAGTCTTAATACCTATTTTCATTAGATGACCTCTCCACAGTGAGCTTACTTCATTCCCTTTAATATAACCAACCTGTGACACTAAAAAATATAAGAACCAACTTGGAGGAGATAACCCCCCTTCCTTAACGGGTAGCTGAAGTATTTCTTTTTTTTATCTAGAGACTCCCCCTTTCCAAAAAAACTCCCTCATTAATTTATCCAACATCCCAAAGATCTTTTTTGGGCAATACAATCGGGGCATTCTGTAATAAAGCAGGACCTTGGGTAGAAGAACCATCTTTATTAAATTAACTTGACCCATCATCGATAGTGGGAGTCTCTTCCGAACGTGCATCTTCTTTCTCACTTCCTTTAAAAGAGGGACCACATTTATCTTTACATAATCCTCCACCCTTCTTCAGATATTTATCCCTAAATATTTAAAGCTATTACCTTTATCTACCATGTGAACACCACAACTCTTATTCAAATCTCCCTCCCCTAATAGCATTAAATGTGATTACTCCCAATTTATTTTTAATCCTGAAAAATAACCAAACGTATCTATTATATTCATTATTTTGCTTAAATCTACCTTAGTTTTACCCAAAAATATCAAAATATCATCAGCGTATAACGTTATTTTTTCCTTAATACCCCAATAATGGAATCCCACAAAATCATCACTTTCTCGCATTATAATAGCTAATGGCTCTATTGCGATTGCAAAGAGCAATGGGGATAGGGGACATCCCTGGCTAGTGCCCCTAGAAAGGTCAAAAGGCAGGGACATCGCCCCATCCACCGATACTCTAGCTCTAGGATGCGAGTATATTCATTTGATCCAGTTTATAAAACGATCTCCAAAACCAAAGAATCTAAAAATCTCCGAAAAATAATCCCATTTTATACAATCAAATGCTAATATTGGTCTATATGACTCTGTTTTTAACTTATCTTTACCCCCTTTCAAAATCTGAACAATGATAGCTTCCTCCATTGAGTCCGGTAGTTTTTTGTCCTCCTAGCCTCACACAGGGTTTCCCTTAGTTCTGGCAAAAGTATCTGACCAAAATAATTATATATCTGGTAAACCGTCTCCCCTGGCGCCTTCCCACTCTTTTCTGTACTCAGAGCTCTTTCCAACTGCATCTTGATCCCATTTAAATATTGACAAAATTCCTCTTTTTCAAAATATATGTTGGATTTATATAATTCTGCTCTCCCCTTTTTTTGTAAATTTTTTACTATATTATCCAGAGTTCTACCCACTTTTTCACCCTCTTTCACCCTCTTAGCCCCTTGAAAAAAAATAAGAGAATTTTTCATATATATATCTTTCCTTGGAGGGGTCACCTGCCAAACTCACTCTTGCTACCTCTAATTCCTGCTCTGCCCTCTTGATTTTTTTTCTCTTTGTTCTTTTTTCATATAATTCATCTTTTTGAATAAAATTCCTCTCAGAAAAGCTTTCACTGTATCCCAAACCACCTGCTTATTAACTGAATCTTTATTAACCTGGAAAAAAACCTGTAGATCTTTTTGAATGTCTAAACATGACTCCACTCCCATAACAACAGCACAATGGTCTGAGGGAGAAGTTCTAGATGGATAGATAGATAGATAGATAAAAAGAGAAAAGAAGGCAGCACTCCAGGTAGTAAAGTGGACGATTTATTCACCCAACCAGTGCTGCTGGTTGGGTGAATAAATCGTCCACTTTTCTTTACTACCTGGAGTGCTGCCTTCTTTTCTCTTTTTGTCTACAATTGGGGCCTTGGTCTCCGGTCCCCCAGGAGGATTGTTTGCACCCCCATACAAAAAGTTTGTGTGCTGCTACTTTTCTTTTCTCTTCTAGATAGATAGATAGATAGATAGATAGATAAAATGGCATCCCGATCTTTGGAGAGAAGGAACTTAACCAGAATTTGTCTTGGATGAGCCCCAGGTATACTCTTTTTCCTGGATACCCCATGGGCTCTCTCTACCGCAAAATGACTAGATAAGGTATCTGATTTACAATTATCAAGGAACCATTTTTCCATAAATTCTCCACACATAGATCCTTCTAGCCCCTCTGGTATTCCCACACATCTTAAATTTGTTCTCCTTGATCTGTCTTCTAGATCTTTCAATTTGTTTTCCATATTCTCCTTTGTTTGTCACCTCCTTCTCCAAATGATATACTACATCTTCCATCACTGATGTTCTTTTTCTTATCTCTTGCATTCGATCTCTCAACTTTACCAAGTCATCTCTGATCAAACTCACATCTGTCTGGACGGACCGGACCTGAGTTACTACTTCCCCAGCACAACTTCGAGTCTGGTCGCAGTAAAGATCTCTTTAACCATTTTATCCTTAATTTCAGTTGTTACATCTTTCATTACAGAACCCCCTGAGTCATTCAGGGTCTGTGGATCCAGACCCTCTGCTGCCCCTTTTCCGGAGTCAGGAGACCTCAGTATAGTAGTTAAAGAAATCAGATACTTATTTAAGGCGTTTTGTTTCTGCCTGACTTCCAATCCATCCATCCCAGATCTCCTATTGCTAGGACCCTACTGATCCTCTCTTTTTTTGCGGCATTATGAGAAAAAAATATATAAAATAAGGGAATATTTCCCAGATATTAAATAAGGGAGAACCAGTAATTAGACCCAGAAGTCGACCACTCTCCAATTTAAGCAGTGTTGTTCATACTTGTTAGTACAGTCCACACTCTCTTCTTGTGACAGTCCAGTATATTACCAGTATATTACCAGTATATCACCAGTTCAGTCTTCCCTTCTCAGATCCCCAGCAACATCAAAACCACAGGGTTAGTAGATGAAGAAAAAGGGTTTGACCAGGAGTTATCTTAGGGTACTTTCACACTAGCGTTATTCTTTTCCGGTATTAAAAGTTTTGTCCCAATGCCTTCTGAATGAAAAGCAATCCGTATGCATCAGGATGTCTTCCGTTCCGTCCCTTGTGCGGTATTTGACCGGACAAAATATGTTTTTTTTTTGCAGCCCAAATCCCGGAACACTACCGCAGCTGAAATGTATTAATGCCGGAACCGGCACCATGTGTTCCGGAAATTGCCGCATCGCCTTGATCCGGTTTTCCGGTCTGCGCATGCGCAGTTCTTTCTAGCTTTGAAAAAATTAAATACTGGATCCATTATTCCGGATGATACCGGAATGACGGATCCGGTATTTCAATGCAAAAGTTTAACGGATTCGGATTCAGGAAAAAAAGATATCCGTTTTCCTGCCGGATTTTTCTAACGCTAGTGTGAAAGTACCCTAAGTTCATTAAAAAAAAAAGGTTAGCATGAAAGCAAGGTGCTCATCTATACTAATAAAAGTCCTGTGTGTGTGCTCAGGGCTGGTGTCTGTGCGTTTGTGCCGACTATTGAAGTGCACATGCGCGGCGCGCAGACCAATTGGCACGCAGCACTCCACATGCCGCCCGCACCAGTCTGCTCTCAGTTTCCATATTGGGCACATGATCTTCTCCGAGGCACAGATTTCCAGTCAGCACCGAGTCTGGAGCAGAACACTGTGGTAACGCAGCCTGCCGCGCCGTGTGCTGATTCCTCCAAGCCAGGGGGCAGCAGGATTGACGGGGTTTATCAGCGGCTCTCTCATCCTCCTTTTGTCTGTGATGAGGGATAGGTACTACCGCTCGCTCCACCCATACATGATCAGCGCCGCACACACTCTGGGCTCCAGTCATCGTCAGCAACCAGCCGTCCTCTGCCGGTCAGAGCACAGAAGCCAGTGAGGAGCCAGCTTGCCTCGACACTGGTCTGGAAGTGTCCCTGGCTCTGCCACCGGGATCAGTTCCCCTCCCCTCAGTGATGACTTGGTCCCGGTCCGCGGCTGCTGGCGTGGTGCTCGATGGCTGCCTCCAGTGCGCAGCCTGGATCATCGATCACAGGTCAGGCTGCTGAATAAGCCTTTAGCTGTGAGGCTTGGCTACATACAGGGGGTAGTGTCACACAGCCCGGGCCAGACAACACCAGGAGGCGGCTGACAGGCATCGGGGAGCACCGACACTGTCATCCAGCAGAGCGGAGTTTGTAGTCTGTTCTGAAGGCACCATGTGTTCTCGAGTTACATAGAACAGCCGGTAAACTTACCCCACAAAACGAATGCAGTTGTGCTTCATCTTTGTGGACTTGACATAGAAAATCAGATCCTGTAGGTTCATGAAAAATGTACAGTAATCCGGTCCTATACAATGCAAATGTCTGGAGGGGGAGAAGAATGCAGGGCTTCCAGGGAGAGATGGGGTGGATTATCCAGGGGCAGACACAGACAGCAGAGGGCCCCTGAATGTACCTGCCCCCCCCCAATCACATCATCCTACATAAAAAAGCCCTGTGTGCGTGTCCGTGTGCCAATAATTGAAGTACGCCATCAGTCAGTGCCAGCAGTTTCAGCCATCAGTCAGGCACTAGCCGCAGCAAGCAGTCTCAGCCACAGCCAGCAGTCAGTGCCAGCAGTCTCAGCCACAGCCAGCAGTCAGTGCCAGCAGTCTCAGCCATCAGTCAGGCACTAGCCGCAGCAAGCAGTCTCAGCCACAGCCAGCAGTCAGTGCCAGCCGTCTCAGCCACAGCCAGCAGTCAGTGCCAGCAGTCTCAGCCATCAGTCAGGCACTAGCCGCAGCAAGCAGTCTCAGCCACAGCCAGCAGTCAGTGCCAGCCGTCTCAGCCACAGCCAGCAGTCAGTGCCAGCAGTCTCAGCCATCAGTCAGGCACTAGCCGCAGCAAGCAGTCTCAGCCACAGCCAGCAGTCAGTGCCAGCCGTCTCAGCCACAGCCAGCAGTCAGTGCCAGCAGTCTCAGCCATCAGTCAGGCACTAGCCGCAGCAAGCAGTCTCAGCCACAGCCAGCAGTCAGTGCCTAGCAGTCTCAGCCACAGCCAGCAGTCAGTGCCAGCAGTCTCAGCCACAGCCAGCAGTCAGTGCCAGCCGTCTCAGCCACAGCCCAGCAGTCAGTGCCAGCAGTCTCAGCCACAGCCAGCAGTCAGTGCCAGCAGTCCCAGCCACAGCCAGCAGTCAGTGCCAGCAGTCCCAGCCACAGCCAGCAGTCAGTGCAGCTGTCTCAGCCACAGCCAGCAGTCAGTGCCAGCAGTCTCAGCCACAGCCAGCAGTCAGTGCCAGCAGTCTCAGCCACAGCCAGCAGTCAGTGCCAGCAGTCTCAGCCACAGCCAGCAGTCAGTGCCAGCAGTCTCAGCCACAGCCAGCAGTCAGTGCCAGCAGTTTCAGCCACAGCCAGCAGTCAGTGCCAGCAGTCTCAGCCACAGCCAGCAGTCAGTGCCAGCCGTCTCAGCCACAGCCAGCAGTCAGTGCCAGCAGTCTCAGCCATCAGTCATGCACTAGCCGCAGCAAGCAGTCTCAGCCACAGCCAGCAGTCAGTGCCAGCAGTCTCAGCCACAGCCAGCAGTCAGTGCCAGCAGTCTCAGCCACAGCCAGCAGTCAGTGCCAGCCGTCTCAGCCACAGCCAGCAGTCAGTGCCAGCTGTCTCAGCCACAGCCAGCAGTCAGTGCCAGCAGTCTCAGCCACAGCCAGCAGTCAGTGCCAGCAGTCTCAGCCACAGCCAGCAGTCAGTGCCAGCAGTTTCAGCCACAGCCAGCAGTCAGTGCCAGCAGTCTCAGCCATCAGTCAGGCACTAGCCGCAGCAAGCAGTCTCAGCCACAGCCAGCAGTCAGTGCCAGCAGTCTCAGCCACAGCCAGCAGTCAGTGCCAGCAGTCTCAGCCACAGCCAGCAGTTAGTGCCAGCCGTCTCAGCCAGCAGTCAGTGCCAGCAGTCTCAGCCACAGCCAGCAGTTAGTGCCAGCAGTCTCAGCCACAGACAGCAGTCAGTGCCAGCAGTCTCAGCCAATATTGTCAAGTTCCCTTGCCATTTAATATAGACTGTTCCTACTAATGGTTATGCACCACTGTTATTGTGACATGCTTAATGTCCTGCAGTTAATAGTTAATCGGACACTGTCCAAGGAGTTTTTTTTTACTTGCATTCCAAACACCCCTCAGGATTAACAAGTATAAGCAGAAGTGGGAGGATATTGCCTGAGTTCGTGGGGGTTAGTGGGGGTTAGCGTAGAATGAAAAGCAGTATTAGGGGGATACTTGTTGTCAGTCTTAGATCCATATCCACAAACTCCCTTCCCCCTTACAGTCCTGGAATGAGACCTTTTGCGCTCCAACCACCACCTCCAACAAGTCTTTTCCGCTCTCTTCTGAGGCAGACACCTCCCCCCCCCACATAGCACACTGTCTCACTCACCACTCTCCTCCGTCCTCCACCTCCACAGCTCCTGGGTAAGGTCAGCGCCCCGTTACTTTTCTCTCTCATGATCTCACACTGGTAGGATTGGCAGAAGTTGACTGAGCACGCCTTGTCCGGTAGCGCTGCTCAGCTAAGTCATCTCACTCCCGGGCTGCCTAAACATACCCAGACTCACGGTCTTCCAGCGTCCCGGTGTGCTCATATGGCCAGCGCACTCCTCTACATGAGATATCGAGGGGTGGGGGGCGAGCTTAGCGTCAGACGCTCTCATGCTCCCATTCATAGTGCACCCTGCACTGTCTGTGCCGTACATAGTGCACCCTGCGCTGCTTTTGCAATACATAGTTCGCCCTGCGCTGCCTGTGCCGTACATAGTGCACCCTGCTGTGCCTTTGCCATACATAGTGTGCCCTGCACTGCCTGTGCTGTTCATAGTGAGCCATGCACTGCCTGTGCCGTACATAGTGCACCCTGCACTGCCTGTGCTGTACATAGTGCGCCCTTCACTGCCTGTGCCGTACATAGTGCGCCCTGCTCTGCCTGTGCTGTTCATAGTGAGCCATGCACTGCCTGTGCCGTACATAGTGCACCCTGCACTGCCTGTGCCGTACATAGTGCGCCCTTCACTGCCTGTGCCGTACATAGTGCGCCCTGCACTGCCTGTGCTGTACATAGAGCACCCTGCACTGCCTGTGCCGTACATAGTGCGCCCTGTGCTGCCTGTGCTGTACATAGAGCACCCTGCACTGCCTGTGCCGTACATAGTGCACCCTGCACTGCCTGTGCTGTACATAGAGCACCCTGCACTGCCTGTGCCGTACATAGTGCACCCTGCACTGCCTGTGCCGTACATAGTGCGCCCTTCACTGCCTGTGCCGTACATAGTGCGCCCTGCACTGCCTGTGCTGTACATAGTGCACCCTGCACTGCCTGTGCCGTACATAGTGCGGCCTGCTCTGCCTGTGCTGTACATAGTGCACCCTGCACTGCCTGTGCTGTACATAGAGCACCCTGCACTGCCTGTGCCGTACATAGTGCACCCTGCACTGCCTGTGCTGTACATAGTGCGCCCTTCACTGCCTGTGCTGTACATAGTGCACCCTGCACTGCCTGTGCTGTACATAGAGCACCCTGCACTGCCTGTGCCGTACATAGTGCAGCCTGCTCTGCCTGTGCTGTACATAGAGCACCCTGCACTGCCTGTGCCGTACATAGTGCGGCCTGCTCTGCCTGTGCTGTACATAGTGCACCCTGCACTGCCTGTGCTGTACATAGAGCACCCTGCACTGCCTGTGCCATACATAGTGCGGCCTGCTCTGCCTGTGCCATATATACCTTGGATGTCCTCTGTCTTGTTTCTGACATATAAAAGTCCTTTTCAGAAAGAAGATCACACTATTGTGTGCCTGGTGAGATCTGAACACTCTCAACCATGACACTGAATGATATAGAGAGTCTCTGATAAGTCAAGAAGCACCAGAAAGTGGAGACCAGCACGGGCCTCACGAGTGTCGGAATGGGAGTGTTGGGAAGATCAGTGGAGATATGACATTTCATATTTTTATGCCACTCTGATCCAAAAAATATTGTCTACAAAAATCCCTTTAAGAGAAAGTCAGTCTTTACTTCCTCAAAGATCCAAAGATGGCTGATATGAATGAAGATTAATTTGACAAATTTGCATTGTGAATTTCTCTACATTGATACTTCCTCTAAAGCTGGCAGATAACCGGCGTGGGGGAGGGGAAGTGGTGAGTAATCCGCTTAATTTCGGCTTGTCCTTCTTTCAGGTTGTCAGGTGTAGATTGATTCGGCAAAATCTGCTCCACCTCGAGCTCAGGTAATTACTTCTTTATTAATCATTTTGGCACACCTGGTTGATTCCTCATTTCTGGGTGGAGCGTCCTTCCAATGATGCATCATTATAATACTCACTGGTGTACTATGGAATGGTAATGGTGGCCGGCGTGGAGGGAGAGTGTCTGCCATGGCTGATTCATCTGACAAGACCATTAGACATCAATAGCATTTATATTAAATCATGTGTCCTACAGTCAAGGGGCTGAGCCGTCCATAGGTGGTCACCAGCCGTTCTGGTAGATGTCATCTGCTGGGCTTCAGTGGATGGGCATCAACTGCCTCAAGTAAATAGTTACCTGGTGAGTGATCGATTGTCCCGAATCAGAGGAAGCCCAGATGACATCTGAGAATTTCCTCTTCTGATGACATCCAGGTCACGTCTTCATAGTTCTTCCACATTGAAATAAATGATAGCTTTCGAAACTTCAGTCTCTCGGCACATATACAGTACTAATGGGTCATTAATAATTACGGACATAACACAGATGGCATCCATGTTGCATCCATTTTTCACTAAAGAATGATAGGAGATTCTACTACAAGAATTATAGCAGTTATATTCTTGTACATAGGGGCAGTATTATAGTAGTTATATTCTTGTACATAGGAGCAGTATTATAGTAGTTCTATTCTTGTACATAGGAGCAGTATTATAGTAGTTATATTCTTGTACATAGGGGCAGTATTATAGTAGTTATATTCTTGTACATAGGAGCAGTATTATAGTAGTTATATTCTTGTACATAGGAGCAGTATTATAGTAGTTATATTCTTGTACATAGGAGCAGTATTATAGTAGTTATATTCTTGTACATAGGAGCAGTATTATAGTAGTTATATTCTTGTACATAGGAGCAGTATTATAGCAGTTATATTCTTGTACATAGGAGGCAGTATTATAGTAGTTATATTCTTGTACATAGGAGCAGTATTATAGTAGTTATATTCTTGTACATAGGAGCAGTATTATAGTAGTTATATTCTTGCACATAGGAGCAGTATTATAGCAGTTATATTCTTGTACATAGGAGGCAGTATTATAGCAGTTATACTCTTGTACATAGGAGTAGTATTATAACAGTTATATTCTTGTACATAGCAGCAGTATTATAGCAGTTATATTCTTGTATATAGGAGGCAGTATTATAGCAGTTATATTCTTGTACATAGGAGCAGTATTATAGTAGTTATATTCTTGTACATAGGAGGTAGTATTATAGTAGTTATATTCTTGTACATAGAAGCAGTATTATAGTAGTTATATTCTTGTACATAGGAGCAGTATTATAGTAGTTATATTCCTGTACATAGGAGCAGTATTATAGTAGTTATATTCCTGTACATAGGAGCAGTATTATAGTAGTTATATTCTTGTACATAGGAGTAGTATTATAGTAGTTATATTCTTGTACATAGGAGCAGTATTATAGTAGTTATATTCTTGTACTTAGGAGCAGTATTATAGCAGTTATATTCTTGTACATAGGAGCAGTATTATAGTAGTTATATTCTTGTACATAGGAGCAGTATTATAGTAGTTATATTCTTGTACATAGGAGCAGTATTATAGCAGTTATATTCTTGTACATAGGAGCAGTATTATAGTAGTTATATTCTTGTACATAGGAGCAGTATTATAGTAGTTATATTCTTGTACATAGGAGCAGTATTATAGTAGTTATATTCTTGTACTTAGGAGCAGTATTATAGTAGTTATATTCTTGTACTTAGGAGCAGTATTATAGTAGTTATATGCTAGTGGAACAGTATTATAGTAGTTTAACAGTAAGATGGCAAGTGTCTTTTGTATGTATGGGGTACAAATATATCCGTTATCTTCCCCCACTCTTTAAGGAACCCTGAAATTAGGAGAAAACCTTTGAAGAATGAATATATATGAATGTCATTTTTATTGCTTGTAGTGTATAAATTATTGCTGCATTCCTCTCTATAATTGCCATTGTTCTTTATATTGTATAATTCCTTCTTAGCACATCACCAGTTTTTTCTGTTTCTTCTCCGTGCCTATAAACAGAAAATGACAGACCATTTAAGCTGAGATGTCAGTGGAACATGCAGTGCGGAAAGCCTGGCATACCTTGTGCCACATCACTGGAGTCACGCAGAGGCTGCCACTTTCTGCCCATCTGATCGGTGCTTGTCTTCTGACAGATATATTGTGTATAATATACAGTATGCTGTACCCCAGTACAGGGGGTATCTGCAATTATTTGTGATGTTATGGTGTTTAATGTTTTATCATTATCACTACAAATACTACTATTATTACTACTATTACTCGTAGACAGCCTTGTATGTTCCATGCTATGCTGCTCCTGCTGCTGTTTGGGGCCTGTAATCCAGTGGCCTACAGTAAAATTTTTATCAACTGACTGCATAATGTACCTCGAGCCACATAATTAGAATTTATTTTATGTTAGGTAAATGCCTAATTTTTAAGGCCCGCACTCCCGTGGACTTAAAGGGTTTCTACCACTTTGATTTCACATAATTAGGTGTCAGACACTAGCGATCCGCTAGTGTCTGCTCTGCCAAACTATCCTGCTATAATAGCTTTTGGGGCAGCCGTTTACCTAAAAAAAGAACTTATATTGATATGTTAATGACCCTCTAGGTGCTATGGGGGCGTCATTAGCACCTAGAGGATCGGTCTACCTTCTCAAGATGCCGCCGCCCAGCGCCTCCCTCCAGCCCGCCCATCTGCTTCGGAATACGATCAAACGGACGACTTCACGCGCATGCGCCGTGCGCGGCTATATTCGGCGCATGCGCAGTGAATGTCCGACCGCTTCCCTGCTCATGACATCATCGGCGCAGGCGCAGTGGAGATGTCTGTTTTTTTAGGTAAACGGCTGCCCCAAAAGCTATTATAGCAGGATAGTTTGGCAGAGCAGACACTAGCGGATCGCTAGTGTCTGACACCTAATTATGTGAAATCAAAGTGGTAGAAACCCTTTAAATAAAAAAAATTCTAGGCTCTGACAGGGCACATTTCAGAGAATTTCCTTTTAAGACGCATAAAAATGTCCCCTGATTAAGATATTTTTGTTGGAATTTTTTCATTGTATGTCACTGTCCACTGTCCATCTAGTATGTCACTGTCCATGTTGTGGGACTATTTGTGCACTTCTACTAAGTATTTGGTGGCTGCAAATATGAGCTGAAGGTTTTTCAGGTTCGCCTGCCATTAAAGTGAATGGGGCCCGCCGCGAACTTGTGGTTCGTGCACATTTGATCGCGTTCGCGAACCGTCCCGGACAATGTTCGTCCATCACTAGTCACCACTGCAGAACCAAGGTAAGCCAGGCTGATCTTTGTAGGATGGAGCTACAGTCATGACCATGCTTACATTATAGCCTCGGGCTATGAATCTGATGTGAAATGGCTGAAAGTCAGGAATGGTCACCAAGACCCTAGAGGCAGAGAAGCCTTTCTAGAGACTAAAGTCTGCTCTGTGTTAACAGCTACTGCTCATTACCCTGAATTTTAGGAAAGAGTTTCGGGTCCAGATAACCGGAGGGCCCACGGCTAATGTCTGCAACTGGCTATAACATAGTTGCCAACTGTCCCGAATGTGGTGGGACTTCCCTGATTTTCAGAGACAGCCCCAGCAAATTCAGGATGTCCCAGACCTATATGGATGGTCTATTGTAAAACCTTCCCAAAAGTGGGCATTTCCGGGGCTTAGATGTCCCGATTTTTCCAATGAAAACTCTGGTAAGTATGCAATAATGTTGCAGGCACTAAAACCTTTAGATACCGTAGTCCAGTGTGACCATGGTATCAAGTCAATGTCAGAAAAAACTGAAGCGCGGACTTCCGGGTGTGGACCAGCTGCCCTGTGCAGCGATCGGGGAAGCCAGTCCCTTATTCTAATGAGTCTCTTTAAAGAGACCCTTCATATTAGAGCTGCAGTTAATATGGACGCCTGCAGGTGGCAGAGAAACATAAAATAACAGCAAATTTAGCTTATACTGTAGTTCTATGGAAATCTAACAAGTGAATATTGTAGCCTCCTAGAGGGGCTAAAACATTTTATAAGAAATATTTATAAATTCCAAAAATAAAAACATTTAATTTGTCCCCTTTCCATAAAATAAAACATAAATACATTTTAAAAAATAACATCATGGGCATCACTGCATCCGAAAACACCCATACTGTTGTTTTTATATCATTTTTATTTATACTTTTACAAATACAACAAATAAAAATCAATAATCATTACCATTACATTTAACATATTGCTTGAGCACCCGACCCACCCCAAAACTCAATCCACCCCTTATACAGAGAGAGAGTAGGGACGGGGGGGAAAAAAACTAAACCAACTTGCCTGGAATAGTAATAAACCCAATGCTTGTTTAACCACTTTTCGTAACTTCAAGTGAATTGTACCCCCAATATACATATCACAGGATCCCCATATATCTTTACAAGCAAAACTTTTTCTATAATCCCTGCTATATCAAACCAATACCTAAACAATTTGGGGGATCTCCAGATGAAATGCACTAAACCTGCCCGTTCTTCCCTGCATCTCGGCATTCATCTGTCACTCTTAAGCCCATTTGTTTCAACGATGAAGGTGTACGATGTAACCCGTGAATACGAAAGAGCTGGGAAATCCTGCGAGAAGCCCCTGACGATACCAGGGACCTGTTATTCCAAACATCCTCTCATTTGATAGATCTTCAATATCTTTTTTCCATTTCTCTTTGGCTAATATTTTAATCTTTGTTTGTGGCGCTTTCTTCAATAATTTGTATCTCCTAGAGATACTACCTTTGACCTTTCCTTTCCTGAGAAACCGATCGAACCCCTCTGAAGAGGCCTTTTTGTATATCTCTGAATCAACTGCCGAATTAATTGCATCCCTTATTTGTAGGTATTTAAAATGATCCTTTTTGGAAACCAAATTCCTTAATCAAAATCTCAAAGTCCTTCAATTTATCCCGATCAAAAATATGAACTAACAAACTTACACCTCTATTCTCCCAATTAACATATTGTTTAATCATCTGAATTTCACTCACATTTATATTATTCCATATTGGAGTACATTTAAGTAACCCTTAATACCCATTATTATTATTTTACTTCTTTCCAGGTGTAACCCATAAGATTTTATATTTGATTATCAGTATTCTTATTCTCTAATATCTCCATTAAACTACTTTGATAAGTCTTAATACCTATTTTCATTAGATGACCTCTCCACAGTGAGCTTACTTCATTCCCTTTAATATAACCAACCTGTGACACTAAAAAATATAAGAACCAACTTGGAGGAGATAACCCCCCTTCCTTAACGGGTAGCTGAAGTATTTCTTTTTTTTATCTAGAGACTCCCCCTTTCCAAAAAAACTCCCTCATTAATTTATCCAACATCCCAAAGATCTTTTTTGGGCAATACAATCGGGGCATTCTGTAATAAAGCAGGACCTTGGGTAGAAGAACCATCTTTATTAAATTAACTTGACCCATCATCGATAGTGGGAGTCTCTTCCGAACGTGCATCTTCTTTCTCACTTCCTTTAAAAGAGGGACCACATTTATCTTTACATAATCCTCCACCCTTCTTCAGATATTTATCCCTAAATATTTAAAGCTATTACCTTTATCTACCATGTGAACACCACAACTCTTATTCAAATCTCCCTCCCCTAATAGCATTAAATGTGATTACTCCCAATTTATTTTTAATCCTGAAAAATAACCAAACGTATCTATTATATTCATTATTTTGCTTAAATCTACCTTAGTTTTACCCAAAAATATCAAAATATCATCAGCGTATAACGTTATTTTTTCCTTAATACCCCAATAATGGAATCCCACAAAATCATCACTTTCTCGCATTATAATAGCTAATGGCTCTATTGCGATTGCAAAGAGCAATGGGGATAGGGGACATCCCTGGCTAGTGCCCCTAGAAAGGTCAAAAGGCAGGGACATCGCCCCATCCACCGATACTCTAGCTCTAGGATGCGAGTATATTCATTTGATCCAGTTTATAAAACGATCTCCAAAACCAAAGAATCTAAAAATCTCTGAAAAATAATCCCATTTTATACAATCAAATGCTAATATTGGTCTATATGACTCTGTTTTTACCCCCTTTCAAAATCTGAACAATGATAGCTTCCTCCATTGAGTCCGGTAGTTTTTTGTCCTCCTAGCCTCACACAGGGTTTCCCTTAGTTCTGGCAAAAGTATCTGACCAAAATAATTATATATCTGGTAAACCGTCTCCCCTGGCGCCTTCCCACTCTTTTCTGTACTCAGAGCTCTTTCCAACTGCATCTTGATCCCATTTAAATATTGACAAAATTCCTCTTTTTCAAAATATATGTTGGATTTATATAATTCTGCTCTGCCCTTTTTTCGTAAATTTTTTACTATATTATCCAGAGTTCTACCCACTTTTTCACCCTCTTTTTCACCCTCTTTCACCCTCTTAGCCCCTTGAAAAAAAATAAGAGAATTTTTCATATATATATCTTTCCTTGGAGGGGTCACCTGCCAAACTCACTCTTGCTACCTCTAATTCCTGCTCTGCCCTCTTGATTTTTTTTTCTCTTTGTTCTTTTTTCATATAATTCATCTTTTTGAATAAAATTCCTCTCAGAAAAGCTTTCACTGTATCCCAAACCACCTGCTTATTAACTGAATCTTTATTAACCTGGAAAAAAACCTGTAGATCTTTTTGAATGTCTAAACATGACTCCACTCCCATAACAACAGCACAATGGTCTGAGGGAGAAGTTCTAGATGGATAGATAGATAGATAAAAAGAGAAAAGAAGGCAGCACTCCAGGTAGTAAAGTGGACGATTTATTCACCCAACCAGTGCTGCTGGTTGGGTGAATAAATCGTCCACTTTTCTTTACTACCTGGAGTGCTGCCTTCTTTTCTCTTTTTGTCTACAATTGGGGCCTTGGTCTCCGGTCCCCCAGGAGGATTGTTTGCACCCCCATACAAAAAGTTTGTGTGCTGCTACTTTTCTTTTCTCTTCTAGATAGATAGATAGATAGATAGATAAAATGGCATCCCGATCTTTGGAGAGAAGGAACTTAACTAGAATTTGTCTTGGATGAGCCCCAGGTATACTCTTTTTCCTGGATACCCCATGGGCTCTCTCTACCGCAAAATGACTAGATAAGGTATCTGATTTACAATTATCAAGGAACCATTTTTCCATAAATTCTCCACACATAGATCCTTCTAGCCCCTCTGGTATTCCCACACATCTTAAATTTGTTCTCCTTGATCTGTCTTCTAGATCTTTCAATTTGTTTTCCATATTCTCCTTTGTTTGTCACCTCCTTCTCCAAATGATATACTACATCTTCCATCACTGATGTTCTTTTTCTTATCTCTTGCATTCGATCTCTCAACTTTACCAAGTCATCTCTGATCAAACTCACATCTGTCTGGACGGACCGGACCTGAGTTACTACTTCCCCAGCACAACTTCGAGTCTGGTCGCAGTAAAGATCTCTTTAACCATTTTATCCTTAATTTCAGTTGTTACATCTTTCATTACAGAACCCCCTGAGTCATTCAGGTTCTGTGGATCCAGACCCTCTGCTGCCCCTTTTCCGGAGTCAGGAGACCTCAGTATAGGAGTTAAAGAAATCAGATACTTATTTAAGGCGTTTTGTTTCTGCCTGACTTCCAATCCATCCATCCCAGATCTCCTATTGCTAGGACCCTACTGATCCTCTCTTTTTTTGCGGCATTATGAGAAAAAAATATATAAAATAAGGGAATATTTCCCAGGTATTAAATAAGGGAGAACCAGTAATTAGACCCAGAAGTCGACCACTCTCCAATTTAAGCAGTGTTGTTCATACTTGTTAGTACAGTCCACACTCTCTTCTTGTGACAGTCCAGTATATTACCAGTATATTACCAGTATATCACCAGTTCAGTCTTCCCTTCTCAGATCCCCAGCAACATCAAAACCACAGGGTTAGTAGATGAAGAAAAAGGGTTTGACCAGGAGTTATCTTAGGGTACTTTCACACTAGCGTTATTCTTTTCCGGTATTAAAAGTTTTGTCCCAATGCCTTCTGAATGAAAAGCAATCCGTATGCATCAGGATGTCTTCCGTTCCGTCCCTTGTGCGGTATTTGACCGGACAAAATATGTTTTTTTTTTGCAGCCCAAATCCCGGAACACTACCGCAGCTGAAATGTATTAATGCCGGAACCGGCACCATGTGTTCCGGAAATTGCCGCATCGCCTTGATCCGGTTTTCCGGTCTGCGCATGCGCAGTTCTTTCTAGCTTTGAAAAAATTAAATACTGGATCCATTATTCCGGATGATACCGGAATGACGGATCCGGTATTTCAATGCAAAAGTTTAACGGATTCGGATTCAGGAAAAAAAGATATCCGTTTTCCTGCCGGATTTTTCTAACGCTAGTGTGAAAGTACCCTAAGTTCATTTAAAAAAAAAGGTTAGCATGAAAGCAAGGTGCTCATCTATACTAATAAAAGTCCTGTGTGTGTGCTCAGGGCTGGTGTCTGTGCGTGTGTGCCGACTATTGAAGTGCACATGCGCGGCGCGCAGACCAATTGGCACGCAGCACTCCACATGCCGCCCGCACCAGTCTGCTCTCAGTTTCCATATTGGGCACATGATCTTCTCCGAGGCACAGATTTCCAGTCAGCACCGACTCTGGAGCAGAACACTGTGGTAACGCAGCCTGCCGCGCCGTGTGCTGATTCCTCCAAGCCAGGGGGCAGCAGGATTGACGGGGTTTATCAGCGGCTCTCTCATCCTCTTTTTGTCTGTGATGAGGGATAGGTACTACCGCTCGCTCCACCCATACATGATCAGCGCCGCACACACTCTGGGCTCCGGTCATCGTCAGCAACCAGCCGTCCTCTGCCGGTCAGAGCACAGAAGCCAGTGAGGAGCCAGCTTGCCTCGACACTGGTCTGGAAGTGTCCCTGGCTCTGCCACCGGGATCAGTTCCCCTCCCCTCAGTGATGACTTGGTCCCGGTCCGCGGCTGCTGGCGTGGTGCTCGATGGCTGCCTCCAGTGCGCAGCCCGGATCATCGATCACAGGTCAGGCTGCTGAATAAGCCTTTAGCTGTGAGGCTTGGCTACACATGGGGGTAGTGTCACACAGCCCGGGCCAGACAACACCAGGAGGCGGCTGACAGGCATCGGGGAGCACCGACACTGTCATCCAGCAGAGCGGAGTTTGTAGTCTGTTCTGAAGGCACCATGTGTTCTCGAGTTACATAGAACAGCCGGTAAACTTACCCCACAAAACGAATGCAGTTGTGCTTCATCTTTGTGGACTTGACATAGAAAATCAGATCCTGTAGGTTCATGAAAAATGTACAGTAATCCGGTCCTATACAATGCAAATGTCTGGAGGGGGAGAAGAATGCAGGGCTTCCAGGGAGAGATGGGGTGGATTATCCAGGGGCAGACACAGACAGCAGAGGGCCCCTGAATGTACCTGCCCCCCCCAATCACATCATCCTACATAAAAAAGCCCTGTGTGCGTGTCCGTGTGCCAATAATTGAAGTACGCCATCAGTCAGTGCCAGCAGTTTCAGCCATCAGTCAGGCACTAGCCGCAGCAAGCAGTCTCAGCCACAGCCAGCAGTCAGTGCCAGCCGTCTCAGCCACAGCCAGCAGTCAGTGCCAGCAGTCTCAGCCATCAGTCAGGCACTAGCCGCAGCAAGCAGTCTCAGCCACAGCCAGCAGTCAGTGCCAGCAGTCTCAGCCACAGCCAGCAGTCAGTGCCAGCAGTCTCAGCCATCAGTCAGGCACTAGCCGCAGCAAGCAGTCTCAGCCACAGCCAGCAGTCAGTGCCAGCCGTCTCAGCCACAGCCAGCAGTCAGTGCCAGCAGTCTCAGCCATCAGTCAGGCACTAGCCGCAGCAAGCAGTCTCAGCCACAGCCAGCAGTCAGTGCCTAGCAGTCTCAGCCACAGCCAGCAGTCAGTGCCAGCAGTCTCAGCCACAGCCAGCAGTCAGTGCCAGCCGTCTCAGCCACAGCCAGCAGTCAGTGCCAGCAGTCTCAGCCACAGCCAGCAGTCAGTGCCAGCAGTCCCAGCCACAGCCAGCAGTCAGTGCCAGCTGTCTCAGCCACAGCCAGCAGTCAGTGCCAGCAGTCTCAGCCACAGCCAGCAGTCAGTGCCAGCAGTCTCAGCCACAGCCAGCAGTCAGTGCCAGCAGTCTCAGCCACAGCCAGCAGTCAGTGCCAGCAGTCTCAGCCACAGCCAGCAGTCAGTGCCAGCAGTTTCAGCCACAGCCAGCAGTCAGTGCCAGCAGTCTCAGCCACAGCCAGCAGTCAGTGCCAGCCGTCTCAGCCACAGCCAGCAGTCAGTGCCAGCAGTCTCAGCCATCAGTCAGGCACTAGCCGCAGCAAGCAGTCTCAGCCACAGCCAGCAGTCAGTGCCAGCAGTCTCAGCCACAGCCAGCAGTCAGTGCCAGCAGTCTCAGCCACAGCCAGCAGTTAGTGCCAGCCGTCTCAGCCACAGCCAGCAGTCAGTGCCAGCTGTCTCAGCCACAGCCAGCAGTCAGTGCCAGCAGTCTCAGCCACAGCCAGCAGTCAGTGCCAGCAGTCTCAGCCACAGCCAGCAGTCAGTGCCAGCAGTCTCAGCCACAGCCAGCAGTCAGTGCCAGCAGTCTCAGCCACAGCCAGCAGTCAGTGCCAGCCGTCTCAGCCACAGCCAGCAGTCAGTGCCAGCTGTCTCAGCCACAACCAGCAGTCAGTGCCAGCAGTTTCAGCCACAGCCAGCAGTCAGTGCCAGCAGTCTCAGCCACAGCCAGCAGTCAGTGCCAGCCGTCTCAGCCACAGCCAGCAGTCAGTGCCAGCAGTCTCAGCCATCAGTCAGGCACTAGCCGCAGCAAGCAGTCTCAGCCACAGCCAGCAGTCAGTGCCAGCAGTCTCAGCCACAGCCAGCAGTTAGTGCCAGCCGTCTCAGCCAGCAGTCAGTGCCAGCAGTCTCAGCCACAGCCAGCAGTTAGTGCCAGCAGTCTCAGCCACAGACAGCAGTCAGTGCCAGCAGTCTCAGCCAATATGGTCAAGTTCCCTTGCCATTTAATATAGACTGTTCCTACTAATGGTTATGCACCACTGTTATTGTGACAGGCTTAATGTCCTGCAGTTAATAGTTAATTAGTTTTTTTACTTGCATTCCAAACACCCCTCAGGATTAACAAGTATAAGCAGAAGTGGGAGGATATTGCCTGAGTTCGTGGGGGTTAGTGGGGGTTAGCGTAGAATGAAAAGCAGTATTAGGGGGATACTTGTTGTCAGTCTTAGATCCATATCCACAAACTCCCTTCCCCCTTACAGTCCTGGAATGAGACCTTTTGCGCTCCAACCACCACCTCCAACAAGTCTTTTCCGCTCTCTTCTGAGGCAGACACCTCCCCCCCCCCACATAGCACACTGTCTCACTCACCACTCTCCTCCGTCCTCCACCTCCACAGCTCCTGGGTAAGGTCAGTGCCCCGTTACTTTTCTCTCTCATGATCTCACACTGGTAGGATTGGCAGAAGTTGACTGAGCACGCCTTGTCCGGTAGCGCTGCTCAGCTAAGTCATCTCACTCCCGGGCTGCCTAAACATACCCAGACTCACGGTCTTCCAGCGTCCCGGTGTGCTCATATGGCCAGCGCACTCCTCTACATGAGATATCGAGGGGTGGGGGGCGAGCTTAGCGTCAGACGCTCTCATGCTCCCATTCATAGTGCACCCTGCACTGTCTGTGCCGTACATAGTGCACCCTGCGCTGCTTTTGCAATACATAGTTCGCCCTGTGCTGCCTGTGCCGTACATAGTGCACCCTGCTGTGCCTTTGCCATACATAGTGTGCCCTGCACTGCCTGTGCTGTTCATAGTGAGCCATGCACTGCCTGTGCCGTACATAGTGCACCCTGCACTGCCTGTGCTGTACATAGTGCGCCCTTCACTGCCTGTGCCGTACATAGTGCGCCCTGCTCTGCCTGTGCTGTTCATAGTGAGCCATGCACTGCCTGTGCCGTACATAGTGCACCCTGCACTGCCTGTGCCGTACATAGTGCACCCTTCACTGCCTGTGCCGTACATAGTGCGCCCTGCACTGCCTGTGCTGTACATAGAGCACCCTGCACTGCCTGTGCCGTACATAGTGCGCCCTGTGCTGCCTGTGCTGTACATAGAGCACCCTGCACTGCCTGTGCCGTACATAGTGCGGCCTGCTCTGCCTGTGCTGTACATAGTGCACCCTGCACTGCCTGTGCTGTACATAGAGCACCCTGCACTGCCTGTGCCGTACATAGTGCGGCCTGCTCTGCCTGTGCCGTACATAGAGCACCCTGCACTGCCTGTGCCGTACATAGTGCGCCCTGTGCTGCCTGTGCTGTACATAGAGCACCCTGCACTGCCTGTGCCGTACATAGTGCGGCCTGCTCTGCCTGTGCTGTACATAGTGCACCCTGCACTGCCTGTGCTGTACATAGAGCACCCTGCACTGCCTGTGCCGTACATAGTGCGGCCTGCTCTGCCTGTGCCATATATACCTTGGATGTCCTCTGTCTTGTTTCTGACATATAAAAGTCCTTTTCAGAAAGAAGATCACACTATTGTGTGCCTGGTGAGATCTGAACACTCTCAACCATGACACTGAATGATATAGAGAGTCTCTGATAAGTCAAGAAGCACCAGAAAGTGGAGACCAGCACGGGCCTCACGAGTGTCGGAATGGGAGTGTTGGGAAGATCAGTGGAGATATGACATTTCATATTTTTATGCCACTCTGATCCAAAAAATATTGTCTACAAAAATCCCTTTAAGAGAAAGTCAGTCTTTACTTCCTCAAAGATCCAAAGATGGCTGATATGAATGAAGATTAATTTGACAAATTTGCATAGTGAATTTCTCTACATTGATACTTCCTCTAAAGCTGGCAGATAACCGACGTGGGGGAGGGGAAGTGGTGAGTAATCCGCTTAATTTCGGCTTGTCCTTCTTTCAGGTTGTCAGGTGTAGATTGATTCGGCAAAATCTGCTCCACCTCGAGCTCAGGTAATTACTTCTTTATTAATCATTTTGGCACACCTGGTTGATTCCTCATTTCTGGGTGGAGCGTCCTTCCAATGATGCATCATTATAATACTCACTGGTGTACTATGGAATGGTAATGGTGGCCGGCGTGGAGGGAGAGTGTCTGCCATGGCTGATTCATCTGACAAGACCATGAGACATCAATAGCATTTATATTAAATCATGTGTCCTACAGTCAAGGGGCTGAGCCGTCCATAGGTGGTCACCAGCCGTTCTGGTAGATGTCATCTGCTGGGCTTCAGTGGATGGGCATCAACTGCCTCAAGTAAATAGTTACCTGGTGAGTGATCGATTGTCCCGAATCAGAGGAAGCCCAGATGACATCTGAGAATTTCCTCTTCTGATGACATCCAGGTCACGTCTTCATAGTTCTTCCACATTGAAATAAATGATAGCTTTCGAAACTTCAGTCTCTCGGCACATATACAGTACTAATGGGTCATTAATAATTACGGACATAACACAGATGGCATCCATGTTGCATCCATTTTTCACTAAAGAATGATAGGAGATTCTACTACAAGAATTATAGCAGTTATATTCTTGTACATAGGGGCAGTATTATAGCAGTTATATTCTTGTACATAGGGGCAGTATTATAGTAGTTATATTCTTGTACATAGGAGCAGTATTATAGTAGTTATATTCTTGTACATAGGAGCAGTATTATAGTAGATATATTCTTGTACATAGGAGCAGTATTATAGTAGTTATATTCTTGTACATAGGAGCAGTATTATAGTAGTTATATTCTTGCACATAGGAGCAGTATTATAGCAGTTATATTCTTGTACATAGGAGGCAGTATTATAGCAGTTATACTCTTGTACATAGGAGTAGTATTATAACAGTTATATTCTTGTACATAGCAGCAGTATTATAGCAGTTATATTCTTGTATATAGGAGGCAGTATTATAGCAGTTATATTCTTGTACACAGGAGCAGTATTATAGTAGTTATATTCCTGTGCATAGGAGGCAGTATTATAGTAGTTTTATTCTTGTACATAGGAGCAGTATTATAGTAGTTATATTCTTGTACATAGGGGCAGTATTATAGTAGTTATATTCTTGTACATAGGAGCAGTATTATAGTAGTTATATTCCTGTACATAGTAGCAGTATTATAGTAGTTATATTCTTGTACATAGGAGCAGTATTATAGTAGTTATATTCTCGTACACAGGAGGCAGTATTATAGCAGTTATATTCTTGTATATAGGAGGCAGTATTATAGCAGTTATATTCTTGTACAAAGGAGCAGTATTATAGCAGTTATATTCTTGTACATAGGAGCAGTATTATAGCAGTTATATTCTTGTACATAGGAGCAGTATTGTAGCAGTTATATTCTTGTACATAGGAGCAGTATTATAGCAGTTATATTCTTGTACATAGTAGCAGTATTATAGTAGTTATATTCTTGTACATAGGAGCAGTATTATAGCGGTTATATTCTTGTACATAGGAAGCAGTATTATAGTAGATATATTCTTGTACATAGGAGCAGTATTATACTAGTTATATTCTTGTACATAGGAGCAGTATTATACTAGTTATATTCTTATACATAGGAGCAGTATTATAGTAGTTATATTCTTGTACATAGGAGCAGTATTATAGCAGTTATATTCTTGTACATAGGAGCAGTATTATAGCAGTTATATTCCTGTACATAGGAGCAGTATTATAGTAGTTATATTCTTGTACATAGGAGCAGTATTATAGTAGTTATATTCTTGTACATAGGAGGCAGTATTATAGTAGTTATATTCTTGTACATAGGAGGCAGTATTATAGTAGTTATATTCTTGTACATAGGAGCAGTATTATAGTAGTTATATTCTTGTACATAGGAGCAGTATTATAGTAGTTATACTCTTGCACATAGGAGCAGTATTATAGTAGTTATATTCTTGTACATAGGAGGCAGTATTATAGTAGTTATATTCTTGTACCTAGGAGCAGTATTATAGTAGTTATATTCTTGTACATAGGAGCAGAATTATAGTAGTTATATTCTTGTACATAGGAGCAGTATTATAGTAGTTATATTCTTGTACATAGGAGCAGTATTATAGTAGTTATATTCTTGTACATAGGAGCAGTATTATAGCAGTTATATTCTTGTGCATAGGAGCAGTATTATAGTAGTTATGTTCTTGTACATAGGAGTAGTATTATAGTAGTTATATTCTTGTACATAGGAGGCAGTATTATAGTAGTTATATTCTTGTACATAGGAGCAGTATTATAGTAGTTATATTCCTGTACATAGGAGCAGTATTATAGTAGTTATATTCTTGTACATAGGAGCAGTATTATAGCAGTTATATTCTTGTACATAGGAAGCAGTATTATAGTAGATATATTCTTGTACATAGGAGGCAGTATTATAGTAGTTATATTCTTGTACATAGGAGGCAGTATTATAGTAGTTATATTCTTGTACATAGGAGGCAGTATTATACTAGTTATATTCTTGTACATAGGAGCAGTATTATAGTAGTTATATTCTTGTACATAGGAGCAGTATTATAGTAGTTATATTCTTGTACATAGGAGGCAGTATTATAGTAGTTATATTCTTAACCAAATTTATTTTTATTCAAAGAGTAAGGCATATCAATCGATCACAAACCATCGTAGCATCACTGGTAAGGCATAGTCACAAATCAGCCATGGAAGTGACCACAAATGCATGTCAGTGCAACACATGTTGTACAAAATGATACATCAAATGTGACAGACAATAAAAATCAAATATAACACAAATAAGAGGAAAAGAGAGGAAAAGTAAGGGAAAGGAAAGGGGGGGGGTAGGGGAGTTTTCCCCAACTCCATCAGGGGAACTTCCTATATGTCTTCCAGGGCGACCAGATTTCCAGAAAGCGGGAACGCGTGCCAGATTCCCAGTGGGCCAGCTCTTCAAACCTGTAGATCTGATCCACCTTATCCCTCCACATCAAAACAGTGGGAGGTTCAGTATCCTTCCATAGCAGCGGGATGAGCAGTCTCGCCGCCGTGATGAGCATAGTAGGAAGATCAGATCTACAGGGGGACGACGAGTCATTAGGGCACCAAAGCAGGATCAGTTTAGGATCCAGCTTAACCTGCTTAGCACACACCTCATTTATCAGAGCTTCTATACTGGTCCAGAAAGCTCTAATCTTTTCACAGTGCCACCAAATGTGTGACAGAGAGCCTACGTCTTTTCTACACCTCCAGCACTCACTTGGGAAATCTGCGTTAAGCCTATGCAAGAACTCCGGGGACTTGTACCATCTCGTAAGCAGCTTATACGAGTTTTCTTGTACCTTAATACAGCGGCTAAAGCCGTGAGAGTGTGCAAGGACAAAAGCCCTTTCCGGGTCTGTAAGGTGGATGGACAATTCCCTTTCCCATGAAGAAAGGAAATGTAGCTCAGGGGGGGAAGCCGAAAGTAACTCCTTATATATGGTAGACAGTGGTTTAGGGATCCTACGGGCGTCTGATAGTCTCCTAGACAGCCAAGTGGGGGTTCCAGAGGTGGTGGGGGGGCGGTAGCTTAATCATCTTAATCTCCCTCTGCAGGGTGTAACTCTGTAGGAAGGAAGCTTTTTTGACGTTAGGGTCATTCAAGACCGTGGACCAATCCAGAGACCCATCCGGGGACCTAATCTCACTTAAAGGGGTCTCGGCCAAAAGAAGACAGATACCTGAGGGCTTCTCTGCTTCCCGATGGACATAAAACTGTAAAGAGGAAAGCGGAGTACCCGGTATGGGGAACTCAAGTGTTCTATCCTTAAACTGCTTGGCCCACTCAACCAACATACCCTTCCATAGGAGTGGCAAAGAGGAACTACCCGGAGAACAAGGGGACAGCCCCCAGAGAATCCGCTTCATTCTAGTGGAGAGCAGGGAGCGCTCAAGACACACATATGGAGCACTATAAGTGCTATTGAGGAGGGATAGACCTCTAAATAGTTGAAAGGCCATATAGTAGGAACGCATGTCGGGCAAACCAAAGCCACCAAACCTCCTCTCTCTGGTCAGCACTGAATAAGCAATTCTGGAGGGTTTGCTTCCCCACAAAAAGAGGGAGAAAACTCTGCGGATGTCTACAAAAAATGAGTGCGGCAGCCAGATAGGCAACACCTGCAGAAGGTACAAAAATCTAGGAGCTATAAAGGTCTTAAGGTAGTTCCTCTTGCCACACCAAGAAAAAAACGGCAGTTTAATAGAGTGCAGCTGCTTCCTAACTGAGGATAACAAGGGGGCATAATTCAGAGCAAATAAGTCCTTAGCCTGAGCCGGGACATGCACACCCAAAAATACTATGTCTTTTGTAGCCCAGTGGAAGGGGGTAATATTCTGAAGGGCCTCTTTAATCGACTCTGGACAAGTAACGTTAAGGGCCATTGATTTGCCATAGTTAATTTTAAAGTTTGACACATAGCCAAACTCCTCAAAAAGAGACAAAAGCCTAGGGAAGGATGTTTCGGGATTGGAAGTCATAATAAGTAGGTCATCTGCAAATGCGGCTGTCAAGTGGGTCCGAGAATCAATGGTCAAGCCGCCAACCGCAGGATCCTGCCGGATCTTACACAGCAGAGTCTCCATCACTATGACAAACAGAGATGGGGAGAGGGGACACCCCTGCCTTGTCCCATTGGATATGGAAAAGGAGGGAGAAAGCGTACCATTTATTTTGAGTCTGGCAGACGGGCTGAATACAGAGTGAAGATCGCAGATATAAATATAGTAGTTATATTCTTGTACATAGGAGCAGTATTATAGTAGTTATATTCTTGTACATAGGAGCAGTATTATAGTAGTTATATTCTTGTACATAGGAGCAGTATTATAGTAGTTATATTCTTGTACATAGGAGCAGTATTATAGTAGTTATATTATTGTACATAGGAGCAGTATTATAGTAGTTATATTCTTGTACATAGGAGCAGTATTATAGTAGTTATATTATTGTACATAGGAGCAGTATTATAGTAGTTATATTCTTGTACATAGGAGCAGTATTATAGTAGTTATATTCTTGTACAGAGGAGCAGTATTATAGTAGGTATATTCTTGTACATAGGAGGCAGTATTATAGCAGTTATATTCTTGTACATAGGAGGCAGTATTATAGTAGTTATATTCTTGTACATAGGAGCAGTATTATAGTAGTTATATTCTTGTACATAGGAGGCAGTATTATAGTAGTTATATTCTTGTACATAGGAGCAGTATTATAGTAGTTATATTCTTGTACATAGGAGGCAGTATTATAGTAGTTATATTCCTGTACATAGGAGCAGTATTATAGTAGTTATATTCTTGTACATAGGAGCAGTATTATAGTAGTTATATTCTTGTACATAGGAGCAGTATTATAGTAGTTATATTCTTATACATAGGAGCAGTATTATAGTAGTTATATTCTTGTACATAGGAGCAGTATTATAGTAGTTATATTCTTGTACATAGGAGGCAGTATTATAGCAGTTATATTCTTGTACATAGGAGGCAGTATTATAGTAGTTATATTCTTGTACATAGGAGCAGTATTATAGTAGTTATATTCTTGTACATAGGAGGTAGTATTATAGTAGTTATATTCTTGTACATAGAAGCAGTATTATAGTAGTTATATTCTTGTACATAGGGGCAGTATTATAGTAGTTATATTCCTGTACATAGGAGCAGTATTATAGTAGTTATATTCTTGTACTTAGGAGCAGTATTATAGTAGTTATATTCTTGTACATAGGAGCAGTATTATAGTAATTATATTCCTGTACATAGGAGCAGTATTATAGTAGTTATATTCTTGTACATAGGAGCAGTATTATAGTAGTTATATTCCTGTACATAGGAGCAGTATTATAGTAGTTATATTCTTGTACATAGGAGCAGTATTATAGTAGTTATATTCTTGTACTTAGGAGCAGTATTATAGTAGTTATATTCTTGTACATTGGAGGCAGTATTATAGTAGTTATATTCTTGTACATAGGAGCAGTATTATAGTAGTTATATTCTTGTACATAGGAGCAGTAATATAGTAGTTATATTCTTGTACATAGGAGCAGTATTATAGTAGTTATATTCTTGTACTTAGGAGCAGTATTATAGTAGTTATATTCTTGTACTTAGGAGCAGTATTATAGTAGTTATATTCTTGTACATAGGAGCAGTATTATAGTAGTTATATTCTTGTACTTAGGAGCAGTATTATAGTAGTTATATTCTTGTACATAGGAGCAGTATTATAGTAGTTATATGCTAGTGGAACAGTATTATAGTAGTTATATTCTTGTACTTAGGAGCAGTATTATAGTAGTTATATGCTAGTGGAACAGTATTATAGTAGTTTAACAGTAAGATGGCAAGTGTCTTTTGTATGTATGGGGTACAAATATATCCGTTATCTTCCCCCACTCTTTAAGGAACCCTGAAATTAGGAGAAAACCTTTGAAGAATGAATATATATGAATGTCATTTTTATTGCTTGTAGTGTATAAATTATTGCTGCATTCCTCTCTATAATTGCCATTGTTCTTTATATTGTATAATTCCTTCTTAGCACATCACCAGTTTTTCCTGTTTCTTCTCCGTGCCTATAAACAGAAAATGACAGACCATTTAAGCTGAGATGTCAGTGGAACATGCAGTGCGGAAAGCCTGGCATACCTTGTGCCACATCACTGGAGTCACGCAGAGGCTGCCACTTTCTGCCCATCTGATCGGTGCTTGTCTTCTGACAGATATATTGTGTATAATATACAGTATGCTGTACCCCAGTACAGGGGGTATCTGCAATTATTTGTGATGTTATGGTGTTTAATGTTTTATCATTATCACTACAAATACTACTATTATTACTACTATTACTCGTAGACAGCCTTGTATGTTCCATGCTATGCTGCTCCTGCTGCTGTTTGGGGCCTATAATCCAGTGGCCTACAGTAAAATTTTTATCAACTGACTGCATAATGTACCTCGAGCCACATAATTAGAATTTATTTTATGTTAGGTAAATGCCTAATTTTTAAGGCCCGCACTCCCGTGGACTTAAAGGGTTTCTACCACTTTGATTTCACATAATTAGGTGTCAGACACTAGCGATCCGCTAGTGTCTGCTCTGCCAAACTATCCTGCTATAATAGCTTTTGGGGCAGCCATTTACCTAAAAAAAGAACTTATATTGATATGTTAATGACCCTCTAGGTGCTATGGGGGCGTCATTAGCACCTAGAGGATCGGTCTACCTTCTCAAGATGCCGCCGCCCAGCGCCTCCCTCCAGCCCGCCCATCTGCTTCGGAATACGATCAAACGGATGACTTCACGCGCATGCGCCGTGCGCGGCTATATTCGGCGCATGCGCAGTGAATGTCCGACCGCTTCCCTGCTCATGACATCATCGGCGCAGGCGCAGTGGAGATGTCTGTTTTTTTAGGTAAACGGCTGCCCCAAAAGCTATTATAGCAGGATAGTTTGGCAGAGCAGACACTAGCGGAGCGCTAGTGTCTGACACCTAATTATGTGAAATCAAAGTGGTAGAAACCCTTTAAATAAAAAAAATTCTAGGCTCTGACAGGGCACATTTCAGAGAATTTCCTTTTAAGACGCATAAAAATGTCCCCTGATTAAGATATTTTTGTTGGAATTTTTTCATTGTATGTCACTGTCCACTGTCCATCTAGTATGTCACTGTCCATGTTGTGGGACTATTTGTGCACTTCTACTAAGTATTTGGTGGCTGCAAATATGAGCTGAAGGTTTTTCAGGTTCGCCTGCCATTAAAGTGAATGGGGCCCGCCGCGAACTTGTGGTTCGTGCACATTTGATCGCGTTCGCGAACCGTCCCGGACAATGTTCGTCCATCACTAGTCACCACTGCAGAACCAAGGTAAGCCAGGCTGATCTTTGTAGGATGGAGCTACAGTCATGACCATGCTTACATTATAGCCTCGGGCTATGAATCTGATGTGAAATGGCTGAAAGTCAGGAATGGTCACCAAGACCCTAGAGCCAGAGAAGCCTTTCTAGAGACTAAAGTCTGCTCTGTGTAAACAGCTACTGCTCATTACCCTGAATTTTAGGAAAGAGTTTCGGGTCCAGATAACCGGAGGGCCCACGGCTAATGTCTGCAACTGGCTATAACATAGTTGCCAACTGTCCCGAATGTGGTGGGACTTCCCTGATTTTCAGAGACAGCCCCAGCAAATTCAGGATGTCCCAGACCTATATGGATGGTCTATTGTAAAACCTTCCCAAAAGTGGGCATTTCCGGGGCTTAGATGTCCCGATTTTTCCAATGAAAACTCTGGTAAGTATGCAATAATGTTGCAGGCACTAAAACCTTTAGATACCGTAGTCCAGTGTGACCATGGTATCAAGTCAATGTCAGAAAAAACTGAAGCGCGGACTTCCGGGTGTGGACCAGCTGCCCTGTGCAGCGATCGGGGAAGCCAGTCCCTTATTCTAATGAGTCTCTTTAAAGAGACCCTTCATATTAGAGCTGCTGTTAATATGGACGCCTGCAGGTGGCAGAGAAACATAAAATAACAGCAAATTTAGCTTATACTGTAGTTCTATGGAAATCTAACAAGTGAATATTGTAGCCTCCTAGAGGGGCTAAAACATTTTATAAGAAATATTTATAAAATCCAAAAATAAAAACATTTAATTTGTCCCCTTTCCATAAAATAAAACATAAATACATTTTAAAAAATAACATCATGGGCATCACTGCATCCGAAAACACCCATACTGTTGTTTTTATATCATTTTTATTTATACTTTTACAAATACAACAAATAAAAATCAATAATCATTACCATTACATTTAACATATTGCTTGAGCACCCGACCCACCCCAAAACTCAATCCACCCCTTATACAGAGAGAGAGTAGGGACGGGGGAAAAAAAACTAAACCAACTTGCCTGGAATAGTAATAAACCCAATGCTTGTTTAACCACTTTTCGTAACTTCAAGTGAATTGTACCCCCAATATACATATCACAGGATCCCCATATATCTTTACAAGCAAAACTTTTTCTATAATCCCTGCTATATCAAACCAATACCTAAACAATTTGGGGGATCTCCAGATGAAATGCACTAAACCTGCCCGTTCTTCCCTGCATCTCGGCATTCATCTGTCACTCTTAAGCCCATTTGTTTCAACGATGAAGGTGTACGATGTAACCCGTGAATACGAAAGAGCTGGGAAATCCTGCGAGAAGCCCCTGACGATACCAGGGACCTGTTATTCCAAACATCCTCTCATTTGATAGATCTTCAATATCTTTTTTCCATTGCTCTTTGGCTAATATTTTAATCTTTGTTTGTGGCGCTTTCTTCAATAATTTGTATCTCCTAGAGATACTACCTTTGACCTTTCCTTTCCTGAGAAACCGATCGAACCCCTCTGAAGAGGCCTTTTTGTATATCTCTGAATCAACTGCCGAATTAATTGCATCCCTTATTTGTAGGTATTTAAAATGATCCTTTTTGGAAACCAAATTCCTTAATCAAAATCTCAAAGTCCTTCAATTTATCCCGATCAAAAATATGAACTAACAAACTTACACCTCTATTCTCCCAATTAACATATTGTTTAATCATCTGAATTTCACTCACATTTATATTATTCCATATTGGAGTACATTTAAGTAACCCTTAATACCCATTATTATTATTTTACTTCTTTCCAGGTGTAACCCATAAGATTTTATATTTGATTATCAGTATTCTTATTCTCTAATATCTCCATTAAACTACTTTGATAAGTCTTAATACCTATTTTCATTAGATGACCTCTCCACAGTGAGCTTACTTCATTCCCTTTAATATAACCAACCTGTGACACTAAAAAATATAAGAACCAACTTGGAGGAGATAACCCCCCTTCCTTAACGGGTAGCTGAAGTATTTCTTTTTTTTATCTAGAGACTCCCCCTTTCCAAAAAAACTCCCTCATTAATTTATCCAACATCCCAAAGATCTTTTTTGGGCAATACAATCGGGGCATTCTGTAATAAAGCAGGACCTTGGGTAGAAGAACCATCTTTATTAAATTAACTTGACCCATCATCGATAGTGGGAGTCTCTTCCGAACGTGCATCTTCTTTCTCACTTCCTTTAAAAGAGGGACCACATTTATCTTTACATAATCCTCCACCCTTCTTCAGATATTTATCCCTAAATATTTAAAGCTATTACCTTTATCTACCATGTGAACACCACAACTCTTATTCAAATCTCCCTCCCCTAATAGCATTAAATGTGATTACTCCCAATTTATTTTTAATCCTGAAAAATAACCAAACGTATCTATTATATTCATTATTTTGCTTAAATCTACCTTAGTTTTACCCAAAAATATCAAAATATCATCAGCGTATAACGTTATTTTTTCCTTAATACCCCAATAATGGAATCCCACAAAATCATCACTTTCTCGCATTATAATAGCTAATGGCTCTATTGCGATTGCAAAGAGCAATGGGGATAGGGGACATCCCTGGCTAGTGCCCCTAGAAAGGTCAAAAGGCAGGGACATCGCCCCATCCACCGATACTCTAGCTCTAGGATGCGAGTATATTCATTTGATCCAGTTTATAAAACGATCTCCAAAACCAAAGAATCTAAAAATCTCTGAAAAATAATCCCATTTTATACAATCAAATGCTAATATTGGTCTATATGACTCTGTTTTTACCCCCTTTCAAAATCTGAACAATGATAGCTTCCTCCATTGAGTCCGGTAGTTTTTTGTCCTCCTAGCCTCACACAGGGTTTCCCTTAGTTCTGGCAAAAGTATCTGACCAAAATAATTATATATCTGGTAAACCGTCTCCCCTGGCGCCTTCCCACTCTTTTCTGTACTCAGAGCTCTTTCCAACTGCATCTTGATCCCATTTAAATATTGACAAAATTCCTCTTTTTCAAAATATATGTTGGATTTATATAATTCTGCTCTGCCCTTTTTTCGTAAATTTTTTACTATATTATCCAGAGTTCTACCCACTTTTTCACCCTCTTTTTCACCCTCTTTCACCCTCTTAGCCCCTTGAAAAAAAATAAGAGAATTTTTCATATATATATCTTTCCTTGGAGGGGTCACCTGCCAAACTCACTCTTGCTACCTCTAATTCCTGCTCTGCCCTCTTGATTTTTTTTCTCTTTGTTCTTTTTTCATATAATTCATCTTTTTGAATAAAATTCCTCTCAGAAAAGCTTTCACTGTATCCCAAACCACCTGCTTATTAACTGAATCTTTATTAACCTGGAAAAAAACCTGTAGATCTTTTTGAATGTCTAAACATGACTCCACTCCCATAACAACAGCACAATGGTCTGAGGGAGAAGTTCTAGATGGATAGATAGATAGATAAAAAGAGAAAAGAAGGCAGCACTCCAGGTAGTAAAGTGGACGATTTATTCACCCAACCAGTGCTGCTGGTTGGGTGAATAAATCGTCCACTTTTCTTTACTACCTGGAGTGCTGCCTTCTTTTCTCTTTTTGTCTACAATTGGGGCCTTGGTCTCCGGTCCCCCAGGAGGATTGTTTGCACCCCCATACAAAAAGTTTGTGTGCTGCTACTTTTCTTTTCTCTTCTAGATAGATAGATAGATAGATAGATAAAATGGCATCCCGATCTTTGGAGAGAAGGAACTTAACTAGAATTTGTCTTGGATGAGCCCCAGGTATACTCTTTTTCCTGGATACCCCATGGGCTCTCTCTACCGCAAAATGACTAGATAAGGTATCTGATTTACAATTATCAAGGAACCATTTTTCCATAAATTCTCCACACATAGATCCTTCTAGCCCCTCTGGTATTCCCACACATCTTAAATTTGTTCTCCTTGATCTGTCTTCTAGATCTTTCAATTTGTTTTCCATATTCTCCTTTGTTTGTCACCTCCTTCTCCAAATGATATACTACATCTTCCATCACTGATGTTCTTTTTCTTATCTCTTGCATTCGATCTCTCAACTTTACCAAGTCATCTCTGATCAAACTCACATCTGTCTGGACGGACCGGACCTGAGTTACTACTTCCCCAGCACAACTTCGAGTCTGGTCGCAGTAAAGATCTCTTTAACCATTTTATCCTTAATTTCAGTTGTTACATCTTTCATTACAGAACCCCCTGAGTCATTCAGGTTCTGTGGATCCAGACCCTCTGCTGCCCCTTTTCCGGAGTCAGGAGACCTCAGTATAGGAGTTAAAGAAATCAGATACTTATTTAAGGCGTTTTGTTTCTGCCTGACTTCCAATCCATCCATCCCAGATCTCCTATTGCTAGGACCCTACTGATCCTCTCTTTTTTTGCGGCATTATGAGAAAAAAATATATAAAATAAGGGAATATTTCCCAGGTATTAAATAAGGGAGAACCAGTAATTAGACCCAGAAGTCGACCACTCTCCAATTTAAGCAGTGTTGTTCATACTTGTTAGTACAGTCCACACTCTCTTCTTGTGACAGTCCAGTATATTACCAGTATATTACCAGTATATCACCAGTTCAGTCTTCCCTTCTCAGATCCCCAGCAACATCAAAACCACAGGGTTAGTAGATGAAGAAAAAGGGTTTGACCAGGAGTTATCTTAGGGTACTTTCACACTAGCGTTATTCTTTTCCGGTATTAAAAGTTTTGTCCCAATGCCTTCTGAATGAAAAGCAATCCGTATGCATCAGGATGTCTTCCGTTCCGTCCCTTGTGCGGTATTTGACCGGACAAAATATGTTTTTTTTTTGCAGCCCAAATCCCGGAACACTACCGCAGCTGAAATGTATTAATGCCGGAACCGGCACCATGTGTTCCGGAAATTGCCGCATCGCCTTGATCCGGTTTTCCGGTCTGCGCATGCGCAGTTCTTTCTAGCTTTGAAAAAATTAAATACTGGATCCATTATTCCGGATGATACCGGAATGACGGATCCGGTATTTCAATGCAAAAGTTTAACGGATTCGGATTCAGGAAAAAAAGATATCCGTTTTCCTGCCGGATTTTTCTAACGCTAGTGTGAAAGTACCCTAAGTTCATTTAAAAAAAAAGGTTAGCATGAAAGCAAGGTGCTCATCTATACTAATAAAAGTCCTGTGTGTGTGCTCAGGGCTGGTGTCTGTGCGTGTGTGCCGACTATTGAAGTGCACATGCGCGGCGCGCAGACCAATTGGCACGCAGCACTCCACATGCCGCCCGCACCAGTCTGCTCTCAGTTTCCATATTGGGCACATGATCTTCTCCGAGGCACAGATTTCCAGTCAGCACCGACTCTGGAGCAGAACACTGTGGTAACGCAGCCTGCCGCGCCGTGTGCTGATTCCTCCAAGCCAGGGGGCAGCAGGATTGACGGGGTTTATCAGCGGCTCTCTCATCCTCTTTTTGTCTGTGATGAGGGATAGGTACTACCGCTCGCTCCACCCATACATGATCAGCGCCGCACACACTCTGGGCTCCGGTCATCGTCAGCAACCAGCCGTCCTCTGCCGGTCAGAGCACAGAAGCCAGTGAGGAGCCAGCTTGCCTCGACACTGGTCTGGAAGTGTCCCTGGCTCTGCCACCGGGATCAGTTCCCCTCCCCTCAGTGATGACTTGGTCCCGGTCCGCGGCTGCTGGCGTGGTGCTCGATGGCTGCCTCCAGTGCGCAGCCCGGATCATCGATCACAGGTCAGGCTGCTGAATAAGCCTTTAGCTGTGAGGCTTGGCTACACATGGGGGTAGTGTCACACAGCCCGGGCCAGACAACACCAGGAGGCGGCTGACAGGCATCGGGGAGCACCGACACTGTCATCCAGCAGAGCGGAGTTTGTAGTCTGTTCTGAAGGCACCATGTGTTCTCGAGTTACATAGAACAGCCGGTAAACTTACCCCACAAAACGAATGCAGTTGTGCTTCATCTTTGTGGACTTGACATAGAAAATCAGATCCTGTAGGTTCATGAAAAATGTACAGTAATCCGGTCCTATACAATGCAAATGTCTGGAGGGGGAGAAGAATGCAGGGCTTCCAGGGAGAGATGGGGTGGATTATCCAGGGGCAGACACAGACAGCAGAGGGCCCCTGAATGTACCTGCCCCCCCCAATCACATCATCCTACATAAAAAAGCCCTGTGTGCGTGTCCGTGTGCCAATAATTGAAGTACGCCATCAGTCAGTGCCAGCAGTTTCAGCCATCAGTCAGGCACTAGCCGCAGCAAGCAGTCTCAGCCACAGCCAGCAGTCAGTGCCAGCCGTCTCAGCCACAGCCAGCAGTCAGTGCCAGCAGTCTCAGCCATCAGTCAGGCACTAGCCGCAGCAAGCAGTCTCAGCCACAGCCAGCAGTCAGTGCCAGCAGTCTCAGCCACAGCCAGCAGTCAGTGCCAGCAGTCTCAGCCATCAGTCAGGCACTAGCCGCAGCAAGCAGTCTCAGCCACAGCCAGCAGTCAGTGCCAGCCGTCTCAGCCACAGCCAGCAGTCAGTGCCAGCAGTCTCAGCCATCAGTCAGGCACTAGCCGCAGCAAGCAGTCTCAGCCACAGCCAGCAGTCAGTGCCTAGCAGTCTCAGCCACAGCCAGCAGTCAGTGCCAGCAGTCTCAGCCACAGCCAGCAGTCAGTGCCAGCCGTCTCAGCCACAGCCAGCAGTCAGTGCCAGCAGTCTCAGCCACAGCCAGCAGTCAGTGCCAGCAGTCCCAGCCACAGCCAGCAGTCAGTGCCAGCTGTCTCAGCCACAGCCAGCAGTCAGTGCCAGCAGTCTCAGCCACAGCCAGCAGTCAGTGCCAGCAGTCTCAGCCACAGCCAGCAGTCAGTGCCAGCAGTCTCAGCCACAGCCAGCAGTCAGTGCCAGCAGTCTCAGCCACAGCCAGCAGTCAGTGCCAGCAGTTTCAGCCACAGCCAGCAGTCAGTGCCAGCAGTCTCAGCCACAGCCAGCAGTCAGTGCCAGCCGTCTCAGCCACAGCCAGCAGTCAGTGCCAGCAGTCTCAGCCATCAGTCAGGCACTAGCCGCAGCAAGCAGTCTCAGCCACAGCCAGCAGTCAGTGCCAGCAGTCTCAGCCACAGCCAGCAGTCAGTGCCAGCAGTCTCAGCCACAGCCAGCAGTTAGTGCCAGCCGTCTCAGCCACAGCCAGCAGTCAGTGCCAGCTGTCTCAGCCACAGCCAGCAGTCAGTGCCAGCAGTCTCAGCCACAGCCAGCAGTCAGTGCCAGCAGTCTCAGCCACAGCCAGCAGTCAGTGCCAGCAGTCTCAGCCACAGCCAGCAGTCAGTGCCAGCAGTCTCAGCCACAGCCAGCAGTCAGTGCCAGCCGTCTCAGCCACAGCCAGCAGTCAGTGCCAGCTGTCTCAGCCACAACCAGCAGTCAGTGCCAGCAGTTTCAGCCACAGCCAGCAGTCAGTGCCAGCAGTCTCAGCCACAGCCAGCAGTCAGTGCCAGCCGTCTCAGCCACAGCCAGCAGTCAGTGCCAGCAGTCTCAGCCATCAGTCAGGCACTAGCCGCAGCAAGCAGTCTCAGCCACAGCCAGCAGTCAGTGCCAGCAGTCTCAGCCACAGCCAGCAGTTAGTGCCAGCCGTCTCAGCCAGCAGTCAGTGCCAGCAGTCTCAGCCACAGCCAGCAGTTAGTGCCAGCAGTCTCAGCCACAGACAGCAGTCAGTGCCAGCAGTCTCAGCCAATATGGTCAAGTTCCCTTGCCATTTAATATAGACTGTTCCTACTAATGGTTATGCACCACTGTTATTGTGACAGGCTTAATGTCCTGCAGTTAATAGTTAATTAGTTTTTTACTTGCATTCCAAACACCCCTCAGGATTAACAAGTATAAGCAGAAGTGGGAGGATATTGCCTGAGTTCGTGGGGGTTAGTGGGGGTTAGCGTAGAATGAAAAGCAGTATTAGGGGGATACTTGTTGTCAGTCTTAGATCCATATCCACAAACTCCCTTCCCCCTTACAGTCCTGGAATGAGACCTTTTGCGCTCCAACCACCACCTCCAACAAGTCTTTTCCGCTCTCTTCTGAGGCAGACACCTCCCCCCCCCCACATAGCACACTGTCTCACTCACCACTCTCCTCCGTCCTCCACCTCCACAGCTCCTGGGTAAGGTCAGTGCCCCGTTACTTTTCTCTCTCATGATCTCACACTGGTAGGATTGGCAGAAGTTGACTGAGCACGCCTTGTCCGGTAGCGCTGCTCAGCTAAGTCATCTCACTCCCGGGCTGCCTAAACATACCCAGACTCACGGTCTTCCAGCGTCCCGGTGTGCTCATATGGCCAGCGCACTCCTCTACATGAGATATCGAGGGGTGGGGGGCGAGCTTAGCGTCAGACGCTCTCATGCTCCCATTCATAGTGCACCCTGCACTGTCTGTGCCGTACATAGTGCACCCTGCGCTGCTTTTGCAATACATAGTTCGCCCTGTGCTGCCTGTGCCGTACATAGTGCACCCTGCTGTGCCTTTGCCATACATAGTGTGCCCTGCACTGCCTGTGCTGTTCATAGTGAGCCATGCACTGCCTGTGCCGTACATAGTGCACCCTGCACTGCCTGTGCTGTACATAGTGCGCCCTTCACTGCCTGTGCCGTACATAGTGCGCCCTGCTCTGCCTGTGCTGTTCATAGTGAGCCATGCACTGCCTGTGCCGTACATAGTGCACCCTGCACTGCCTGTGCCGTACATAGTGCACCCTTCACTGCCTGTGCCGTACATAGTGCGCCCTGCACTGCCTGTGCTGTACATAGAGCACCCTTCACTGCCTGTGCCGTACATAGTGCGGCCTGCTCTGCCTGTGCTGTACATAGTGCACCCTGCACTGCCTGTGCTGTACATAGAGCACCCTGCACTGCCTGTGCCGTACATAGTGCGGCCTGCTCTGCCTGTGCCATATATACCTTGGATGTCCTCTGTCTTGTTTCTGACATATAAAAGTCCTTTTCAGAAAGAAGATCACACTATTGTGTGCCTGGTGAGATCTGAACACTCTCAACCATGACACTGAATGATATAGAGAGTCTCTGATAAGCCGGTATGTCAAGAAGCACCAGAAAGTGGAGACCAGCACGGGCCTCACGAGTGTCGGAATGGGAGTGTTGGGAAGATCAGTGGAGATATGACATTTCATATTTTTATGCCACTCTGATCCAAAAAATATTGTCTACAAAAATCCCTTTAAGAGAAAGTCAGTCTTTACTTCCTCAAAGATCCAAAGATGGCTGATATGAATGAAGATTAATTTGACAAATTTGCATAGTGAATTTCTCTACATTGATACTTCCTCTAAAGCTGGCAGATAACCGACGTGGGGGAGGGGAAGTGGTGAGTAATCCGCTTAATTTCGGCTTGTCCTTCTTTCAGGTTGTCAGGTGTAGATTGATTCGGCAAAATCTGCTCCACCTCGAGCTCAGGTAATTACTTCTTTATTAATCATTTTGGCACACCTGGTTGATTCCTCATTTCTGGGTGGAGCGTCCTTCCAATGATGCATCATTATAATACTCACTGGTGTACTATGGAATGGTAATGGTGGCCGGCGTGGAGGGAGAGTGTCTGCCATGGCTGATTCATCTGACAAGACCATGAGACATCAATAGCATTTATATTAAATCATGTGTCCTACAGTCAAGGGGCTGAGCCGTCCATAGGTGGTCACCAGCCGTTCTGGTAGATGTCATCTGCTGGGCTTCAGTGGATGGGCATCAACTGCCTCAAGTAAATAGTTACCTGGTGAGTGATCGATTGTCCCGAATCAGAGGAAGCCCAGATGACATCTGAGAATTTCCTCTTCTGATGACATCCAGGTCACGTCTTCATAGTTCTTCCACATTGAAATAAATGATAGCTTTCGAAACTTCAGTCTCTCGGCACATATACAGTGCTAATGGGTCATTAATAATTACGGACATAACACAGATGGCATCCATGTTGCATCCATTTTTCACTAAAGAATGATAGGAGATTCTACTACAAGAATTATAGCAGTTATATTCTTGTACATAGGGGCAGTATTATAGTAGTTATATTCTTGTACATAGGAGCAGTATTATAGTAGTTATATTCTTGTACATAGGGGCAGTATTATAGTAGTTATATTCTTGTACATAGGAGCAGTATTATAGTAGTTATATTCTTGTACATAGGAGCAGTATTATAGTAGTTATATTCTTGTACATAGGAGCAGTATTATAGTAGTTATATTCTTGTACATAGGAGCAGTAATATAGTAGTTATATTCTTGTACATAGGAGCAGTATTATAGTAGTTATATTCTTGTACATAGGAGCAGTATTATAGCAGTTATATTCTTGTACATAGGAGGCAGTATTATAGTAGTTATATTCTTGTACATAGGAGCAGTATTATAGTAGTTATATTCTTGTACATAGGAGCAGTATTATAGTAGTTATATTCTTGCACATAGGAGCAGTATTATAGCAGTTATATTCTTGTACATAGGAGGCAGTATTATAGCAGTTATACTCTTGTACATAGGAGTAGTATTATAACAGTTATATTCTTGTACATAGCAGCAGTATTATAGCAGTTATATTCTTGTATATAGGAGGCAGTATTATAGCAGTTATATTCTTGTACACAGGAGCAGTATTATAGTAGTTATATTCCTGTGCATAGGAGGCAGTATTATAGTAGTTTTATTCTTGTACATAGGAGCAGTATTATAGTAGTTATATTCTTGTACATAGGGGCAGTATTATAGTAGTTATATTCTTGTACATAGGAGCAGTATTATAGTAGTTATATTCCTGTACATAGTAGCAGTATTATAGTAGTTATATTCCTGTACATAGTAGCAGTATTATAGTAGTTATATTCTTGTACATAGGAGCAGTATTATAGTAGTTATATTCTCGTACACAGGAGGCAGTATTATAGCAGTTATATTCTTGTATATAGGAGGCAGTATTATAGCAGTTATATTCTTGTACAAAGGAGCAGTATTATAGCAGTTATATTCTTGTACATAGGAGCAGTATTATAGCAGTTATATTCTTGTACATAGGAGCAGTATTGTAGCAGTTATATTCTTGTACATAGGAGCAGTATTATAGCAGTTATATTCTTGTACATAGTAGCAGTATTATAGTAGTTATATTCTTGTACATAGGAGCAGTATTATAGCGGTTATATTCTTGTACATAGGAAGCAGTATTATAGTAGATATATTCTTGTACATAGGAGCAGTATTATACTAGTTATATTCTTGTACATAGGAGCAGTATTATACTAGTTATATTCTTATACATAGGAGCAGTATTATAGTAGTTATATTCTTGTACATAGGAGCAGTATTATAGCAGTTATATTCTTGTACATAGGAGCAGTATTATAGCAGTTATATTCCTGTACATAGGAGCAGTATTATAGTAGTTATATTCTTGTACATAGGAGCAGTATTATAGTAGTTATATTCTTGTACATAGGAGGCAGTATTATAGTAGTTATATTCTTGTACATAGGAGGCAGTATTATAGTAGTTATATTCTTGTACATAGGAGCAGTATTATAGTAGTTATATTCTTGTACATAGGAGCAGTATTATAGTAGTTATACTCTTGCACATAGGAGCAGTATTATAGTAGTTATATTCTTGTACATAGGAGGCAGTATTATAGTAGTTATATTCTTGTACCTAGGAGCAGTATTATAGTAGTTATATTCTTGTACATAGGAGCAGAATTATAGTAGTTATATTCTTGTACATAGGAGCAGTATTATAGTAGTTATATTCTTGTACATAGGAGCAGTATTATAGTAGTTATATTCTTGTACATAGGAGCAGTATTATAGCAGTTATATTCTTGTGCATAGGAGCAGTATTATAGTAGTTATGTTCTTGTACATAGGAGTAGTATTATAGTAGTTATATTCTTGTACATAGGAGGCAGTATTATAGTAGTTATATTCTTGTACATAGGAGCAGTATTATAGTAGTTATATTCCTGTACATAGGAGCAGTATTATAGTAGTTATATTCTTGTACATAGGAGCAGTATTATAGCAGTTATATTCTTGTACATAGGAAGCAGTATTATAGTAGATATATTCTTGTACATAGGAGGCAGTATTATAGTAGTTATATTCTTGTACATAGGAGGCAGTATTATAGTAGTTATATTCTTGTACATAGGAGGCAGTATTATACTAGTTATATTCTTGTACATAGGAGCAGTATTATAGTAGTTATATTCTTGTACATAGGAGCAGTATTATAGTAGTTATATTCTTGTACATAGGAGGCAGTATTATAGTAGTTATATTCTTAACCAAATTTATTTTTATTTAAAGAGTAAGGCATATCAATCGATCACAAACCATCGTAGCATCACTGGTAAGGCATAGTCACAAATCAGCCATGGAAGTGACCACAAATGCATGTCAGTGCAACACATGTTGTACAAAATGATACATCAAATGTGACAGACAATAAAAATCAAATATAACACAAATAAGAGGAAAAGAGAGGAAAAGTAAGGGAAAGGAAAGGGGGGGGGGTAGGGGAGTTTTCCCCAACTCCATCAGGGGAACTTCCTATATGTCTTCCAGGGCGACCAGATTTCCAGAAAGCGGGAACGCGTGCCAGATTCCCAGTGGGCCAGCTCTTCAAACCTGTAGATCTGATCCACCTTATCCCTCCACATCAAAACAGTGGGAGGTTCAGTATCCTTCCAAAGCAGCGGGATGAGCAGTCTCGCCGCCGTGATGAGTAGGGATGAGCGAACTCGAACTGTATAGTTCGGGTTCGTACCGAATTTTGGGGTGTCCGTGACACGGACCCGAACCCGGACATTTTCGTAAAAGTCCGGGTTCGGGTTCGGTGTTCGTCGCTTTCTTCGCGCTTTTGTGACGCTTTCTTGGCGCTTTTTGAAAGGCTGCAAAGCAGCCAATCAACAAGCGTCATACTACTTGCCCCAAGAGGCCATCACAGCCATGCCTACTATTGGCATGGCTGTGATTGGCCAGAGCACCATGTGACCCAGCCTCTATTTAAGCTGGAGTCACATAGCGCCGCCCGTCACTCTGCTCTGATTAGCGTAGGGAGAGGTTGCGGCTGCGACAGTAGGGCGAGATTAGGCAGATTAACTCCTCCAAAGGACTTGATTAACTGATCGATCTGCAGCTGTGGATCATTGAGCTGCTGATCCTCAATTGCTCACTGTTTTTAGGCTGCACAGACCGTTTGTCAGTCTCATTTTTCTGGGGTGATCGGCGGCCATTTTGTGTCTTGTGGTGCGCCAGCACAAGCTGCGACCAAGTGCATTTAACCCTCAATGGTGTGGTTGTTTTTTGGCTAAAGCCTACATCAGGGTGAAGCTGTCACACCAAGTGCATTTAAGCAGCAATAGTCTGTTCATTTTTTGGCCATATACAAAATCAGGGGCAAGCTGCGCCTGTCACCAAGTGCATTTAACCCTCAATGGTGTGGTTGTTTTTTGGCTAAAGCCTACATCAGGGTGAAGCTGTCACACCAAGTGCATTTAACCAGCAATAGTCTGTTCATTTTTTGGCCATATACAAAATCAGGGGCAAGCTGCGCCTGTCACCAAGTGCATTTAACCCTCAATGGTGTGGTTGTTTTTTGGCTAAAGCCTACATCAGGGTGAAGCTGTCACACCAAGTGCATTTAACCAGCAATAGTCTGTTCATTTTTTGGCCATATACAAAATCAGGGGCAAGCTGCGCCTGTCACCAAGTGCATTTAACCCTCAATGGTGTGGTTGTTTTTTGGCTAAAGCCTACATCAGGGTGAAGCTGTCACACCAAGTGCATTTAACCAGCAATAGTCTGTTCATTTTTTGGCCATATCCCAGTCTAATTCTGTCACTAAATCCATACCGGTCACCCAGCGCCTAAATACTAGGCCTCAAATTTATATCCAGCTAAATCTGTCCCTAGTGCTGTAGCTGGGCGAGTTATTTAGTGTCCGTTCAAGCACATTTCTTGTTCTGGGTTGAAATACAATTCCCAATTTAGCAATTTCATAATTTAGTGGTTCTTGCTATATCAGAGCTATTTGAAATCTATCCCAAAAAGGGTATATAATATTGAAGGTGCACATTGGGTCATTCAGAATAACTTCACACACACCCGCTACTGTGTATTTCCAAGTCTAATTCTGTCACTAAACCCATACCTGTCACCCAGCGCCTAAATACTAGGCCTCAAATTTAAATCCCTCTAAATCTCTCGTTACCGCTGTACTGTTGTAGCTGGGAAAGTTATTTAGTGCCCGTCAAAGCACATTTTTTGTTCTGGGTTGAAGTACAATTCCCAATTTAGCAATTTCATAATTTAGTGGTTCCTGCTATATCAGAGCTATTTGAAATCTATCCCAAAAAGGGTATATAATATTCAAGGTGCACATTGGGTCATTCAGAATAACTTCACACACACGCTTCTGTGCATTTCCAAGTCTAATTCTGTCACTAAATCCATACCGGTCACCCAGCGCCTAAATACTAGGCCTCAAATTTATATCCCGCTGAATTTGAATACAATACATTGGGCCAAATAATATATTTGTTGTTGTGGTGAACCATAACAATGAGAAAAACATCTAGTAAGGGACGCGGACGTGGACATGGTCGTGGTGGTGTTAGTGGACCCTCTGGTGCTGGGAGAGGACGTGGCCGTTCTGCCACAGCCACACGTCCTAGTGTACCAACTACCTCAGGTCCCAGTAGCCGCCAGAATTTACAGCGATATATGGTGGGGCCCAATGCCGTTCTAAGGATGGTAAGGCCTGAGCAGGTACAGGCATTAGTCAATTGGGTGGCCGACAGTGGATCCAGCACGTTCACATTATCTCCCACCCAGTCTTCTGCAGAAAGCGCACAGATGGCGCCTGAAAACCAACCCCATCAGTCTGTCACATCACCCCCATGCATACCAGGGAAACTGTCTCAGCCTCAAGTTATGCAGCAGTCTCTTATGCTGTTTGAAGACTCCGCTGGCAGGGTTTCCCAAGGGCATCCACCTAGCCCTTCCCCAGCGGTGAAAGACATAGAATGCACTGACGCACAACCACTTATGTTTCCTGATGATGAGGACATGGGAATACCACCTCAGCATGTCTCTGATGATGACGAAACACAGGTGCCAACTGCTGCGTCTTTCTGCAGTGGACAAGCTGACGTTCATAAAAATGAACCAGGCATGGATCCCACAGGACCTGTCCGTCCCTTGTCCAGATTAGACATTAACTACCTCCCCTTAACCATATATTATTGGACTCCAGGGCACTTCCTCATTCAATCCTATTTTTATTTTCATTTTACCATTATATTGCGAGGCTACCCAAAGTTGAATGAACCTCTCCTCTGCCTGTATGCTAGGCCTAAATATATGCCAATGGACTGTTGCAGTGGTGGGTGTCGTGAAGCCTGATTCTCTGCTATGACATGCAGACTAATTCTCTGCTGACATGAAGCCAGATTGTCTGTTACGGGACCTCTCTCCTCTGCCTGTGTGTGTGCTGGGCCTAAATATATGCCAATGGACTGTTGCAGTGGTGGCTGACGTGAAGCCTCATTCTCTGCTATGACATGCAGACTAATTCTCTGCTGACATGAAGACAGATTCTCTGTTACGGGACCTCCCTCCTCTGCCTGGGTGCTGGGCCTAAATATATGCCAATGGACTGTTGCAGTGTTGGGTGACGTGAAGCCTGATTCTCTGCTATGACATGCAGACTAATTCTCTGCTGACATGAAGACAGATTCTCTGTTACGGGACCTCTCTCCTCTGCCTGTGTGTGTGCTGGGCCTAAATATATGCCAATGGACTGTTGCAGTGGTGGCTGACGTGAAGCCTCATTCTCTGCTATGACATGCAGACTGATTCTCTGCTGACATGAAGCCAGATCGTCTGTTACGGGACCTCCCTCCTCTGCCTGTGTGTGTGCTGGGCCTAAATATATGCCAATGGACTGTTGCAGTGGTGGCTGACGTGAAGCCTCATTCTCTGCTATGACATGCAGACTAATTCTCTGCTGACATGAAGACAGATTCTCTGTTACGGGACCTCTCTCCTCTGCCTGGGTGCCGGGGCCTAAATATATGCCAATGGACTGTTGCAGTGGTGGCTGACGTGAAGCCTCATTCTCTGCTATGACATGCAGACTAATTCTCTGCTGACATGAAGACAGATTCTCTGTTACGGGACCTCCCTCCTCTGCCTGGGTGCTGGGCCTAAATATATGCCAATGGACTGTTGCAGTGGTGGGTGACGTGAAGCCTGATTCTCTGCTATGACATGCAGACTAATTCTCTGCTGACATGAAGCCAGATTCTCTGTTACGGGACCTCTCTCCTCTGCCTGTGTGTGTGCTGGGCCTAAATATATGCCAATGGACTGTTGCAGTGGTGGCTGACGTGAAGCCTCATTCTCTGCTATGACATGCAGACTAATTCTCTGCTGACATGAAGACAGATTCTCTGTTACGGGACCTCTCTCCTCTGCCTGGGTGCCGGGGCCTAAATATCTGAGAATGGACTGTTCCAGTGGTGGGTGACGGGAAGCCAGATTCTCTGCTATGGAACCTCTCTCCAATTGATTTTGGTTAATTTTTATTTATTTAATTTTTATTTTAATTCATTTCCCTATCCACATTTGTTTGCAGGGGATTTACCTACATGTTGCTGCCTTTTGCAGCCCTCTAGCTCTTTCCTGGGCTGTTTTACAGCCTTTTTAGTGCCGAAAAGTTCGGGTCCCCATTGACTTCAATGGGGTTCGGGTTCGGGACGAAGTTCGGATCGGGTTCGGATCCCGAACCCGAACATTTCCGGGATGTTCGGCCGAACTTCTCGAACCCGAACATCCAGGTGTTCGCTCAACTCTAGTGATGAGCATAGTAGGAAGATCAGATCTACAGGGGGACGACGAGTCATTAGGGCACCAAAGCAGGATCAGTTTAGGATCCAGCTTAACCTGCTTAGCACACACCTCATTTATCAGAGCTTCTATACTGGTCCAGAAAGCTCTAATCTTTTCACAGTGCCACCAAATGTGTGACAGAGAGCCTACGTCTTTTCTACACCTCCAGCACTCACTTGGGAAATCTGCGTTAAGCCTATGCAAGAACTCCGGGGACTTGTACCATCTCGTAAGCAGCTTATACGAGTTTTCTTGTACCTTAATACAGCGGCTAAAGCCGTGAGAGTGTGCAAGGACAAAAGCCCTTTCCGGGTCTGTAAGGTGGATGGACAATTCCCTTTCCCATGAAGAAAGGAAATGTAGCTCAGGGGGGAAGCCGAAAGTAACTCCTTATATATGGTAGACAGTGGTTTAGGGATCCTACGGGCGTCTGATAGTCTCCTAGACAGCCAAGTGGGGGTTCCAGAGGTGGTGGGGGGGCGGTAGCTTAATCATCTTAATCTCCCTCTGCAGGGTGTAACTCTGTAGGAAGGAAGCTTTTTTGACGTTAGGGTCATTCAAGACCGTGGACCAATCCAGAGACCCATCCGGGGACCTAATCTCACTTAAAGGGGTCTCGGCCAAAAGAAGACAGATACCTGAGGGCTTCTCTGCTTCCCGATGGACATAAAACTGTAAAGAGGAAAGCGGAGTACCCGGTATGGGGAACTCAAGTGTTCTATCCTTAAACTGCTTGGCCCACTCAACCAACATACCCTTCCATAGGAGTGGCAAAGAGGAACTACCCGGAGAACAAGGGGACAGCCCCCAGAGAATCCGCTTCATTCTAGTGGAGAGCAGGGAGCGCTCAAGACACACATATGGAGCACTATAAGTGCTATTGAGGAGGGATAGACCTCTAAATAGTTGAAAGGCCATATAGTAGGAACGCATGTCGGGCAAACCAAAGCCACCAAACCTCCTCTCTCTGGTCAGCACTAAATAAGCAATTCTGGAGGGTTTGCTTCCCCACAAAAAGAGGGAGAAAACTCTGCGGATGTCTACAAAAAATGAGTGCGGCAGCCAGATAGGCAACACCTGCAGAAGGTACAAAAATCTAGGAGCTATAAAGGTCTTAAGGTAGTTCCTCTTGCCACACCAAGAAAAAAACGGCAGTTTAATAGAGTGCAGCTGCTTCCTAACTGAGGATAACAAGGGGGCATAATTCAGAGCAAATAAGTCCTTAGCCTGAGCCGGGACGTGCACACCCAAAAATACTATGTCTTTTGTAGCCCAGTGGAAGGGGGTAATATTCTGAAGGGCCTCTTTAATCGACTCTGGACAAGTAACGTTAAGGGCCATTGATTTGCCATAGTTAATTTTAAAGTTTGACACATAGCCAAACTCCTCAAAAAGAGACAAAAGCCTAGGGAAGGATGTTTCGGGATTGGAAGTCATAATAAGTAGGTCATCTGCAAATGCGGCTGTCAAGTGGGTCCGAGAATCAATGGTCAAGCCGCCAACCGCAGGATCCTGCCGGATCTTACACAGCAGAGTCTCCATCACTATGACAAACAGAGATGGAGAGAGGGGACACCCCTGCCTTGTCCCATTGGATATGGAAAAGGAGGGAGAAAGCGTACCATTTATTTTGAGGGTAGGGTCTCATTTTTTGCGGGACGACGGTTTGATTGGTACTATTTTAGGGTGGTATTACCCTTGGTATTAAACTATTTGTGATGTAAGGTGACAAAAATTGCATTTTTTAGACTTTTTTTTTTTTACGGTGTTCACCTGAGGGGTTAAGTCATGTGATATTTTTATAGAGCAGGTTGTTAGGGACGTGAAAATACCTGATATGTATACTTTTTTTATTTAAGTTTTACACAATAATATCATGTTTTAGTGTCTCCATATTCTGAGAGCCAGTGATGGCCAGTTCGCATTGTCTGCCCGGGAACACATACGGGCTGCCATCTTTTTTCACAAGTCCGGCAATGCACAGGTAAGCCCTTACCTGTAATAATAATTAAAAGGATGGGCACTCTAATATCTGGATCGCAGAGTAGGCAATATGACAGTAATTTATTTATAACAATGCAAGTATCAGTCAAAACAGATCAAAATCCTAATAAAACACAATGGATAAAATTAATAAAGTTATTAAAATACATAAATATACTTGATAAAGTATACTGCAGAAGGTCCACTGGTATTAGTATTATGTGGCCTGGTTGTACTGGCCAAGGATCATGGATATGGCAGCCGTAGGTTGTGATTATGTACAGACTATATTGCCAAGTAGATTTAATTCTCTGGGGCAATATCTGCAATCGATTAATAACTCCACACTGCCGAATAAAACGTGAAAATAAGTGACCAGTGCATAGAAAATATAAGAATCAAAATTAGGTGATAAAACATAAAATATTATTATGGGTAAGTGCAGTGTGCGATAAGTGTTCGAATGGTTGCGGTAATAAGCAACCGTGCAAAAATGACTGTGGAGATTTATCCTCAAGTTCAGTCTTTCTAAATGTAACAGAAAAGTTCCTGAGGGTCGACTTAGTGTTCCAGTATCTGATCCGAAAAATATACTCTGTTATACAATGTATCGGTCCGGCAAGTCTCTGGTTAACACCGCTATAGAGCACAGCAGTGAGGCTATAGAGCGGTAATATATGCACATGTAATCAGTTGGTTAATTATTTTGTTACTCACATACGGACTTTCTGCCGTCTCCACCGTGGCGTCCCACGTGGTGGAAGTTCTGGGTGGAATATATCACTGGGCCCCAGACAGCATGCGGCCTAGCTGTTTTAGATACAGGCTCCTATGGTGTATTACCGTGCTTTTCCAGGTCCGGCTGTGAGTGGCAGTACTTAGTGGTATTCGCTCTGTTCCACTGCAGGTTCACCTTAGGTATCCTTAATTGGGATACGTGCTCCACCTCTCTTTAGTGCGGTCCCGTACATAAGTGGCTGCTAAATGGCCATAAAGCTTTTTTATCCTAGAAAGCGCTTTCTTTTGTCCAAAATCAAATGGCAAACTGTTGCGGTTTATAGTCAGGTCCAATTGGTCCACGCCAGACTGTCCAGATTCTGGAAAATCTGAAGGTGGAGACGCATTGGCTGATAGGGACTTTGGATGTCCAATCCCTCTACACCGTGATTGAGCATGAACAGGGCACCAATAGTATGAGTTTGCAATTGAGAAATCATGGTAGCCTCAAAGAGAAGCAGATTGACTTCTTGGTGGAAGGTGTGAGACATATACTAACGCATAATTATTTTTTCTTTGAGGGGGCATATTATCTCCAGATTCGGGGCACTGCCATGGGCACCAGATTCGCCCCCAGCTATGCCAACCTTTTCATGGCACAATGGGAACAGGAGACCATCTTACCCAGGCTGGGGTCGGATCTGGTGCTCTGGCAGCGCTACATCGATGATATAATTTTTATTTGGCAGGGAGATTCAACTAGCCTTCACACCTTCCTAGAAGAAATCAACATAAATAAATATAACCTGAATTTCTCTTCCAATATCAATCAGGAATCCATTGAATTCCTTGATTTACGGATTACGACTCAGATGGACCGCTATGTATGTACCACTTTTCAGAAGAAGGTAGCTAAGAATAGCTTCATCCTCTTCTCTAGCTGTCACTTGCCCTCTTGGCTATTAAATATACCAACTGGCCAATTCCGAAGAATTAAGAGGAATTGTACAAATCAGTCAGAGTTTGAGGAAGAGGCACTTAATATGAAAGATAAATTTTTGGCAAAAGACTATCCAGAGACAGTAGTTGAGAACGCTCTAAAAAAGGTCAGATCGATGGATAGGAGAACATTTTTTGAAACTAATAAAGAGAAGACTGATAAGCCCAAAGAAGATGATAAATTCCGCATTATACTGCCTTACAACGCACAGCATAAGAAAATTGAGCAAAGTATTAAAAATCATTGGCACCTAATCCAAAAGGACAAAATTATAGGTCCCCTGATCCCACTAGTACCGGAGATAGTGTACACGAAGGCCCCCAATTTAGGTCTGAAGGTAGCACCATCAATAAAACAACTAACAAGAGAAACCGGCTCTATTAACAAATGGCTAAGTAGGAGCGGGTTCTATAGATGTGGATGCTGTGTGAACTGTAAAAATACGTCCTTTGCAAAGAAGACCCAATGGGTAAAATCAACACAAAATACCTTTGAAGTTGAGATAAAGACTCTTCTCACATGCAACAGTTCAAATGTCATCTACATTATCGAATGCTCATGTGCGAAACAATATATAGGCAGGACCAAAAGACCTTTAAGAATTAGGATAGCGGAACATATAAACAATATTAAAAAGGGCTATGAAAAACATGTACTATCCAAACATTTCAAAACGGTACATAATCAAGACCCTAAAACTCTGACCTTTGCAGCTTTTGAACAGATAGAGCGCAATTGGAGGGGAGGCAACCACATTGCCCGAATATCTAGGGCTGAATCTAGAAGAATTTTTGAATTCGGCAGCCTGGCTCCAGCTGGGCTTAATGCTGAATTGGAAATATTCGGATTCCTGTGAGGGGTTGGACGCCTTCGGCCCATGAGGGGTACTAGTCGGGCTGTCTATCAGCACTATGACCCCTCCTGAGCTGCAGGTCTCCCCCCTTATACCATCTAGTCACCTTACAGTCCGTACATCATAATCAGACAATTGGCCCCACCAAATTAGGCTGCCATCTACCTCCAGATCTCTCCCCTGTCTGAAAATCTCTCTATGTCATTCCCTGGATGGATCTTGTTATATATGGAAGCCTATATCCCAAAATACAGGATATTTTAAAATTCGTCATTTTATAATTTAATATTTTGATCCAAAACAGATTCCCATTAGACAGGACTTGATTTAATAATATTTTAGTAAAATTGTTATATATGAATTTATATTCTATCCATAAGAAATCATTTTTACTGTTACATTTTATTTTTATTTCTATTTTATTTTATTTTCATTTATATTTATATTTATTTTTATGATATTTTATGAAGATATAATGATTGAAATTATAATAAGAATAAGTTATAATGTGATTTTACTGTTATTCCTCTATGCAATTTCATACTGCAGTGAATTTTATGCATTATAAATGTATATTAATATAAAAGGTTAACGCAATTAACCATGCAGAAAACTAAGTATGTATAATGGTCCAGAAGAACTCTAGTTTCTATTGAACAAGAAAACGCATATAAACCGCACCAACACCGCATATAATGATAATTTGGATGTGGGATATTCAGACTCTCCCGATCCTTTCCGGGTTTTCTATAGAACACCCCTTGGCAGCCATAATGAATAAAAAGAGGGCAAACTAGTCAGATCCAACAGAGCCACTGAGGAAGAAGGTGGATACCCTTCGAAACGCGTCTGGCGTGGACCAATTGGACCTGACTATAAACCGCAACAGTTTGCCATTTGATTTTGGACAAAAGAAAGCGCTTTCTAGGATAAAAAAGCTTTATGGCCATTTAGCAGCCACTTATGTACGGGACCGCACTAAAGAGAGGTGGAGCACGTATCCCAATTAAGGACACCTAAGGTGAACCTGCAGTGGAACAGAGCGAATACCACTAAGCACTGCCACTCACAGCCGGACCTGGAAAAGCACGGTAATACACCATAGGAGCCTGTATCTAAAACAGCTAGGCCGCATGCTGTCTGGGGCCCAGTGATATATTCCACCCAGAACTTCCACCACGTGGGACGCCACGGTGGAGACGGCAGAAAGTCCGTATGTGAGTAACAAAATAATTAACCAACTGATTACATGTGCATATATTACCGCTCTATAGCCTCACTGCTGTGCTCTATAGCGGTGTTAACCAGAGACTTGCCGGACCGATACATTGTATAACAGAGTGTATTTTTCGGATCAGATACTGGAACACTAAGTCGACCCTCAGGAACTTTTCTGTTACATTTAGAAAGACTGAACTTGAGGATAAATCTCCACAGTCATTTTTGCACGGTTGCTTATTACCGCAACCATTCGAACACTTATCGCACACTGCACTTACCCATAATAATATTTTATGTTTTATCACCTAATTTTGATTCTTATATTTTCTATGCACTGGTCACTTATTTTCACGTTTTATTCGGCAGTGTGGAGTTATTAATCGATTGCAGATATTGCCCCAGAGAATTAAATCTACTTGGCAATATAGTCTGTACATAATCAGAACCTACGGCTGCCATATCCATGATCCTTGGCCAGTACAACCAGGCCACATAATACTAATACCAGTGGACCTTCTGCAGTATACTTTATCAAGTATATTTATTTATTTTAATAACTTTATTAATTTTATCCATTGTGTTTTATTAGGATTTTGATCTGTTTTGACTGATACTTGCATTGTTATAAATAAATTACTGTCATATTGCCTACTCTGCGATCCAGATATTAGAGTGCCCATCCTTTTAATTATTATTGCTCTTTTTCTGGTGATCGGGGTACGACATCGGGGTGGAGCACCTTGCCAGCTGGAATCAGGGGTGAGCCGACCTTTACCAGACTAGATGGGCCAAATGGTTCTTATCTGCCGACACATTCTATGTTTCTATGTTTCTACCATATTTTACAAGCCCTTACCTGTGCCTGTGCGTGAGCCGGTCTGAAAACAAGTGCGGTCACCGGGAGCAGGCAGTTCCGAGAACAGCCACCGGGGGCCTTCATCGGGCTGTTTCCGGAACTGCCTGCTCCCGGTGACCGCACTTGTTTTCAGACCGGCTCACGCACAGGCACAGCTAAGGGCTTACCTGTGCATCGCCAGACTTGTGAAAAAAGATTTCAGCCCGCATATGTTCCCGGGCAGACAATGCTGAGAGCCATAGTTTTGATATTTTTTGGGTGATTGTCCTTGGTAGAGTATTATTTTTTCTGGGATGAGATGACTATTTGATTGTTATTATTTTGGGGCGCATATGACTTTTTTATCGCTTGGTATTACAGTTCTTGTGATGTAAGGTGACAAAAAATGACTTTTTCACACAGTTTTTATTTCCCTTAGTTTTTTTGGGGGCTATTGTCTTAGGTAGGGGATGAGGTGACGGTTAGATTGGTACTATTCTAGGGTGCATACGCCTTTTTGATCGCTTGGTGTTGCACATTTAGTGATGTAAGGTGACAAAAACAATTTTTTTTTAGCTTTTTTTTTTTTTACGGTGTTCATCTGAGGGGTTAGGTCATGTGATATTTTTAAAGAGCCGGTCGATACGGACGCGGCGATACCTAGTATGTCTACTTTTCTTATTTTCCCTTTTTTTTTACTTTATTTTGGGAAATGGACACTTCTTTTTTTTACTTGAAACTTAAATTTTTTTACTTTTTATATTTGTCCCACTGTGGGACTTCACCTTCAGGGTTTGATCTCTGTTTCAATTCAGTACAATACATTATGCACTATACTAAATAGAATTGTCAGCGTCTTAAGACAATAAGATGCTGACAGTTGCCTAGGAGACCCTGCCATCAGGCTGGATCTCCTGGGCTTCTGTAGTTGGCAGGCACCGATGCCTGTGTAAGGCATTGGGGGCTGCCATGGCAACCATCGCCCCCCTGCCAGCGCAGCCCCCTCCCTCTGTAAACTCCGCATGTGCCGCGGTCAGTGCTGACCGCGGCATGTGAAAGGGTTATTCCGCCAGCATCACTGCATACAGTGATGCTGGCAAATGCAGCAGGGGCCCCGCTGTAAGGCAGTAAGGCACCACATTCCCCCACGTACATGTACGTGATTTTGCGGGAAGGGGTTAAACAGCATCTGCCGTCGATAAGGTACAATTTTTGGAAGCTTTGGAATTTGATAAAGCAGAACCCACAAGAAGACTCTGTACGCAGGGCCGTCTTTAATATTAATTGGACCCTGGGCGAGAATTTACTTGGGCCCCCTGGATCCCGCCTTCCCACACCCTGGCATGCAACACGCTGAGGCGCGAAACGGCCGTCACCACAATCCTTCTTGCCTGTGGCATGCCAAGTCCGCCCTATGTCAATAAGGTTTGATGTCTGCAATAATGATGTCTGAATAAAGAAGCTACTTTTTTGGCGAGTGCCGCCCACATTTGTTTTCTCCTTCGTGACATAAGTTGTTGTGATTTGGAGGCAGACATTAGTGGCGGCCGCACCACAGATCATCCAACGCCAAACAAATCCATCTCCAGATCATAACCTTCTATGTATCAGGGAGCTCAGCTTCTCTCCTTCCTTCATACCCTGCTCTCACAGGTTTACTCTAAGGGTCCATTAACGCGTCCGTATGTGTTTTGCGGATCCGCAAAACACGGACACCGGCAATGTGCGTTCTGCATTTTGCGGATCGCACATCGCCGGCGCTCTCATAGAAAATGTATTTTCTTGTCCGCAATTGTGGACAAGAATAGGACATGTTCTATTTTTTTGCGGAACGGAAGTGCGACTCTGCAAATGCAGATGCGGACAACACATTCCGTCCCTATTGAAAATGAATGGGTCCGCACCTGTTCCGCAAAATTGCGGAACGGATGCGGACCCATTTTACAGACGTGTAAATGGACCCTTAGGGTACTTTCACACTAGCGTTTTTCTTTTCTGGTGTTGAGTGCCGTCCTAGGGGCTCAATACCGGAAAATAATTGATCAGTTTTATCCTAATGCATTCTGAATGGAGAGAAATCCGTACAGGATGTCTTCAGTTCAGTCCCTCTTACATTTTTTGGCCGGAGAAAATACCGTGATCCGGTTTTCCGATCTGCGCATGCGCAGACCTTTGAAAATGAGAAAAAAAAATACTGGATCCGTTTTTCCAGATGACAAGTCTAAAGGAGGCTACCCACTACCACACCATTACCTACCTGAAATTTCCAGGCCTTCAGTGGCGTGCTCCTATTTTCTCTGAATGGAGTGCACTTTGCTTGAACGTTTCACGGCAGACGTTTCCAGAGAGCGGCTACAGGCACAGAATGTGTGCAAAAGTCTTCACACCCTCTCACTCTCCTGACACTCTAACTCCTTGTGCTATCAGTTCCTCCATCATTCTTCCCTCGGTCCCCCTAAGTAAGGAGAACATGAGAACAGAAGGTGAGAAATCATCGCTAATTCCCTGAAAAGGAGAAACTAACGTCTCACATTGACATAAGTCTTCAGCCCCTTTACTCAGGACTAGTGTTGAGCGAACTTGAGAATTGTTTGGGTTATCTAAGAATTCCGTAATGGATTCCATTGATGGCTTGTACGGCAATACGTATTGCATATGGTCATAATAGAAGTCTATGCTTCCGTGGTACATGCCGTCATAGATTTCTGTTATGGTCCGTGGAAACGGTCGGGATCCATTACGGAATTCTTAGAGATCCCGAACACCTAGTTCGCTCAACACTACTCAGGACACCTTATACCCAGGTCATAAGTATTGTAAGAAGGTACAAGGGGTCATAATTGATGGTAGGTATGTGTCACCGAGGTTCTCTCATTCTTATGGGGTTATTGGTTTGTTTTGTTGGTTGGTTTCGTATAATATACTAGACCCCAGTGTATTTCATACACACAATTTGAGTTTTTTCTTATAGGTTGGTCTAAATGTATCACTGAGGTTCCTGCCCTCAGTGAAGTAAAAGCCAGTATTTTCATGTGTCAGTGGCAGCTAATGCTGATTGACACTTTTGCTATTTAGTATGGCTGTAAATAGCTGATCCAGGACGGCTCTTATTGGGAATAGTCAAAGTGCTGGGTGGGTGACTACTCCCCACGTTCCAGGACGGGTTTTGACAGCACCTGGCTATCCTTAAAAAAGCAGCTGGGCCCAGCAGCAGGGTGTGTTATAATCTGAGCTCTGTGCTGGGCTGAAAAGCTGAGACCCGTGTGTTGGGAGAGAAGGCCACCTAAAGCCTGCATTTAGACTGCTGGAGGAAGAACCGGTGATGTTTTTTTGTTATGCATGAACTTTCTACTCGGTGTGAACAAACACCAACCCTTCAAAGAGTGTTATTTGTTTGACCTTATGTGTGAATAAACATGGACATTTGAATTTCGAACTTGTACTTTGCCTCTGTACTGCACCGGCTTATCCTAACTACCAGAGCAATTCCCCACAGTATTCACACTCTTTACTCAGGGCATAAGCATTGAGACTCTTTACTCTAGGTCTCGGTCTATCCAGAGATGCTTCATAGGGTTCATGGCTCTGATTGGGCAAGTCGAGGACATTCACAAAGTTGTCCCTAAGCCGCCCCTGTGTTGTATTGGCCATGTACTTCAGGTCATTGCCTTGTTGGAAGGATAATGTTTCTGTCATGGAACCATGAACCAGACGTACAACAAGAGATAAGTGGAAAATAAGAAGGTTTTATTGAAGAGCAAGCCGTAAGCAAAGTCCGAACGGATGGCTAAACCGAAGCAGGGTCTTGCGGAGACAGAGGTCAGGAACCAGAAGGGTAGTCAGACGAAGCCAGGAACAGGAACCAACGGGGTAGTCAGACGAAGCCGGAATCAGGAACCAACGGGGTAGTCAGACGAAGCCGGAATCAGGAACCAACGGGGTAGTCAGACGAGGCCAGGATCAGGAACCAGAAGCAGCAGCAGTCTTGGAAGCATGTGAACACAGGAGGACCAAGCAAGGAACTGAAGCCACAGACCTCCTATATATATGAGCTGGGCATCCAGCTCCTCCCAGTGGGAAGGAGGAGCCGCAGGGTGGGAGGCTACAAGAAAACCCAGAAACCAAGATGGCCGCCAGCACATGTCAAACGAAGGGAACAGCAAGGAGGTAAGACCATGACAGTACCTCCCCCTCAAGGGCCCCTCCTCCGCGGAGTAAGGAACGGTTTCTGAGGGAAGCGTGCGTGGAAGGCTCGGAGCAAAGCAGGAGCATGGACATCTGCGGAGGGAACCCAGGAACGCTCCTCTGGACCATAACCACGCCAATGGACCAAAAACTGCACCCGGCCGCGGACCAGGCGTGAGTCCAGGATATTGCTCACCTCATACTCCTCACGATTGCCCACTTGGACCGGACGAGGCCGAGGAATCGAGGAAGTGAAACGATTACACACCAGTGGCTTCAACAGGGAGACATGAAACACGTTGGAGATCCGCATGCCAGGAGGAAGCGCAAGGGCATAGGCTACCGGGTTTACCCTGCGAAGCACTCGGAAGGGACCAACAAAGCGAGGCGCCAGCTTGGGAGTGGGCACTCGAAGGTTGAGGTTGCGGGTGGACAACCATACGCGGTCTCCGACCTGGTAGGAAGGAGCGGGCGCTCGTCTGCGATCAGCCTGGAGTTTCTGGCGCTGCGCAGAGACCTCAAGGGACCTCTGGATCTGTACCCAAGAAGCACGTAGGACGGAAAGGTGATCCTCCACAGCCGGAATATCCTGGGGAGAGAATACCTCCGGTAACACGGCAGGTTGGAACCCATAATTGGCCATGAAGGGAGACGTCCCAGAGGAAGAGTTCACCGCCGTGTTCCTGGCAAACTCAGCCCAAGGCAGGAGGTCAACCCAATTGTCTTGGTGATCGGAGACATAGCAACGAAGGAATTGCTCCAAGGCCTGATTGGATCGTTCTGCGGCCCCATTGGACTGAGGGTGGTAGGCCGAGGAGAAAGAGAGATGAATCCCCAACTGGGAGCAAAAGGCGCGCCAGAACCTGGACACAAACTGACTCCCCCGATCCGACACAATCTCCTTGGGCAAACCGTGCAACCGGAAGACCTCCCTGGCAAAAATCGAGGCCAACTCTTGTGCAGAGGGTAACTTCTTGAGAGGAACACAGTGGCACATTTTGGAAAACCGATCCACAATCATGAGAATGACCGTATGGCCTCGGGATGCAGGGAGGTCCACAATGAAATCCATCCCCAGGTGTGACCATGGACGCTCCCCGGTGGCTATGGGTTGCAAAAGGCCCAACGGAAGGTGCCGAGGGGACTTACTCTGGGCACAAACGGAGCATGCCGCTACATATGCGGCGATGTCGGAACGTAGAGAAGGCCACCAGAACAGACGTGAAACCGCCCAGGACAGCTGATTCTTTCCAGGGTGCCCCGCGGCCTTGGAGTTATGGTAGGTTCGCAACAACCGAGTGCGCAACTCCTCAGGCACAAAACATCTGCCGTTGGGTCTCCCAGAGGGAGCACCAGATTGAGCCGCCAAAATCTGCTCACCCAGAGGAGAAGTCAGGCTGGTGCGAATAGCGGCCAGGATCTGATTCGGGGGTATGACCGTAGTCGGAATCGACTCCTCCCCGGACAGCTCGGAGTACTGCCGTGATAAGGCATCCGCTCTGATGTTCTTGGAGCCGGGTAGGTAGGAGACCACGTAATTAAAACGTGACAAGAACAGAGCCCATCTGGCCTGACGTGGTGTCAATCTCTTGGCCTCAGAGAGGTAGGTCAGATTCTTGTGGTCCGTCAGGATGAGAACCGGAACCACCGAGCCCTCGAGCAAGTGCCTCCATTCTTTAAGGGCCTGCACGATGGCCAATAACTCCCTGTCACCAATCTGATAGTTGCACTCCGCGGAAGACAGTTTCCGGGAGTAAAACCCACAAGGAAGCAGAGGACCCTCTGGTGTTCTACGCTGAGACAGGAGGGCGCCTACTCCCGTCTCAGACGCGTCCACCTCGAGGACAAAAGGCAACCCAGGGTTGGGATGCGACAGAATCGGAGCCGACACAAAGGCGGACTTTAGAGCCTCAAAAGCTCGGATGGCCTCGAGCGGCCAGACCTGAGGATTACTGCCCTTCCTGGTCAGATCCGTGAGAGGCTTGGCTAGCATGGAAAAGTCCCTGATGAACTTCCGATAATAATTGGCGAAGCCCAAAAAGCGCTGCAGGGCACGAAGCCCACTGGGCTGGGGCCACTGTAAGACAGCCGAAACCTTCTCAGGATCCATGGAGAACCCCTCAGCGGAAATGATGTAACCTAAGAAGGTTACCTGGGATCGGTGAAATTCGCATTTCTCAAGCTTACCGAACAGCTTGTTCTCTCGTAAGCGTTGCAACACTCGTCTGACATCCAGAATGTGGGCCTCCATGGATGCAGAATATACCAAGATGTCATCCAAATAGACCACCACACACTGCTGCAACAGGTCACGGAAAACATCGTTGATGAATTCCTGGAAGACTGCGGGCGCATTGCACAACCCAAAGGGCATAACCAAGGATTCATAATGACCGGTCCTGGTGTTAAACGCGGTCTTCCACTCATCGCCCGCCTTGATCCTTACCAGGTTATATGCCGCCCTCAGGTCGAGTTTGGTAAAGACCGTGGCCCCTTTGAGGCGATCGAACAGCTCGGAAATCAAGGGTATCGGGTAAGCGTTCTTGATCGTGATGCGATTGAGACCCCTGTAATCGATGCAAGGCCTCAACTCGCCGCCCTTCTTTTTCACAAAGAAAAATCCAGCCCCTGCCGGGGACGAGGATTTGCGAATGTGTCCGCGTGAAAGCGCCTCCCTCACGTACTCCTCCATGGCCTCATTCTCCGCTACCGACAGTGGATAGACTTTGCCACGAGGAGGAACGGCACCGGATTGTAACTCTATGGCACAATCGTATGGGCGGTGCGGAGGTAGGGCAACCGCGCGCACCTTATCGAATACATCCCGGTACTCTTCGTATTCAGGAGGCAACAGAGAGTCCGAGGAAGTACACAGCAACTTGACAGGCCCATGGATGCAACTAGCCCCACACTGCGGTGACCACGAGAGGATCTCGACCGATCTCCAATCGAAAGTCGGATTATGCTTCTGGAGCCAGGGGTACCCCAAGACCACCGAGTAGTGTGGAGACGAAATAACCTGGAGACAGACCGACTCTCTGTGAACGGCACCAATGGCTATCCCCACTGGAAGGGTCTCATGAGTCACGTGTGGCGGCAGAAGGGGTCTGCCGTCTATCGCCTCAAGAGCCAGTGGGGAACCTCGAGGCTGCAGAGGAATGGAATTGGCGGCAACGAACACTCTATCAATGAACAAACCACCAGCACCAGAGTCCACCAACGCCTGGGTCGTCACCGAGCCCCCGACCCAGGAGAGGACAACCGTGATCAGTGGTTTGTCAACACGGGAAACCGGGGACGAGGAGACTCCACCCAAGATCTGCCCCCGACAGGACCTCAGGTGCGAGCGTTCTCCCGGACGGTTCGGACATGCCAACCGAAAATGCCCACCGAGACCACAGTACATGCATCGGCCCTCGCGTCTCCGGAGTACCCTCTCCCCCTCAGACAGGCGAGCAAACCCCCGCTGCATGGGTTCACCCCCAGACAAGTCATCCCCAGGAGGCGTGGGAGGAGAGGGAGGCACGGGTGGGACAGCAAACGTAGGCGCCAATCTGTTAGGAGACCTCCGCAGGCTCTCCTTAAAGGAAGGTCTCTCCCTGAGTCTGGTGTCAATCAAAATCAGGAAAGAAATAAGAGACTCGAGCTCCACTGGTAGGTCCTTAGCTGCAACCTCATCCTTCAAGGCATCCGAGAGACCATGAGAGAAAGCAGCGACCAGAGCCTCATTATTCCAGCCCACCTCTGCTGCCAGGGTACGAAACTCAATGGCGTATTCAGCTACGGATCGTGAACCCTGTCTGATGGACATAAGGAGCTTCGCAGCAGAGGCAGCACGAGCCGGCACATCGAATACCTTCCGAAGAGAAGCAACAAAACCGGAAAACTCGGCAACCACCGGATTGTTGTTCTCCCATAAAGGGCTGGCCCAGGCCAAGGCCTTGTCCGAGAGCAGCGAGATCAAGAAGCCCACCCTTGATCTCTCAGTAGGAAAGGCATGTGGCAGCAACTCGAAGTAAATGCCCACCTGGTTAAGGAAACCTCGGCACTGAGTTGGCTCTCCCCCAAAGCGCTGTGGAAGGGGGGCAGAACCGGTCATACCCTGAAACACCACAGGCGCAGCAACAGGTGTCAGGGTAGACTCTGGCGCAACAACCGGAGCGGCAGTAGGAGCGGGCCCAGGAGCGACAACCGACCCATCGGCAACGGAAGCTAAATGAGCCGTGCGTTCAAGCAGGGTTTGCAACGCCACAGCGAACCGACCCAACAGGTGATCCTGCTGATCAAGTCTGGCAACCAGCGTAGGTAGCGAGGGTGGCCCTGTACCGTCAGAATTCATGGCTTGGTCCTAATGTCATGGAACCATGAACCAGACGTACAACAAGAGATAAGTGGAAAATAAGAAGGTTTTATTGAAGAGCAAGCCGTAAGCAAAGTCCGAACGGATGGCTAAACCGAAGCAGGGTCTTGCGGAGACAGAGGTCAGGAACCAGAAGGGTAGTCAGACGAAGCCAGGAACAGGAACCAACGGGGTAGTCAGACGAAGCCGGAATCAGGAACCAACGGGGTAGTCAGACGAAGCCGGAATCAGGAACCAACGGGGTAGTCAGACGAGGCCAGGATCAGGAACCAGAAGCAGCAGCAGTCTTGGAAGCATGTGAACACAGGAGGACCAAGCAAGGAACTGAAGCCACAGACCTCCTATATATATGAGCTGGGCATCCAGCTCCTCCCAGTGGGAAGGAGGAGCCGCAGGGTGGGAGGCTACAAGAAAACCCAGAAACCAAGATGGCCGCCAGCACATGTCAAACGAAGGGAACAGCAAGGAGGTAAGACCATGACAGTTTCACCCAGTCTGAGGTCCAGAGCTCTGGATCAGGTTCTCATTAAGAATATCTCTGTACCTTGCACCATTTAGCTTTCCTTCCTCCATGAACAGTCTCCCTGCCCCCCCAGCATGATGCTGCCACCACCATGCTTCACTGTAGGGATGGTATTGGGCAGGTGATGAGCGGCGCATGGTTTCCTCCAGACATGATGCTGCCACCACCATGCTTCACGGTAGGGATGGTATTGGGTAAGTGATGAGCGGCGCATGGTTTCCTCCAGACATCATGCTGCCACCATCACGCTTCACTATATGGATGGTATTGGGCAGCTGATGAGCGGCACCTGGTTTCCTCCAGACATGATGCTGCCACCACCATGCTTCACGGTAGGGATGGTATTGGGCAGGTGATGAGTGGTGCCTGGTCTCCTCCAGACTGCCGGCAGCTCTAGGAAGAGTCCTGGCTGTTCTTCTTCCATGTAAGAATTATGGAGGCCGCTGTGCTCCTGGGAACTTTTAGTGCAGCAGAAATGTTTTTGTCCTCTTCTCCAGATCTGAGCCTCCGCACAATCCTGTCTCTGGGCTCTACAGACAGTTCTCTCCTCCTTATGGCTTGAGATTTGCACTGATATGCATCGTCAGCAATGAGATCTTATATAGACAGGACTGTGTCTTTCCACATCATCTCCAATCCACTGTATTTACCACAGGTGACTCCAATCAAGATGTAGAACATCTCAAAGATGATCCATAGAAATATTGTAGAGTGAAATGTCAAGTGTTATTCCTTTTTCATAAATTTGCACATATTTCTAACATTCTGTTCTCACTTTCTGGGGTACAGAAAATGATGGGGGATTTAGTGCAGAATGATGGGGTAGAGGGGCGGACTGGCCATAGACCCTACAGTGAAATTCTCGCAGTGGGCCGATGCCCAGGGGGCCACCCAAGCCCCCCCTCCCTGCCGCTGGCTGGGAGAATTAGGTTCTTGTGTACCTGGACAGCGACTACACATGCCCTCCTGAATTCAACTGCTGTGGCCAACATCTTATCTCCTAAGCCCCCCTGCTCCATATCTTAGAGACAACTGGAGGTGGACCATAAATGTCAGAAATGTATGGCCACCACAGAGGGACGGTTCTTGCGGCAATATATTGTTATGAACTGTGGTATATGGTTGTAACAGGAAAGTATTTTGTGTTATGGTATTCCTGACCTTGCCTTCTTTGTATTGCACCACCTCCTGTCAATTTGGACCCGCATTAGCATGGGGCCACTTATTTTTTTTCTTCCAGGGGCACTTTAATTTCCCAGTCCGCCCCTGATGGGGTAACTTATAACACATTGAGCAAGATATGGAGCAAGACAAGGGTGTGAAGACTTTCTCAATGCACTGCACATGCAGCAGTCACCTCCAATGAGGACAAGTAATCAACACAACCACAGCTCGTTCCCATAGGAAGTCATTGTTCCCGGACAGCAGATCCCTGTTTACACTATGATTTTAGGGGCCGGGTGAAAGACATGATCAGACGATGAATGGCAGCTGTCGGTGTCTTTTACACAATTATCGGGAACAAGTATTTCTACAAACCCCATTCCCTTTAATCATTCCATGTAAAAGGACCTTCAGTCCCACAGCATTAAGAGATTACCGTCCATGTGGAGAACACCCAGGACACTCAGCCTGTAATCATCCGAACAGATCAGATAATTAGGATGTTACAGCCTGCGAGAGATGTCAAATTCAATCATTCTACTTTAAAAATAGCAGCAGTTCTTCATCTTCTTCCTCCATGCAGAAAACAAAAAAGGCAAAAAAGTAATAACCACATTATATGATTATATTGCACCATGAGGGGGAGGTGACCCTTAAAAACCTCCGTCATTGTGGTGGACATACAAAAACGTTCCCGGACAATGGCTCGTAACCATAATCCTGTCTTTTAAAGCGGTTATCCCACTAAAAGCATCTATCCACAGTATAGGCGATAAATATTGGACCATAGGGAGTCCAACCACCGAGACAAACACCGATTTAAAATGAGGGGTCCCCTCTCGTATGGAGCAGTGGTCAGTCCACCGCTCCATTCACTTCTATGGGACCGATGCAGAAAGTTCTCCGAAATTCTCACAGAAGAGAATGGAGCAGTGGACCGGCCACCACCACTGTGTTCAGAGACCGGTCTCGGGGACTGTGTTCAGACACGGGACTCGGGGACTGTGTTCAGAGACGGGACTCGAGGACTGTGTTCAGAGACGGGACTCGAGGACTGTGTTCAGAGACGGGACTTGGGGACTGTGTTCAGAGACGGGACTCGGGGACTGTGTTCAGAGACAGGACTCAGGGACTATGTTCAGAGACGGGACTCGGGGACTGTGTTCAGAGACGGGACTGAGGGACTATGTTCAGAGACGGGACTCGAGGACTGTGTTCAGAGACGGGACTTGGGGACTGTGTTCAGAGACGGGACTCGAGGACTGTGTTCAGAGACGGGACTTGGGGACTGTGTTCAGAGACAGGACTCAGGGACTATGTTCAGAGACGGGACTCGGGGACTGTGTTCAGAGACGGGACTGAGGGACTATGTTCAGAGACCGGACTCGAGGACTGTGTTCAGAGACGGGACTTGGGGACTGTGTTCAGAGACGGGACTCGAGGACTGTGTTCAGAGACGGGGCTCGGGGACTGTGTTCAGAGACGGGACTCGGGGACTGTGTTCAGAGACGGGGCTCGGGGACTGTGTTCAGAGACGGGGCTCGGGGACTGTGTTCAGAGACAGGACTCGGGGACCTCTCGATCTTTTGAGCACTAGGGATCCCAGCTATTGGGAGGACAGGGTGACTCCTTATTTTTAGGATTGCGGTTGGACCCCATAGATCTGATAGTTATCTCCTATCCTGTGGGTAGTGGAATAACCCCGTACAGTAGAAAATAAAAACTTTTTAGGAGGGGACGACTGCTCCATTATATAAAAAATAAGGAGGTTGTTTCCTCATGAAGGCAGTCCTTCCCAGGCAAGTAGGTGTTATGGAGATCTCCCTTTATGGCACAGCTGCAGGTGAGCCCACCGATATCTCATCGCGTTCGGGATCCTTAGGGCTTATACACATGTCATCGTTGTGTCATGATTTTCCAAAAAACGGCTGCAGTTTTGCTTTAATTGCAAAAAATCGCAAGGTGAGAACAAACCCTCAGAGCTGTAAATGTTGGCACTATTAACAGCCAGGATAAGCAGGTCAGGAATTGTTCTGTGTCATTCCCGCAATAAAGGGATGCGGCCAGTCCCAGCCTGTGTCACCACCTCACACCCTGCGAACTGTGAGCATCCTGCGCTCTAATAACATCCTCTATTATCTCCGTGCCATAAAGCTTGTTAAATAAAGACCGGTAATCCCGTTTTATGTGTTCTGAGAATCGTCAGCACTAATGATACACTGTCATTCATGTGACGTCTCAGTCCAGGAGCCCAGATGGAGCTGAGGCCCCTGACCATGCAGTCGGTACTGATGTGAGGAGGACAAGGGTGTGTACATGTACGTGACACCCAGGCTATCTCGACATAATATCTGCAGGACAGCAATGAGCATGAAGTAGTGATTGCATTAATTACTCGTAGCTATAGCGGGAGCGATCACAATGGGCCCCGGTGCCTAAGGGGCCCAAGCGTCTTCCACAGGACACCAGTCCTAGCTACAGTAGATGATGTTTAGGGGACCCAGGTACAGATTTTGCATTGCGGTGATGGAGCTTCCGATTACGACTCTGATTGGACTGTCCTATAAGGTAAGGCTTCATCTGGTGTCAGAATACTGCCATACGTATTTTCCGGTCCACGGTCCACAAAATACAGATGACGTCTGTGTGACATCAGTATTGCATCCGTTTTTTGCTGACCCATTGACTTTAGTGGGTCCACGGTGCTCATCTTGTGGTCAAGAATAGGACATGTTCAATGGACACACGAATGAGGACAGCACACGGGTAGGACCCGTCAGTGTGCAATCTGAAATAAATGCAGATCAGACACGAATGCGTGAGGCCTACATCAGAATTATTATGGCGTCTACAAAGTGCGCTGCGTTATACTGCTGCGTGTACATTGCTTACATTCTGTGAGATGTTAGGTCTACATGTTCTGTACATGACATTAAAATGCTATGTCTGTCCCAAAATATGGCCTTACCCAGGATACATCTACTCAGAACCTTCCTGTCCCTACAGTATCCCAGGTCCCTGTCCATACCTTGTATCCCTGTCCTGCCTGTCCATTCCTTCTATATCCATCCTGCCTGCATCTCTGTCCTGCCAGTATATCCCTCGTATCTCTGTCCTGCCTGTATTTATCTTGTAACCCTGTATATCCCTCGTATCTCTGTCCTGCCTGTATACACCTCAAATTCCTGTCCTGGCTGTATTTACCTAGTTTTCCTGTCCTGCCTGTATACTCCTCCTATCCATATCCTGTCTGTATTTACCTCGTATTCCTTTCCAGTCTGTATATACCTTGTATCTCTGCCCTGCCTGTATTTACCTTGTATCTGTCCTGTCTGTATATATCTTGTATCCCTGTCCTGCCTGTATATACTGTACCTTGCATCCCTGTCCTGCCTGTATTTACCTCATACTCCTGTAGTATCCATGTCCGGCCTGTATATCCCTCGTATCTCTGTCCGGCCTGTATATCCCTCGTATCTCTGTCCTGCCTATATATCCCTCGTATCTCTGTCCTGCCTGTATATCCCTCGTATCTCTGTCCTGCCTGTATTTCCCTTGTATCTCTGTCCTGGCTGTATATCTCTCGTATCTCTGTCCTGCCTGTATATTCCTTGTATCTCTGTCCTGCCTGTATATCCCTCGTATCAATGTCCTGCCTGTATATTCCTCGTATCTCTGTCCTGCCTGTATATTCCTCGTATCTCTGTCCTGCCTGTATATTCCTCGTATCGCTGTCCTGCCTGTATATCCCTCATATCTCTGTCCTGCCTGTATATCCCTTGTATCTTTGTCCTGCCTGTATATCCCTCGTATCTCTGTCTGTATATATCTTGTATTCATGTCCTGCCTGTATATCCCTCATATCTCTGTCCTGCCTGTATTTGCCTCGTATCTGTCCTGTCTGTATATATCTTGTATCCATGTCCTGCCTGTATATCCCTCATATCCCTATCCTACCTGTATATCCCTCGTATCCCTGTCCTGCCTGTATATCCCTCGTATCTCAGTCCTGCCTGTATATCCCTCGCATCTGTCCTGCCTGTATTTACCTTGTATCTCTGTCCTGGCTGTATATCTCTCGTATCTCTGTCCTGCCTGTATTTCCCTCGTATCTCTGTCCTGCCTGTATATCCCTCGTATCTCTGTCCTGCCTGTATATTCCTCGTATCGCTGTCCTGCCTGTATATCCCTCATATCTCTGTCCTGCCTGTATATCCCTTGTATCTTTGTCCTGCCTGTATATCCCTCGTATCTCTGTCTGTATATATCTTGTATTCATGTCCTGCCTGTATATCCCTCGTATCTCTGTCCTGGCTGTATATCCCTCATATCCCTGTCCTACCTGTATATCCCTCGTATCCCTGTCCTGCCTGTATATCCCTCGTATCTCAGTCCTGCCTGTAAATCCCTCGCATCTGTCCTGCCTGTATATCCCTCGTATGTCTGTCCTGCCTGTATATCCCTCGCATCTGTCCTGCCTGTATATCCCTCGTATCTGTCCTGCCTGTATATCCCTCATATGTCTGTCCTGCCTGTATGTCCCTCGTATCTGCCCTGCCTGTATATCCCTCGTATCACTGTCTTGCCTGTATATCCCTCGTATCTGTCCTGTCTGTATATATCTTGTATCTCTGTCCTGGTTGTATATCCCTCTTATCTCTGTCCTGCCTGTATGTCCCTCGTATCTCTGTCCTGCCTGTATATCCCTCGTATTCCTGTCCTGCCTGTATATCCCTCGTATCCCTGTCCTGCCTGTATATCCCTCATATCTCTGTCCTGGCTGTATATCATTCTTATCTCTGTCCTGACTGTATATCCCTTGTATCTCTGTCCTGCCTGTATATCCCTCGTATCTCTGTCCTGCCTGTATATCCCTCGTATCCCTGTCCTGCCTGTATATCCCTCATATCTCTGTCCTGGCTGTATATCATTCTTATCTCTGTCCTGCCTGTATATCCCTCGTATCCCTGTCCTGCCTGTATATCCCTCATATCTCTGTCCTGGCTGTATATCATTCTTATCTCTGTCCTGGCTGTATATCCCTCATATCTCTGTCCTGCCTGTATATCCCTCGTATCCCTGTCCTGCCTGTATATCCCTCATATCTCTGTCCTGCCTGTATATCCCTCGTATCTCTGTCCTGCCTGTATATCCCTCGTATCTCTGTCCTGCCTGTATATCCCTCGTATCTCTGTCCTGCCTGTATATCCCTCGTATCCCTGTCCTGCCTGTATATCCCTCGTATCCCTGTCCTGCCTGTATATCCCTTGTATCTCTGTCCTGCCTGTATATCCCTCGTATCTCTGTCCTGCCTGTATATCCCTCGTATCTCTGCCCTGCCTGTATATCCCTCGTATCTCTGTCCTGCCTGTATATCCCTCGTATCTCTGCCCTGCCTGTATATCCCTCGTATCTCTGCCCTGCCTGTATATCCCTCGTATCTCTGTCCTGCCTGTATATCCCTCGTATCCCTGTCCTGCCTGTATATCCCTCGTATCTCTGTCCTGCCTGTATATCCCTCGTATCTCTGTCCTGCCTGTATATCCCTCGTATCTCTGCCCTGCCTGTATATCCCTCGTATCTCTGTCCTGCCTGTATATCCCTCGTATCTCTGTCCTGCCTGTATATCCCTCGTATCTCTGCCCTGCCTGTATATCCCTCGTATCTCTGTCCTGCCTGTATATCCCTCGTATCTCTGTCCTGCCTGTATTTCCCTCGTACTTCTGTCCTGTCTGCATTTAAATCTATGCCTTACATCTCTACCTTCTGCAGATATCCCTTTCGTTCTCCTGGCTGTATACACAACATGTAGACAACCCTGGTAACCGGTGACATCACTACCAGATAACATAATATATGGAATTCATATCTGAAGACCAGTGATGTTACAAATGGAAAACACAATCACTTGAAAATGTGCTGTGATGTCACCCTTGTCACATCATTTATAGGCATAGTACTGTTGTATATACCCATGGATCCTACAACATAAAGTACACCCCATATTTCTGTGTCTGTGGGATCATCCTGTTACTCATTGGGTGTATATCTTTGCAGGGCATGCTAAGGCGACGGCGTCCTGTCATGGCAGTCCTCTCGCTCTGCCTTTGTTGCACCCTCTCACTACTGGCATATATTATTGTGGAAGACGAGCCAATATGGGAACTTCCAGACTTGCAAGACCCCATGGCAGCTAACCTCAGCTCTCCTCCATCTCTCCGTCGTTCTGCCACTTTGTACGACAAAAACTTCAGCTTCTTCCTGGACCTGTCTGAATACAACAGGACTTATCCGACTCTCCAGAACTACCGATGTCGAGCCGTCATAGGGCTATTAGGATATTGCCGCACTGAAAGTCCCCTAATTCTGATGGCCATAAAATCCCACGCAGCGGCCAAGAAACGCCGAGATGTCCTTCGAAATACTTGGGCAAAAGAGAGAAGGATCAACGGGTACACATTCAAGCCCGTGTTCTTAATGGCAAACTCCGGAAAGAAGAGTCAGATGGGGAGGTTGATGAAAGAAGCTTCATTTTTTGGGGACATACTTCTGTGGGATTTTTTTGAGAGTCATCATAGCTTATCCTTAAAAGAAAGGTGTTTCTTGGAGTGGTTGTATTACCGCTGTTCAGAGGTGAAATACATATTCAAAGGTAAGTTGCTAAACCAGGAGATAAGTGTTCATGTTCCCTGTAGTACCACCACGCTATGAAGCATGATACAGTACTCATTCACATCAAATACAGGAAAGTACGGGTCCTCCAGAATGAGAGACGCTCTTTATAACCAACGTTCACTCTGGCCAAGAGATGACAGTGCGGAATAGAGGAAGCCCAGTATCTGTCAGAATTTCCAATAACAAAATGTTCTAACCTAGACAGCCCCTTTAAATTACAGCACCCCGTTCCTAAGAGTGATGGCTAGAAGAAGTGAACAGATATGCCCACCAGCCTTGTACAAACCTGTGATGCCTTGCAGTGGTCTCTAGGATCAGAGCAGAATGGGTTAAAAATAACAAAACATCAATAATGCATAATTAATCCCTTGTCACTGCAATCCCAACACTGGTCAAGACCCCCTTGCTCTCCACTGATCCTGCTCTGGTCATCCACCGACCCAGTGATGGCTATGGAGGCATTCTAAGAAACGTTCTGTGTCTTAAACATGAACCAAAAAGTAGTGAGCAGTGGAGTGGCAGGATAGTAGTGACGTGTGATCTGTGAGGTACAGCTATCATACTGCCCCTATATACAGGAATATAACTACTATAATACTGCCTTCTATGTACAAGAATATAACTACTATAATACTGCTCCTATGTACAAGAATATAACTACTATAATACTGCTTCTATGTACAAGAATATAACTACTATAATACTGCTTCTATGTACAAGAATATAACTACTATAATACTGCTCCTATGTACAAGAATATAACTACTATAATACTGCTCCTATGTACAAGAATATAACTACTATAATACTGCTCCTATGTACAAGAATATAACTACTAAAATACTGCCTCCTATGTACAAGAATATAACTACTATAATACTGCCTCCTATGTACAAGAATATAACTACTAAAATACTGCCTCCTATGTACAAGAATATAACTACTATAATACTGCCTCCTATGTACAAGAATATAACTACTATAATACTGCCTCCTATGTACAAGAATATAACTACTATAATACTGCTCCTATGTACAAGAATATAACTACTATAATACTGCTCCTATGGACAAGAATATAACTACTATAATACTGCCTCCTATGTACAGGAATATAACTACTATAATACTTCTCCTATGTACAAGAATATAACTACTATAATACTGCTCCTATGTACAAGAATATAACTGCTATAACACTGCCTCCTATGTATAGGAATATAACTACTGTAATACTGCCTCCTATGTACAAGAATATAACTACTATAATACTGCTCCTATGTACAGGAATATAACTACTATAATACTGCCTCCTATGTACAGGAATATAACTACTATAATACTGCACCTATGTACAGGAATATAACTACTATAATACTGCACCTATGTACAAGAATATAACTACTATAATACTGCTCCTATGTACAAGAATATAACTACTCTAATACTGCTCCTATGTACAAGAATATAACTACTCTAATACTGCTCCTATGTACAAGAATATAACTACTATAATACTGCCTCCTATGTACAGGAATATAACTACTATAATACTGCCTCCTATGTACAGGAATATAACTACTATAATACTGCACCTATGTACAAGAATATAACTACTATAATACTGCTCCTATGTACAGGAATATAACTACTATAATACTGCCTCCTATGTACAAGAATATAACTACTATAATACTGCTCCTATGTACAAGAATATAACTACTATAATACTGCTCTTATGTACAGGAATATAACTACTCTAATACTGCTCCTATGTACAAGTATATAACTACTATAATACTGCCTCCTATGTACAAGAATATAACTACTATAATACTGCTCCTATGTACAAGAATATAACTACTATAATACTGCCTCCTATGTACAAGAATATAACTACTATAATACTGCTCCTATGTACAAGAATATAACTACTATAATACTGCTCCTATGTACAAGAATATAACTACTATAATACTGCTCCTATGTACAAAACTATAACTACTATAATACTGCTCCTATGTACAAGAATATAACTACTATAATACTGCTCCTATGTACAATAATATAACTACTATAATACTGCTCCTATGTACAGGAATATAACTACTATAATACTGCTCCTATGTACAGGAATATATCTACTATAATACTGCCTCCTATGTACAAGAATATAACTACTATAATACTGCCTCCTATGTACAAGAATATAACTACTATAATACTGCTCCTATGTACAGGAATATAACTACTATAATACTGCTCCTATGTAGAAGAATATAACTACTATAATACTGCTCCTATGTACAAGAATATAACTACTATAATACTGCTCCTATGTAGAAGAATATAACTACTATAATACTGCCCCCTATGCATAAGAATATAACTACTATAATACTGCTTCCTATGTACAGGAATATAACTACTGTAATACTGCCTCCTATGTACAAGAATATAACTACTATAATACTGCTCCTATGTACAAGAATATAACTGCTATAACACTGCCTCCTATGTACAGGAATATAACTACTGTAATACTGCCTCCTATGTACAAGAATATAACTACTATAATACTGCCTCCTATGTACAAGAATATAACTACTATAATACTGCTTCCTATGTACAGGAATACAACTACTATAATACTGCTCCTATGTACAAGAATATAACTACTATAATATTGCTCCTATGTACAAGACTATAACTACTATAATACTGCTCCTATGTACAAGACTATAACTACTATAATACTGCTCCTATGTACAAGAATATAACTACTATAATACTGCTCCTATGTACAAGAATATAACTACTATAATACTGCTCCTATGTAGAAGAATATAACTACTATAATACTGCCCCCTATGTATAAGAATATAACTACTATAATACTGCCCCTATGTACAAGAATATAACTACTATAATACTGCTCCTATGTACAAGAATATAACTACTATAATACTGCTCCTATGTACAAGAATATAACTACTATAATACTGCTCCTATGTAGAAGAATATAACTACTATAATACTGCTCCTATGTACAAGAATATAATTACTATAATACTGTCCCTATGTACAAGAGTATAACTACTATAATACTGCCCCCTATGCATAAGAATATAACTGCTATAATACTGCTCCTATGTACAAGAATATAACTACTATAATACTGCTCCTATGTACAAGAATATAACTACTATAATACTGCTCCTATGTAGAAGAATATAACTACTATAATACTGCCTCCTATGTACAAGAATATAACTACTATAATACTGCTCCTATGTACAAGAATATAACTACTATAATACTGCTCCTATGTACAAGAATATAACTACTATAATACTGCTCCTATATACAATAATAAAACTACTATAATACTGCTACTATGTACGAGAATATAACTACTATAATACTGCTCCTATGTACAGGAATATAACTACTATTATATTTAAATCTTTTTATTTCCATTTCGTACAATAAATACTTCCGTAACACAACATTATCCCAACAATACTTATGAAAAAGTTATTAACAAATGGTGGTAACAATTCATCTTTCATTTGTATTCTTTTTCTTTCTTTCACCCCATCCCAACCACCTCCCGACACCCACCCTCCCATTACCCCCCGCTTGGAGAGAGAGAAAAAAAAAAAAAAAAAAAAAAAAACACAAGCTAAAGTACCCAATTTTTCCAGACCTGGTCGAGGTTTAAAAACTTTTTAGTATAATTCTGCATCCCACGTTCTTCTTTAATTAACTTGTCTATTGTTTTCCTCCACTGTTCCACCGTCGGTGGATCTGCCTTTATCCATTTCCTAAGTATCAGGATTCTAGCCTGAAATAATACTTTATTTAAGACCAATCGTATATTTTTGTTTAACTTCAAGTGTTCAGTTGCCCCTAAAATACAAATTACTGGGTCATTTGGTACTCGGACCTTCAGTAACAAAAACACAGTTTCCATAATTTCTGTCCAGTATCTATGAAGCCTGGGACACCTCCAGAAACAGTGTATCAAATCAGCTCTCTCTTCCTGACATTTTGAACATTTATCTGTTGGTCTCACCCCCATTCTTTTTAACATCCATGGAGACCGATGCAGTCTGTGTATTATAAAAAATTGTGAGATCTTATGCGAACCCCTATCCGAAATTGTCGCGTAATTTCTAAGAGCATCGCTCCATTTTTCCTCCGTGAAGGAAACCAAGTCTTTCTGCCATTTCTTCGCGGCAAGCATTGTAGTTGTTTTTCTTTTTGCCTCCATCAAGATCTTATATCTCCTTGCAGTTATTCCACCTCCTTCCCCAGCTGCAATAAACTTATCTAATATCTCTGATGTTTCCCTTCGGTATCTATCCCCGTGTACCACTATCCGCAATGCATTCCTAAGCTGGAAATATTTATACAGGTCCCTATGGGGGATCCCAAATTCCGACACCATTATATTAAAGTCCTTCAGCTTATCTCCCGCAAAAATCTGTTCTAGGTATTTCACTCCTTTTTTTCCCCAATCTATATAATCCCTTATTGTTTCCAATTCCTTTAAATTAAGATTCTTCCATATCGGTGTATATTTCAAAAACCCTTTTTCAAAAACCCTTTATATAACTACTATAATACTGCTCCTATGTACAAGAATATAACTACTATAATACTGCTCCTATGTACAAGAATATAACTACTATAATACTGCTCCTATGTACAAGAATATAACTACTATAATACTGCTCCTATGTACAGGAATATAACTACTATAATACTGCTCCTATGTACAAGAATATAACTACTATAATACTGCTCCTATGTACAAGAATATAACTACTATAATACTGCTCCTATGTACAAGAATATAACTACTATAATACTGCTCCTATGTAGAAGAATATAACTACTATAATACTGCTCCTATGTACAGGAATATAACTACTATAATACTGCTCCTATGTAGAAGAATATAACTACTATAATACTGCTCCTATGTACAGGAATATAACTACTATAATACTGCTCCTATGTAGAAGAATATAACTACTATAATACTGCTCCTATGTACAAGAATATAACTACTATAATACTGCCTCCAATGTACAAGAATATAACTACTATAATACTGCCCCTATGTACAAGAATATAACTACTATAATACTGCTCCTATGTAGAAGAATATGACTACTATAATACTGCCTCCTATGTACAAGAATATAACTACTATAATACTGCTCCTATGTACAGGAATATAACTACTATAATACTGCCTCCTATGTACAAGAATATAACTGATACATTCATTCTGCAGGCCTTACTGCCATCCGTTATGTTTCGTGTCTTGGACTCTCCTAAGGATTCAGGAGTTTCTCTGCCATTTCTTACACATCTTGCCTTGAGTGCTCCAGACTGGAATCAGGCAGGGATTCTGTAGCATCTTGTGTTTTGCTCACCATGGAATCCCTAGCGATATTATCTTACCCGGGGGTCTCCTCTGATACCGCTATTACCATTGTAGGATCTGTTGGTGTCTCCTACACTTGTAGATCTTACAAGCTGTTTGCTTCCTTTATCAGCCTCGGGCCGTGCAGTCTGCAGGTCTGTACGAGCTGGTGTTCTCTGTTATCACCCTGCAGCCGCTCTCTTTTTATAATCCGCTGGACAGTTCCGTCTCTAGGTATAGGAGCTATTGTTCTGTTATCATCCTGTTTAAGGGTTATCTTCCTGCTTCCTTGTTCTCTTCATTGTATAGTGTCCCGACTAATGGTCCCTTTACACAGGATAATGATCTAGCAGATTGTCAGGAAGGAAGCGTTCCTTCCGGACAATTTGCTCATCGCTAGCGGAGGAGACCTGCAGCGATATCCTTCAGAGTATAGGGAGTAGTGATCGCTCTTCCCCATACTGTCTCGTTGTTTCCCGGCAGCAGATCGTGTTTGCACGGCACCATCTACCACTGGGAAACCATGATTTTTTGTGCTGCACAAAAGATACAATTACCCGATAAGCAAGCATTTTGCTCGTTCATCGGGTTATCGGCAGTGCATTTACACTGCCAGATCAAAGGGTCTTTAGGGTCTCTGTACTTTTCAGCCTCACTATTGCTCTTAGGTTTCCTGGTCTGTGAATTATCAGTTTATGTTCCGATATTTCATGACTTTCTAGGTGAGTTTCTGTCGAAGAAAGTGGAGTCTGACACAGGTGGTGAAGTTGTGCCTTCTACATTTTACCAGTGTTATAGCCATGGATCCAGGTTCCTCTGCTTCTCCTTTAAGTAGTGGTTTCTTTTATGGGACAACAGTTTTTACATGGAGTCTATGTAAAAAGATTACTTCTCTGATTTCTGCAGAGACAGTGGTTTCCCCCCAGGAAGAAGTGGAATTATGCACCAAGCAATATTTGTTCTTATGACAGTCTTGGGTGGCAGCAGTAGTGATGGACGAACAGCGGCCGGGACGATTCGCGATCAACATCAAATGTTTGCGAACCACAAGTTCGCAGCAGGCCCCATTCACTTTAATGGCAGGCGAACCTGAAAAACCATCAGGTCATATTTGCAGCCACCAAATACTTACAAGAAGTGCACAAATTGTCCCACAACATGGACAGTGACATAACAGAGGGGGATCAATGGCAAAAATTCCCCCCAAAAATATGTATTTTAACCAGGGGACATTTTTATGCGTCTCAAAGGGATATTCTCAGAAATGTGCCATGCTGGAGCCTAGAAAAAATTTATTTTAGGCCACGGGAGTACGGTCCTTAAAAATTAGGCATTCACCTGACATAAAATAAATTGATTATGTGGCTCGAGGTACATTATGCGGTCAATGGATAACAATTTTAATGTAGGCCACTGGAGTACAGGCCCCAAACATTAGGCATTCATTGTACAGAAATGATCAAGTGATTATGTGGCTGGAGGTACATGAGACGGTCATAGGATATCAATTTTACTGCAGGCCAGTGGATTACAGGCCCCAAACATTAGGCATTCACAGGACAGAAAAGATCAAGTGATTATGTGGCTGGAGGTATATTAGACGGTCAATGGATATCAATTTTACTGCAGGCCAGTGGAGTACAGGCCCCAAACATTAGGCATTCACCGTACAGAAAAGAACAATCAATTATGTGGCTGGAGGTATATTAGATGGCCATTGGATATCAATTTTACTGCAGGCCAGTACAAATAGATGTCAAATACATATGTTTAAAAGAACAAAAAATATAAAATTGGATTAAAAACATGGCTAATGAAATCCCCCCTCTTGAAAAGCCCCTAAATGATAATAGTTGAAATTCCAAACACGCAGTCGTCACAGGTGTTGAATTCCTCCGAGGTCCCAAACATTAGGCATTCACCGGACAGAAAAGAACAAGTGATTATGTGGCTGGAGGTATATTAGATGGTCACCGTATAACAATTTTACTGCAAGCCAGTGGCGTACAGGCCCCAAACATTAGGCATTCACCGGACAGAAAAAATCAAGTGATTTTGTGGCTGGAGGTATATTAGATAGTCATTGGATAACAATTTTACTGCAGGGCAGTGCAGTACAGGGCCCAAACATTAGGCATTCACCGTACGGAAAAGAACAAGTGAATATGTGGCTGGAAATACATAAGGTAGTCACCGTATAACAATTTTACTGTTGGCCAGTTACATTACAGGCCCAAAAAATTATTCATTTACCGTACAGAAAACATCAAGTAATTATGTGGCTGAAGGTATATTAGACGGTCATTGGATATCAATTTTACTGCAGGCCAGTACAAATAGATGTCAAATACATATGTTTAAAATAACAAAAAATATAATATAAAATTTGATTAAAAACATGGCTAATGAAATCCCCCCTTTTGAAAACCCCCTAAATGATAATAGTTGAAATTTGATAACACGTGGTCGTCACAGGTGTTGAATTCCTCCAAGATTCCAAATATTAGGCATTCACCGGACAGAAAAGAACAAGTGATTATGTGGCTCGAGGTATATTAGATGGTCATGGGATATCAATTTTACTGCAGGCCAGTACAAATACAGGTCAAATACATATGTTTAAAAGAACAAAAAATATAAAATTGGATTAAAAACATGGCTAATGAAATCCCCCCTCTTGAACCCCCCCCCCCCAAATGATAATAGTTGAAATCCGATAACACGTGGTCGTCACAGGTGTTGAATTTCTCCGAGGTCTCAAACATTAGGCATTCACAAAAAAAGGCCAATCCGGATAGAAAATAATAAATACCTTTATTCATACATAATTCATAAAATACAGCTTCAAATCAGTTGGAGGTTCAGACGCACATAAGGCAGTAAAATGCCCTCACAGGAGATAATAAACAGTGTATGTGCCAAAGTATAGGCCGGTCATACATAAATGGGGTATAAAGCCACCACATAAAGTTTCAGAAGATCATCACATAAAGTGCCAAGTGCCTCACCACGAATGGATAGATAATCCCGACCTCCTAGATCCCCACATCCACATTGTCACATATTGGTACAGGAGAAGAAAGTAACGGAACCTTTGGGGTGGCGCTGTCAGCAGGAGTCGGAAGCAGGAAGGTATTGGTAACACAATACTATTTATTTACAGTCGACGCGTTTCAGGGGCGGAGAGCCCCCTTCATCAGGACAATATACAACATGCTCATGTACCGATATCTCTCCCCGACGAATGCTCTCATAGCACGGGCTGGAACCTAGGCAGCAGCGCGGGCACCCCGTACGCTGATCGGGAAAATCAGCACAGGCTACATATAGATGTTGTGACTTCTCACAACATTTTCCGGTAAGAGTTACTTACTATTATTTTATGATACAACACCACACATGAGGCGCTGCCTCCTGTCCTCCTTTTATCTTCACATGGTCACATAGTTATACCAACAAGTAAAAATCTCTATCTCCCGCGTTCCGACGTGCGTTTCGCTCAATGCTTCATCAGGGGGTAGTGCTAGTTGAACTATGTCCCTCCTTATCCATATATACCCACCCTCATCAGAACCCATGTAACCCACCTGAGAATACGTAGCCCAAACAACGCCTTGAAGTGATCATGATATAGTTTAATGAATCATACTTAATTGCAACCATATTAACTTAATTACATTACTATATAAAAAGATTATAAATAATACATCACAAAAATGTATGCATAACTAGTACATGATTAATGACAATTTCAGAAATCCTAAAAGACATGATTGAGCTTTGATGATAACCATGATATAATTAATTGCATATAAAATACTTAAAGTGCGTCACCAAAATTCAATGCATGATAAATAATAGAAAAACACGATCACTGTGTCAGCCTTGTTATTCATAATTCAATGTGTGATATAATGTAATAATGTGATCAACCTATCCCAGAAAGAAAAAGGAAGAAATAATAGAGAAAACAGAAGTGAGGGCAAAAAGAAAGTGGGGGGGGGGGGGGGGAGGGGGAGGAAAGGAACAGGGAAGAGAAGAACGAATAACAAAAGGGGGGGGGGGGAGAAAATATACATAAATGCCAGTTTAATAGTACGTTATATTACATGATGGATCTCCTACATCATAATACTATGGAGGAAATACACCACAAACAATACAATCATAATACAGTAGTCCTCCATGTACAGAACAACCTGTCTAACTATATATGCTTAATGTGGTGGCTTCAATTGATCCAAACTGTTATCGATGGCCTAGGGATTTGTCCCTATATTGGGTCTATATACAAGAATGTATACAGTCAGGTCCATAAATATTGGGACATGGACACAATGTAACATTCCTGGCTCTATACACCACCACAGTGGATTTGAAATGAAACAAACAAGATGTGCTTTACCTGCAGACTGTCAGCTGTACCTGCAGACTGTCAGCTTTACCCGCAGACTGTCGGCTTTACCTGCAGACTGTCGGCTTTACCTGCAGACTGTCAGCTTTACCCGCAGACTGTCGGCTTTCCCCGCAGACTGTCGGCTTTCCCCGCAGACTGTCGGCTTTACCCGCAGACTGTCGGCTTTCCCCGCAGACTGTCGGCTTTACCTGCAGACTGTCAGCTGTACCTGCAGACTGTCAGCTTTACCTGCAGACTGTCAGCTTTACCCGCAGACTGTCAGCTCTACCTGCAGACTGTCAGCTTTACCTGCAGACTGTCAGCTTTACCTGCAGACTGTCAGCTGTAATTTGAGGGTATTTACATCCAAATCAGGTGAACGGTGCAGGAATTACAGCAGTTTGCATCTGTGCCTCCCACTTGTTAAGGGACCAGAAGTAATGGGACAATTGTCTTCTCGGCTGTCCCATGGCCGGTGTGTGTTATTCCCTCATTATCCCAATTACAATGAGCAGATACAAGGTCCAGAGGTCATTTCCAGTCTGCTATTTGCTATCTGCATTTGGAATCTGTTGCTGTCAACTCTCAAGATGAGATCCAAAGAGCGGTCACTATCAGTAAAGCCATCATTAGGCTGAAAAACACAACAAACCCATCAGAGAGGTAGCAAAAACATCAGGCCTGGCCAAAACAACTGTTTGGAACATTCTTAAAAAGAAGGAATGCACCGGTGAGCTCGGCAACACCAAAAGACCCGGAAGACCATGGAAAACAACTGTGGTGGATGAGCGAAGAATTCTTTCCCCGATGAAGAAAACCCCCTTCACAACAGTTGGCCAGATCAAGAACACTCTCGAGGAGGTAGGTGTATGTGTGTCAAAGTCAACAATCAGGAGAAGACTTCACCAGAGTGAATACAGAGGGGTCACCACAAGATGGAAACCATTGGTGAACCTCAAAAACAGGAAGGCCAGATTAGAGTTTGCCAAACGACATCTAAAAAAGCCTTCACAGTTCTGGAACAACGTCCTATAGACAGATGAGACCAATATCAACTTGTACCAGAGTGATGGGAATAGAAGAGTATGGAGAAGGAAAGGACCTGCTCATGATCCTAAGCATACCACCTCATCAGTGAAGCATGGTGGTGGTAGTGTCATGGCGTGGGCATGTATGGCTGCCAATGGAACTGCTTCTCTTGTAGTTATTGATGATGTGACTGCTGACAAAAGCAGCAGGATGAATTCTGAAGGGTTTCGGGCAATATTATCTGCTCATATTCAGCCAAATGCTTCAGAACTCATTGGACGGCGCTTCATAGTGCAGATGGACAATGACCCAAAGCATACTGCAAAAGCAACCAAAGGGAAAGAAGTGGAATGTTCTGCAATGGCCGAGTCAATCACCGGACCTGAATCCGATTGAGCATTTCACTTGCTGAAAACAAAACTGAAGGGAAAATGCCCCAAGAACAAGCAGGAGCTGAAGACAGTGGCAGTAGAGGCCGGGCAGAGCATCACCAGGGATGAGACCAGTGTCTGGGGATGTCTATGCGTTCCAGACTTCAGGCTGTAATTGACTGCAAAGGATTTGCAACCAAGTTTTAAAAAGTGAAAGTTTGATGTATGATTATTATTCTGTCCCATTACTTTTGGTTCCTTAACAAGTGGGAGGCACAGATGCAACTGCTGTAATTCCTGCACCGTTTACCTGATTTGGATGTAAATACCTCAAATTACAGCTGACAGTCTGCAGGTAAAGCCGACAGTCTGCAGGTAAAGCTGACAGTCTGCAGGTAAAGCACATCTTGTCCGTTTCATTTCAAATCCATTGTTGTGGTGTATAGAGCCAAAAATGTTAGAATTGTGTCAATGTCCCAATATTTATGGACCTGACTGTATGTGTGCCAGCCCTCGCATTATAATGTGTCTGGCGATGTCCCGAATCCATCCAGCAGCAGATAGTATCACCAATACTTCTGTATCTATAAAGAAACCAGAAATTGTTAATGAGGTAAGTATTCTCAGTGCATAACTAAAAACAATTAAAACCAAAAAGTACCAAGGGACCAGTTATCCCATATGTGCATGTCACAAACCAGAGCAGAAGATAAACACCCATTTTCACAAGAATGGGGCAAAGCTCAACCCCTCATTGAGTCCAAATGGGGTCACCAAATTCAATATAAATATCCAGCATGCTTCTTGTTGTGCCAAAATGCGCTTCCAATTATCACCCCTGTAATTAAAATGTACTCTATCAATCCCTCTCACCTGTAATAGGCGACCATCGCTGTTGTGATATTGTTTAAAATGTCTAGGGAAGGTTTGGAGATGTCTTGTTCCTCCTTTACTGCCTGTATACCCAGCACGTGTTCCCGTACCCTTGTTTTCATTTCTCATGTCTTTTGACCCACATACAAAAGACCACATGGGCAACTTGCTAAGTAGATCACCCTGATGGTGTTACATGTGATAGACTGTGTGATTGTATATTGTTTGTAAAGACACAGTCACCACACGGTCGGCACCCACATTTAGGTCCTTTTGATCCAAAGGCTCTCTCCGGTTTCATTCCAGTGTAGTGACTCTTCGTAAGTATGTCCTTCAAATTTTTGTTTTTCCTAAATGTAATCCTAGGTGTCTTTGATAGATAGAACTGGAGAGTGGTGTCCATATTCAGAACATTCCAATATTTAGCGAGGGCCCTCCTTATGTCCTGATGTCCATGGGAGAAGGTCGTGATGAATCTCACTAAGTTCCTCTCCCCCCCGCCCCCCCCCCGTGACTGTTTGCCCGGGGCATAGATTAAATATTCCCATTTGGTGTTGTTGGCCCTTGAATATCCTTGTCTAATGAAATGTTCTTGATATCCTCTACTTCTAAACTGGTTGCCAAAGTCTCTTGCTTGTGTATGAAAGTCTTCTTCCGTTGAGCATATCCTGTGAATACGCAGAAATTGTCCAATAGGGATACTTGATACTTTTTTGGGGTGTGCTGACCGAGCTTGTAATAAATTGTTTACGGAAGTTTCCTTCCGGTACAGGTTGGTCTGTATATATCCATTATCATCAATATCCAGGAAAAGGTCAAGGAAATCACCGGACAGAAAACGCCTTTTATGCCGCTGTATTTACCTAAGACAGGGATCGTTATTTGTTCTGGATGGTGGCGGATATGTGTGGGCTGGCATGAGGAAATTCAATTAAACATGGTCATCACAGGTGTTGAATTCCTCTGAGATCCATGCCTCATTCATTTTTAGAAATGTGAGGTAGTCCACACTGTTATGAGCTAGGCGAGTGCGCTTATTGGTCATGATCCCCCCTGCTGCACTGAACATCCTTTCGGACAGGACACTCGACGAGGGGCAAGCCAAGAGTTCAATGGCAAACGTTCCCTGGGGCTGGATCTGGAGGGCGGCCGTTGATGGGTTGGCTGCAAGAATGATCTCGTATCCGAAGTGACCAACACATCTTCAAACCGCCCTCTTTTTGCAGGTGCTGTAGGATTGGTACCCGCAACTGTTTCGCTGTGGGTGGAAATTCCTCTGCCAGTGCCCGCAACAGTAGAATGCAGCATCTCTCGCAGCAAGGCCTGGAAATGCTGCATTCTGACAGCCCTCTGTGATGCTGGTAACATGTCCGCCATTTTGTGTTTGTACCGGTGGCCACCCAGTACGTTGCCACCCAGTACTGGTCCTTGCCCTTTATGCTTTTTATACGGTGGTCCCTCTTCAAACACTGGAGCATGAAGGCCCCCATTTTCACTAAATTGGAAGCAGCGGAGCACCCAGGCTCCTGCTCATCGCCAAGGAGAATGTCGTCCTCTGTCTCCTCCCCCAGCCACGGACAACACCAGGGATCCCTGAAAAGTTTCAAGCCTGTTCTTCTTGCTCCTCCTCCTCCCCGCAGCCAGCCAGCACGTGTGTCATTTTGCCCTGTTTCAGCACGCTCAGCAGATTGGCACCGTTGTCGCACACCACTTTACCAACTGTCAAATTGAGCAGGGTTAGCCACTAATCGGCCTGTGACCGCAGAGCTGAAAGCAGTGCAGGACCAGTGTGGCTCTTGGTTTAAAGAACAGCATGGCAACGTCTCACCTGGCACGTCACAAGAGGCGGTTGCAGTGGAAAAGGAGGAGTCAGCCAAGGAGGAGACAGAGGATAGAGGAGAAGGAGAAGAGGCAGGCCTGCATGCGATCCGTGGCGGTAACACCAAATCCACACGGGTGCCAGGGGTTGCATGCTTGACGGCCGTCAGAAGGTTCAACCAGTGGGCAGTAAAAGTTATGTACCTTCGCTGCCCATGTTTGCTAGACCACGTGTCTGTGGCCAGATGTATCTTGGCCCTGACACTGTGTGCCAGAGATGTATTAACTTGCCGCTGAACGTGGCCATATAGTTCAGAAATGCCCTTCTGGGAAAAATATTTTTCCTTCCGGGGACCTTCCATTGCGGTGTGCCAATGGCCACAAATGTTCTAAAGGCCTCCGAGCCCACCGATTTATATGGCAGTAGTTGACGGGCTAGCAGTTCCGACAAGCCAGCGATTAGCCGTTGGGCGAGAGGATTATCTGGCGTTATCTTTTTTTTACGCTCGAACATTTGGGCCACGGAAGCCTGCCTTTTGCCAGATGAACACGACGATGGCACAGTGGAAGGTGGAGTGGAGGCCAAATGGGAGGAGAGAGAAGAAGGAGATGAGGCAGGACGTGGAGCGCCAGGAGTGTGGCTTTGTGGGTTCTGACGGTGTTTCTCCCACTGGGCTTGGTGATGGGAGGCCAGGTGCCTTCTGAAGGCGTTCGTCCCTAGGTGAGTGTTGGGCTTACCGTGACTTATGCGCTGACAGCACAGGCTGCAGATGACACCACTATTGTCAGCAGCTGACACTTTAAAAAAAGCCCACACTGCGGAGCCATGTGCCGGCGTCCTGGGAGCGCCAGATGTGACCGTGCATGGTGGATGGCTCTGCTTTTTGCCTCATGTGCACTGCGAGCTCTGCCTGCTTCTCCTCCCTATCTGCTACTCCATCTCTCCCTCTGAACTCCCCTCCTCTTCCTCTCTTGTGGGCACCCACGTGACGTCCATCGACACATCATCATCGTCACTTTCACCACCACTGACATTAGAGATCTCGGAGTAGGCAGCAACAGCGGGGACCAACCTCCTTCGGCTGAACTGGGTACTGTCGTCAGACCGCTGAGTGGCGGCCGTTGCTACCTCCTCTTCATCCGATGCCAAGAATGGCATAATTACTCTGACTCGAGTGGAGGGGCTATGGTGGTGGTGGTGTCTTTGGGGGTGCACACAGCAGAGAGTCAGGAGGGTGCAGATACAGAGGATGAGGAGGGTGCAGAAGCGGAAGGCTGAGTGAGCTACTCAACCAAGTCTGGTGCGTCCTTTGATGTAATCGCACGCACCTTCTCCAACTTCCCACTTAGGCTCCGGCCTGGTGCACCTGCCCGACCCCTACCACCCCTGACGAACGGACTGCCTCTTCCTCTGCCTGTCATTTTCAAAATGACCCTGTGCCAAAGTCTGTAGAGAAGAACAGTATTTGTAGAAGCAGGTATATAGAACCCCTTAATCCGTTTTTTTGGGGGGAAACAGTAGAAATGATTTGTTCCGATAGCGTTTGCCCCTCTGTATAGCTGCAGTATCTCAGCAGAACCGCACACAACTGCTGCATAATACAAATGCACTATAATATAATTTCTGTGTTAGACAGTATATTATAAGTATTAAATAAATGCTATAGAGGCTCACCCGTCTGTCAATGTGGATATGATGCACTCAACCTAATTGTTTCACCTAATCTATAATGGAACAAAAGTAAAAACAAAAATAATGCTTATATCTGTATCACTTACTATTGTGGTTGTATATACTTCCTGCTGTATCTAATACTGTGGTCCAGATATAGATCAGATTGATCACATGGGAAAAAAGAAAAACGAAGATGAAAAATGTAGCCACAGATCAATAGTTCATTAATGTAGAAGGTAGGTAGTTCATCAATAGTGATGATCGAACATCTGCCGTCCCGTCCAGGTTCGCGAACGCGATCAAATGTTCACGAACTGCAGGTTTGCGGCGGGTCCCATTCATTTTAATGGCAGGCGAACCTGAAAAACCTTCAGCTCATATTTGCAGCCAAGAAATAATTACTAGAAGTGCACAAATAGTCCCACAACATGGACAGTGACACCAGATGTATTATTCCAATTTGCGATCTCCATAAAAAAAAATTTAAATGCAAAATATCGGCAACATAATTTTTGCCTAGCGCATGCGCAAATGCACTATACAGTACCCAAATGCACTATAAAGAAAGTATATTGGTATATAACACCCCGCTTCAATCAGTTTTTTGGGGGGGGGGCGACTGGTATATTACACCAGTAAAAATTATTTGTTCCAATAACGCTTGTCCCGCTATATACCTGCAGTATCGCAGCAGAACCGCGCACAACTGCCGCACAATACAAATGCACTATAATATACTGTCTAACATAGAAAGTATATTATAACACTGTACACGGAAGACAATCCGTTAGAATATACATGAAGATAAAACGTAACCTTTAATAATGTTACTATGAGGGTCCATTCACACGTCCGTAAGTGTTTTGCGGATCCGCCAAACATGGACACCGCCAATGTGCATTCCGCAATTTGTGGACCACACAAAATTGCGGAACCGTTGCGGACCCATTTTGCGGACGTGTAAATGGAAAAGATATTCTTCAAAATAAAAATAAATGAAATCATTAAAGTTAAGCAAAAAGCATAGATGTGGTCAGCAATAACAAGTGCTCGGCGGCACCAAATCAGAAACCATATGTCCTACCACAATCCGGGGGGTTGCAGGGCACATCCATGAATCCAGGCGGGAAAGCAAAAACCATCCATCCCTGGGCTAGATGATGATGTGGTATTGAAGGACAGGGTGGGCAAAGAACTGTCCCTGATATTGCCCTACAGGGGGTGCTATTCTGGCCCTGATAGCCTAACCACAGACCACCCGCCCTGATAAGAGTGACCCCCGTCCGGAACCTTACCCTATATAAAAATGGCCTTAGTAAGCCCCTAGCCCCTGACTTCCAGGTGATCACTATAAAATTTTGAAATTGTATCTCTATTTTCCAATAATTCTTGTGGAACATCTAAAGGGTTCACGATGTTTGTAAAATCAGTTTTGAATACCTTGAGGGGTGTAGTTTCTTAGATGGGGTCACTTTTATGGAGTTTCTACTCTAGGGGGGCATGAGGGGGGCTTCAAATGGGACATGGTGTCAAAAAAACTGTCCAGCAGAATCTGTCTTCCAAAAACCGTATGGCATTCCTTTCCTTCTGCGCCCTGCCGTGTGCCCGTACAGTAGTTTACGACCACATGTGGGGTGTTTCTGTAAACTACAGAATCAGAGCCATAAATATTGAGTTTGGTTTGGCTGTTAACCCTTGCCCCTTGCTTTGTAAAAGTAAAACAAATATTAAAATGGAAAATTTGCCATAAAAAAGTGAAATTTTGAAATTGTATCTCTATTTTCCATTAATTCTTGTGGAACACCTAAAGGGTTAACGACGTTTGTAAAATCAGTTTTGAATACCTTCATGGGTGTACTTTCTTAGATGGGGTCACTTTTATGGAGTTTATACTCTAGGGGTGCATCAGGGGGGCTTCAAATGGGACATGGTGTCAAAAAAACTGTCCAGCAAAATCGGTCTTCTAAAAACCATATAGCGCTCCGTTCCTTCTGCGCCCTGCCGTGTGCCCGTACAGCTGTTTACGACCACATACGGGGTGTTTCTGTAAACTACAGAATCAGGGCCATAAATATTAAGTTTGGTTTGACTGTTAACCCTTGCTTTGTAAAAGTAAAACAAATATTAAAATGGAAAATCTGCCAAAAAAGGGAAATTTTTAAATTGTATCTCTATTTTCCATTAATTCTTGTGTAATAGCTAAAGGGTTAACGACATTTGTAAAATCAGTTTTGAATACCTTGAGGGGTGTAGTTTGTAGAATGGGGTCATTTTTGGGTGGTTTCTATTATATAAGCCTCACAAAGTGACTTCAGACCTGAACTGGTCCCTAAAAATTGGGTTTTTGAAAATTTCTGAAAAATTTCAAGATCTGCTTCTAAACTTCTAAGCCTTGTAACATCCCCAAAAAATAAAATATCATTCCCAAAATGATCCAAACATGAAGTAGACATATGGGGAATGTAAAGTAATAACTATTTTTGGAGGTATTACTATGTATTATAGAAGTAGAGAAATTGAAACTTGGAAATTTGCCATTTTTTACAAATTGTTGGTAAATTTGGTATTTTTTTATAAATAAAAATGAATCATTTTACCACTGTCATGAAGTACAATATGTGACGAAAAAACTATCTCAGAATGGCCTGGATAAGTCAAAGCGTTTTAAAATTATCACCACTTAAAGTGACACTGGTCAGATTTGCAAAATATGGCCAAGTCCAGAAGGTGAAATAGGGCCGAGTCCTTAAGGGGTTAAACAATTGTTGTCCACTCCAATTTTGCTCATTAGCTTAGAAGTCCTTGTGTCGGACATTTCATTCAATATAGCAAGGTTTTTTGAGCTGGGTGGGGAGCTTAGCAGCGCGTGCGCAGTGTGTGAATGCGTCCTGGCAGCTACTGACGTAGTGTCAGACACGTGTGCTGTGCACGTCTGTGTGTAGGAGCACAGGCACCTATTCCCTGTAATCCGCTTTTGCAGGCATCTACAGGTAGTTTTCTTACATTAGTCCAGCCACACTTTGCCCACCTATGTTCAAGCTCTGCAGATATAGTTGTGGTGAATAGGAGATAGCGCACGTCGCCCTCACCCTGGCAGCAACTAAGTCGTCAACTCTTTGGGGTGCAAACAAAGTGACAGAGACTAAACCTCAAACACCTTTCCACTTATATCAAATATAACTTTTATTAGTTCTTTTAAAACAAGTTCAAAGTTCAGACTGCCACGTGTGGCGGCAGTGAGCCACCAATAGGATATCAGGAGGAGAATTACAGACTTTCAAAGCGGCACCTGTCATACATTTGCCAAAGTTTTATCTCTATTGAGTATCCATGGATATTAAGTGGGAGTGATCCACATTTGCAGGTATGTGGGCACCAAACGCGTTTCGGAGTGTAACCTTCCTCCTTCCTCAGGGGTTACCTGCTAATTCTTAACCTCTCTTTTTTATAGTCCTCTGGGAAAATGGTTGTTCCAAAAATCTGGAGTGGTGGTTGTTTCCCAAACCCGTACCGGATCAACGGATTTAACGCTATTATCTCTCTTTCTCGATTCAATATCGTAAAACTAATCTATAGGTTATGCGTATCATATCCATTTGCAAATTCTCCCCTAAAAAACTCGTATGCGTTTTTGATGCGGTTCTGGTGCGTTTTCATACAGAGCAGTGCCATTTCATTTATACACCATTGTCGTACCAAATAGACTTCTATCTTATCTATAGAGAGATGCAATGGCTTCCCCCATTACATCCGATATATATCTATTAAAACTAATCAATAGGTTATATGTATCATCATCTTTCCTTTATTCTTTTTTCCCATGTGATCAATCTGATGTATATCTGGACCACAGTATTACGGTGGATACAGCAGGAAGTATATACGAGACATGCATTGTTTTTACTTTTGTACTTATGTACTTTCATACCTGTGTGCTTTTACTTGTTTTTATTAGGTTTATATGATAATAAATGTGATTCATACACAACCTGTCGTCCCCAGGTGGTTGTAGATAATGAGTGCCTCCCTACCGCCATTAATTCAGTATGTCACACCTATCGATAGCACACCTATACCAGTCCTTACAAGGTCTTTTGTGGCCCTATTAGCCAGCGTTTGGTGTCCCTAACAGACTGTCCACACAGCAACCTCTCCCTACACTGGCAAAAGACTGAATGTAAAATGGCGGCCAGATCGGGTTTATTTATAAGGTAGGGGGTGTGTCCATGTGCTGAAACGTGCCAGACATCTGAGAAGCTCTGACAGACGTTCTTCAGAACCTCCTGCTTGAGGTTCTTTTGTTTTGCTTTCGTTTTGTCATCTTGTTTCCCTCTCTCAGCTGTCATCTAGTTGCACTGATTGCATCCCTTTAAATCCCTTCCCATACTGCATCACTTTGCGGTTTATACAACTTCCTGGAGTGTGTGCATGCTGGATGCTGCTGTTCATTTATTTGTGTTTTCCTGTTGGCTTGATCCTAGGTGACCCTGACTCCCTCCGTATTAAGTGTAGGGAGCCGGTGGTTGTGTCCCCTCACTATTATAGGGACATCTCCATATGTTTGCCGAACCGTGAACGAGCGAAGTTTTCGCGAAACGACCACCGGGCGAACCATAAGGCCAACTCTAATCAGCAGCACAAATCATCCCTAAACTCTGGAAGTGAGAAGTATCTCTGACTCCACTGTCTGTGAGAGGCATTACAATTCTCTCCGATGATCCTGTTTTGAAGAGTGAAGAAGTTCTGTCAGCTTGGTTTGGTTATGTCAGGTGGGTAGATTTTGCAAGTCCTTAGAAGACAACACCTTGAAGTTTGCTACATCTGACCTAGATCTTTGATTCATACAATAGGAATCTCTGAGAAATATGCGTTAGATCCATTTCCACATAGTCTTAAAGAATCACATGCCATGGGGGGGGCATCTGGTATATTACAGGCCATGTTGGTTTCAGATGTGCCTTTGGTCCAAGGGGGATGTCCCTGGCATCAAGTGCATGTCACACCATGGTTGGTAGCCCTGGCATCTGATGTTACATGCTGTGCTGTCTTCAGGTATTCCTTCAGGCCTATGAGGATAACCCTGGCATCTAGTGCATGTCCCGCTATGGGGGGTAGCCCTGGCATCTGATGTTACATGCTGTGCTGTCTTCAGGTATTCCTTTGTGCCTAGGAGGATAACCCTGGCATCAAGTGCATGTCACGCCATGGTTGGTAGCCCTGGCATCTGATGTTACATGCTGTGCTGTCTTCAGGTATTCCTTTATGCCTAGGAGGATGACCCTGGCATCTAGTGCATGTCACGCCATTGTGGGTATCTCTGGAGTCAGATGTTACATGCTGTGCTGTCTTCAGGTATTCCTTCAGGCCTAGGAGGATAACCCTGGCATCTAGTGCATGTCCCACTATGGGGGGTATCTCTGGGGTCTGATATTTTGAATGTCACTCTAACTTCAGGATAGATGTTCCTAGCTTTATTTTAGCTACAGGCTATGGGGAGTATCCCCCATCCTGCCCCCGGATTCTGTGCTCACCAGCTGAAGAATTGTATGCCATAGATTTTCCTGGTAACATTATATGGAAAGCTCTTTCTCTCCTCCACGTAGTAAGATTACCATCTTCCAGCTTATTAACCCTTTCCCTACCAGCGCCGTGTATGTACGACGTTGAAGCGATAGGCAAACATGTTACCTGCTCGCACGTGCAGCAGGCGTCATGGCCAGCATGTCTCAGCAGAGACCTTCCGCTAATTACCGCGACCGGCAATAATGCTGATCGCGGTAATTAAAAAGTCTTCAGATGCCGTTATCTAGTGAGATCAAAAACCCGGAAGTAGTATAAGGCTATATGGCTCGTCAAACTAAAAGTGACAGGTCAACACACCCCTTTTCCCGCCCATAACCCCACCCGCTTCATCCACAACTCCTCCCAGTCCCTCCCTAAGTGCCGCCCGTTGCACGCCCCAAACCACACCTAAACATCGCCCATTCTGTTAGATCTTATATCATATCAGTAATTTAATTAAGTTTTAATAACTTTAAAAATAAAATGATATTAAGCTTGTATTACCTTTTACTAAGCCATTTTACATATTACCAATGGGTAATTGATGATGTCACCACAGGTCCTGGAAGGGAACTGGTGCAGTCCCTTTGTTAGATCCTGCAGGACCTGCAATGTTGGAAATTTGCTTTAAATATATACAATCGTGTTTAATAAAATCGAAGGCGTACGTGATTTAAGCAAAATATTGGATCACCGCATCTAACACAGATATGTATCATTTATAAACATAAACAATAGCTAATTGCGGCAACGCAACGTGACGATAACACATTAAAGCCATATTCGCTGCGACAGAAACAACAGAAGCTGCGTCAGCTGCGGCACCCAACTTTCCTAGCTTCTAATACGTCAGCTGTCGATCAATTTGTACAAACACAAACCAAATCTTTAAAAATAAAATGAGGCTATTAAAATCCTATTAATCTCTTCTATGAATCCTATAAAAAACGTGAGTGTGAGGAATGTGGAAATTATGATTTAATGTCAGCCATGATTTTGATTTGATTTGATTCACCTTTATTGCTAGTACACAGCCATGCTCAGTCAAGTTGACTCCATTGGTCAAGAACGAATGGGAGGTGGATACACGGGAGCCTTATACTCCAGCCGTGCCACTTTGCCATTTGCCACAAGAAGAGCCGTGACCACGGGGTCGCAGGCAAGGAGAGGCTGCGGATGGGCGCACAGGGGAACACAGGAATGTGCTGCCCCTTAGAGCCCTCTAAAGGGGGGAGGTGTGAGGAATGTGGAAATTATGATTTGATGTCAGCCATGATTTTGATTTGATTGAACTTTATTGTCAGTACACAGGTATAAATACAGGGTAACGAAATGCAGCCATCTGCTGTCAGATAGCAGAGAACTCTGCAGGGGGTCCTGGCTCAAGCAGGCCACTTGCATACATTTCACACCTTCACCAAGCCAGCCAGGAACCAAGCTAATTTAACAGGAAAAACCTCTCTGTAGGGGGTTTCAACCATTGCCCAGATCAATCAGATCCCTCAGACATCATGGAACTAGCGATTCATAAGCAATTATGAATCGCCCGTCCATCAAAGGCACAAGTCAGTTATATACCTGCGACCTTGGAACCAAGACGGACATTCCCCTGGTCGTAAATTGATAGTAGGGTGCCAGGAAGGGGAGATACACAGATCTCCCCACAGAAACATAGTAATGGTACCATGTTTGGGCTCTACTTGTAGCCGGAACCCAGGCAGATCCGTTGGTCCCAGAACCATCTCCCTGTGACCTTCTGGTCTGAAGCTATGAGCCCTAATGTTTTTTTTGGGTTGTTGGGCTGCCAGGACCAGCAGGGAGGGGGGACCCCTCCCAGAGGCAGGGAGGGGAGGGGCCGACTACAGTTGAAAATGGCCAGGCAAGCAGAGTTCAGGGTCTTTCTCTGGAGGGGGGTCACGTCGTGTAACGTGTTTGGAGGGACCGTGGACAAACTGCTGACATCACTGCTCCCATGTGACTACAGCCAAGCCTTACAGCAACACATTAGTCATCACCACTAGTGTTGATCGAGCACCAAAGTGCTCGGGTGCTCGAGTAGACCATCTCGGGATGCTCTGGTGCTCCACAGAACACCTGAGCACAATGGAAGTCAATGGGAGAACCCGAGCATTAAACCAGGCGCCAGGAGGGGAGGGTGTCTGGCTCATATGAAAAGGTCAGAAATTGATGGAAACACCACTGAAATTTTTGGGGAGGAGCATGGGAAGGATGTCTGGATGCATCTTGGACTCCCAGGTCGCTGCTGGGAACGATGTTGTCCGAGTAGTGCGCCACTTTTACAGACTGACAATAATACGCACCATACCGAAGATAAAATCTATTTTAGAGGAAAAATTGTTAGGAACCATTCTTTCCTGATTATTTACTTGTATATAAAGTGCAAGTACTGCCAAAAATTACAAGGAAGAGGCTCCGATACAACCTGTATATCACATAAAGGAGGCCTCATTCACATTGTGGTACAATTGTTCAGGGAGTGGGACTCCTACACTCATAAAGCCTATGCATTAAGGGAAAGGGCGGCCAAAAATTACAAGGAACTGGCGCTCCAATACACCCCTTATTACACATAAAGGAGGGCATCATCCACAGCCTTGGAAAATTATGATTGATGGCCTGCTGGTGACCCCCAAAAACATTAGGAGGAAGTGCCTGCTGGTGACCCTCTAAAACATTAGGGGTGAGGTCTAATCTGACCATCTAAAAAATTAGGGGTGAGCGTCTGCTGCTGATCTGACCATCTAAAACATTAGGGGTGAGGGTCTGCTGCGTAGCTGACCCTCTAAAACATTAGGGGTGAGGGTCTGCTGCTGATCTGACCATCTAAAACATTAGGGGTGAGGGTCTGCTGCGTAGCTGACCCTCTAAAACATTAGGGGTGAGGGTCTGCTGCTGATCTGACCATCAAAAAAATTTGAAGTGAGTGTCTGCTGCTGAGATGACAATCTAAAACATTAGGGGCAAGGGCAGCCTAATAAGCATGTTGACATGATGGAGTAGGAGAAGGAGAAAAGGAAGATTGAACCATATACCCTTGTTTGCGGTGGAAGGGGTACTTGGGAATAGAGTGTATTTAATACACCATAAAAGCCACATTTAAAGTGCTTTTATGTCGAGTCGAGAAGTCTGGGGCAATCTAGGCCTTGTTCATTTTGACAAGAGTCAACCTGTCAGCATTTTCAGTTGACGGGTGGATATGCTTAGCAGTTATTATGCCCCCAGCAGCACTAAATACCCGCTTTGACAACACGCTGGCAGCAGGCCAGCACCTCCAAGGCGTAGAGCGCCAGTTCGTTCCACGTGTCCAGCTTGGACACCCAGTAGTTGTAAGGCACTGAGGGATCGCTGACACGGTCTGCTGCGTACTCCTTCACCATCTTCCAAAACTTTTCCCTCCTTGTGACACTAGGCCGCGCATCAGGGTGAGGGTGCTGGCAGGGGTCATTAACTGTCCCAGGCCTTGGAGAGTGTTGCTTTGCCTCTGTTGAAACTGCTGTGTGTTCCCCTCATCTCCCCTCCTCGGTTGGTCAAGGAACTACGGACTCTGCCACCAATGTTGTCCGCTGGAAATTTTTGGTTGTGAGGTGTTCAGCCCAGGATGAATTCTTATCCTCCTTTCCTCATTTTTTTCCCCTTTTTTCTCCCTTCCCTCCCCCTCCCATGTTTTGTTTCCACCCTCCCTATTCTCCTATTGGAGGTTGATGTCCATTTTTACCCCTGAAGCTGAACACCACACAGAGTTATGATTAGGAACGTTGGAGTTCGAAACATGTTAACCTTTTGCGGTGGTGCGATGTGATTTCCACAAGATGTAATCTGCAACCAGTAATGAAATAAAGACGAAACAAAACCCGGAATATTAAGTGCTGAAACCTTTCCTTTTATTTTGCATGTTGAGAGGACTTGTCCGTTTCATTCCGTGCATGGGGAGGATTTGGCGAGCTGGAATTTACCTTTTTTGTGGACTTTATTGTTTGGACGTTTTCTGTGTTTCTCAGCAAGTCATGGTTGCTACATTAGTGGACTCCCAACGATACCGCTGTCAGTTATATAATGGCTTTCCCTTCCGCCCATGACAGCACCCTTGAGAGACCGCCTCCATCCAGGACAGGAAACAGGAACTTTCGTGGAGAGCTCATAAGGAGGAGCATGGCCCCGAGACCACCAGTTCCTGTTTCCTGTCCTAGACAGAAGACGGTTCGTGGAGAAGAGGAGAAAAGCTAGGCTGCAGGGCCCCGGAGGATTTTTATCTAAGTGGGGTTACCTGTTCCGGCATAAGTCTCCTCTAGGAGCCGCCGGCCAGAGTCTGGTGCCTGCTGCTGGGGTCTGGCTTACGCCGCGCTGGCCGCTACTCTGCAGTCCCGGGCTCACAGAGAGGTGCGTTCGGCACGCCGGTCCTTCCTGACAGTGTTCAGGCGGGCCGGGGCCTCCTCCTCACCTCGCGCTCGGGGGGGAGGAACAAAAATCTCGCGATCCAAGCGAGATCCAGGTCTCGGTCGAGACTTCCGGTATTTGGAACGCATGTAGCGTGCGTTCCGGAAGTAGGAAGTGCCTTCTCCTACTTAGGCCGCAGAGGGTTTTCAGCAGGACCCGACCGAGGGGATTGGACCCACAGGCGCACGGTCAGCAGCAGCCCAGCCAGCCAGCCAGCCTTATAGGAAGCCAGATTTCTTTTGGATCCTGGGAGTCACTCTATCCCACAGCAGCATGGAGGAGGAGAGTGCCCAACGCGCCGATCAACAGGAGGGTCATGAGAGCAGACCGGTACTCCTGGTGGGGTAAGGGGGATCATTCCCCATCACTTATTTCTTTTTAGTTAGGCTAAATCTCCTTTTCCCTCTTTTTTCTTCCTGCATTTTAGACTATAAAAGAGGGCCCTAGAAAGGCAATTTCAAAGACCAGAGGGAAGGAGTGTGCCGTCTGTAAAAAGAAACTGGCCCCCTCTTGGTTGAAAAAACGATGTCAATGTTGCATTGAGAAACTAGTGGAGGAGGAGTCCCCATCCCTTCTGCAGAGTATTAGGGAGATGGTGAAGACGGAGGTCTCGGATTCCCTGAAAGATTTTAAAAAGAGCTTTCCCTCTGTAGCCTCTACCTCCCTTGGAACCAGATCAGGCACGGCTAATAAATCTGACTCGGATCCTTTAGAGGATAGTGATACAGGAGAAATCCTAGATAGCCCAGACTCGTCCCAGGATGAAGAATCCACGGGCAGGCCACTTTTTTCCCCGGATGATACGGAAGCTTTACTAAAAGCAGTTCGTGCGACCATGAAAGTAGACGAACCCAAAGACCCAAGATCCGTTCAGGATATCATGTTTGGTGACCTCTGGCAGAAAAAATCTAGAGTATTTCCCGTAAACGAGAATATAACGTTTTTAATACAGAAGGAATGGAAAAGACCCGATAAAAAAATTTTCGTTCCAAAAAATGTGAAAAGGAAATATCCCTTTGATGAGGCAGACTCAGTAAACTGGGACAGACCTCCTAAATTGGATGCACCTGTTGCAAAAATCTCAAAAAAATCGGCCCTACCGTTTGAGGACTTGGGTTCTCTTAAAGACCCTATGGATAAGCGAGCAGAGGTTTACCTAAAAAAAGTTTGGGAGACCTCAGCTCAAGCGTTCAAACCAAATATTGCCGCCACATCCACTGCTAGGTCTCTGAAATTATGGCTAGAAGAATTAGAATCTCACATTCAGAATAAGACCCCGAGAGATCAATTGTTAGCCGTTTTTCCCACTCTACTTAAAGCAGTAGACTTTATTTCTGACGCATCGGCAGATGCTTTAAAATTAAATGCTAGGTCAGCTGCTCTTTCAAATTCAGCCAGACGAGCTATTTGGCTAAAAGGATGGCACGTAGACACTGGATCTAAAAATAAGCTTTGCGTAATTCCCTGTCAGGGCGATTATCTTTTTGGGTCCGTCTTAGACGACCTTTTGGATAAAGCCTCGGACAATAAAAAAGGATTCCCTGTCTCCAGATCCCCGAAAAAACAACGTTTTTTTTGCAAAAACAAGAAGGATTTTTTTAGGGGGCAGAGGAAAGACTTCAGAGCAGACAACAAGAATAGGAAAAGCAAGGGGTTCCTCTTCAGTTCCCAATCCTCCTCAACCTCTAAACCATCACAGCAATGACGGTTTCTCTCCCGTGGGGGGCAGACTTTCTCTCTTCCTTTACGCCTGGGAAAAAATCTCCTCAAGTCCCTGGATTTTAAGCGTTATAAAGGAAGGGTTTTGTCTAGAGTTTGTCTCCCACCCACCGGACAGATTCAAAATGACGAATTTCCGGTGCCGGAGGCGGAGAAGGGCGAGGGTTTTTACTCTTCCCTTTTTCTGGTCCCCAAACCGGATGGAACATTCAGAACTATTATAAATCTAAAGGATTTAAATCAATTCCTCTCTTACAAAAAATTCAGAATGGAGTCGATCCAATCAGTTGTAAGACATCTTTTCAGGGGCTGCTTCATGGCTACGATAGATGTAAGAGATGCGTACTACCACATCCCTATTCGGCTAGACTGTCAAAAATTCCTCAGAGTCGCTGTTTCAATAGGAGGTCACATTCAGCACCTACAATATACAGCCCTTCCCTTTGGGATTTCTCAAGCTCCCAGACTTTTCACGAAAGTCATGGCAGAAGTCATGGCTCATGTAAGGGAAAGAGACATTTTTGTGATTCCTTACCTAGACGATCTCCTGGTGGTAGCAGAGTCAGAATCCCTTCTAGAAGTACACCTCAAAAAAGTAGTGCAGATCCTAGAAGACCTCGGCTGGCAAATAAACAGGGAAAAATCACATCTAATACCTTCCCAAGTTTGTGTCTTTCTGGGAATGATGCTGGACTCAAAGAAACTACTCTGTATTCTACCCCAGGACAAGATTCAGAGATTAATACAACAGGTTCAGTCCCTGATATCGACAAAGAACCCTACTATCAGACAAGCGATGGCGGTCTTGGGCAGAATGACTTCCACTATACCAGCGGTCAGTTGGAGCCATCTTCACTCCAGACCCCTACAGTGGCAAATTCTGAAGGAGTGGCAGGGTTCCCTCCGCCCATTAGATACACCTCTCACACTCACCCCCCAAGTGATCCAGTCCCTTCACTGGTGGCTGAATCCTGCAAACCTGTCCCAGGGGCTCCCTTGGATCCAACAAAATTTTGTTACCCTTACCACCGACGCAAGTCCTTCCGGTTGGGGGGCCTGTTGCCAAGGGTACTTAAGACAAGGTGTTTGGGGAAGAGAGCAGAGTCTAGACTCCCAAAACATGAGGGAACTGAGAGCGGTCTTTTTCGCCTTAAAAGAGTTTCTTCCTTTACTGCAGGGAAAATCTATAAAGGTTTTTTCGGACAACGCCACAGTTGTCTCCTATCTGAACAAACAAGGAGGAACCAGATCAGAAAATCTTATGCAGTTAACAATGGATATCTTTTCCCTTATAATTCCTTCTGTTCCGTCCCTTATGGCAATACCTCTAAAAGGTACAGAAAACAAGGTGGCAGATTTCTTAAGCAGAAATACACTAGACCAGGGGGAATGGTGTCTGAACCAAATGGTGTTCGATCAAATAATTCAACTTTGGGGTCGTCCTCATCTGGACTTATTTGCCACCAGAGAAAACAGAAAGTGTCATCTTTTCTTTTCCCTCAGCGCGAGAGATTCACCAACAGGGATAGATGCCTTCTCCCTTCTCTGGCCGAACCAGCTCCTCTACGCCTTTCCTCCATTAAGACTTCTTCCAAGATTCTTACAGAAGTTGAGACAAGAAAGAACGACAGTGATCTTAATTGCTCCTTTCTGGCCCAGAAGAACCTGGTTCACCTGGTTGAGGAAGCTATCCTTGACGGACCCTTGGATTCTCCCGGAGAGGCAAGACCTTCTATCCCAAGGACCAGTCAATCATCCGAGTGTGAAGCAGTTACACCTAACAGCATGGCTCTTGAGGGGGAAATCCTAGAAAGTAGAGGACTCTCCAAGAATGTAGTTTCCACTTTACTATCCTGCAGAAAGCATGTCACCTCCTCTATTTATCTCAGAATTTGGAACACCTTCCAGAAGTTTGCCAAAGATCCGGTGAATCCTTTAAATCCCCCACCTATGTGTAAGATTTTAGATTTTCTGCAAGCTGGACATGAAAAAAATTTGAGGCCAAGTACTCTTAAAGTACAGGTATCCGCTTTGAGTGCATTCTTTGATTCTCCAATCGCTAGCCACCCGTGGGTCCGAAGATTCTTTAAAGCCATCAGCAGGCTTAGGCCTATATCTGGACCTTCAATTCCCCCCTGGGACCTCAACTTGGCCCTCACTAGCCTCACAGAACCTCCCTTTGAGCCACTTAAACAGTTACCCATAAAAATCTTGTCCTTCAAAACAGCGTTTCTTGTGGCAATTACCTCAGCAAGGAGGGTTGGTGAGATTTCAGCCTTCTCTACCTCGCCTCCTTACACTAACATCCTAGATGATAGGGTACTCATTAAACCAGACCCTTCCTTCTTACCAAAAGTGGTTTCTATGTTTCATAGAACACAGGACATTATCCTTCCTTCCCTGTGTCAAAATCCGAGAAATGAAAAAGAGGAAAAACTGCACTGTTTAGATGTAAAAAGATGCCTATCTCATTATCTAGAGGTTACTAGTCAGTGGAGGAAAACCTCAAAACTTTTCATTCAGTTTAGTGGGAAAAATAAGGGTCTCCCAGCCTCTGCTAAAACCCTTTCCAGATGGATCGTGAGAGCCATTAATTTGGCCTATTCTTCAGCTGGAAAGGCTCCCCCGGGGGGTTTTGGTGCTCATTCCACAAGATCAGTCTCCACCACTTGGGCAGAAAGGGCTGACGCTACCTTAGAACAGATTTGTAGAGCAGCCACATGGCAGTCGCCTGGCACCTTCTTTCGTCACTACAGATTGGACCTAGGCAATAGATAACAGCTAGCCTTCAGTAGGAAAGTCCTCCAGGCGGTAGTCCCACCCTAAGAAATAAAGGGATTTCTATTCTAATCGTCTCTCAAGGGTGCTGTCATGGGCGGAAGGGAAATTTAAGATTACACTTACCGGTAATCACTTTTCCATAAGCCCATGACAGCACCCGGTTTATTCCCACCCTGTATAGAATTAATGCAAAAAAATAAATAAAAAATTTATAGGAAAAAAAATAAATAAATCATATATACAAAAAAAAAAAAAAAAAAAAGAGGAGAGTGTGGTCTAGGACAAGTTCTTGCGATTAACTGGTGGTCTCGGGGCCATGCTCCTCCTTATGAGCTCTCCACGAAAGTTCCTGTTTCCTGTCCTGGATGGAGGCGGTCTCTCAAGGGTCCTGTCATGGGCTTATGGAAAAGTGATTACCGGTAAGTGTAATCTTAAATTTCTCGGCTCCCGACCGCAGATCTAAAGCGGACCGTGTGTTTTCCATGCAAGACTCACATACTCATGCCAACTAGAAATGAAATGCAAATGTGGTGGGATCACACTACACTAGAAAAATCTATGATCCAAAAGGACTCAGAATTAAAAATATTCCCACCAGAGTGTTTTCAGATGCCTTTGTTTTAAAATGGAATGACATACTATCACAATGCTGACTGCAATGATGTCGAAATGATATTGAACAAGTAAATGAAAAGTTAATAGCAATTCAGCAAGAAATAGAAACATGCAGAGGTCCATTAAAAAAGTTTGAAAATATGTCCGATTATCGAGACATGGAAGAAAAAAACACCACATTGATGAAAGATCTAGAAGAGAGCATAATGGATATGAAACAGAATAAGTTTCAAAGGGATCTTTTTGACTACAGTAATAATGAAATATATGAGTGGGGGAGACGTGAGAATTTACCACGAACACCGAGGTCTATTTTGAAAAACAAAAATAAAAAACCAGAGAAACAAAAAACAAAAAAAAGAGAAACACAGAGAAAAATAAAATCTAATCCAGATTGTAAAGTGGGTTTCAATTCTTCTTAACCTGAAACCTCTGAGGTTACCAGCAATTCTCAGGACTCAATGGAGGACCGTCCAACAGGTGCACATGAACAACTAATGGAACAAACTAAACCTTCTCATTATAAAAAAACAAGAAATAAGCAGAGACACTGAGAAAACGACAGAGGAGAGTCGGACGTAAGCACAAAAGGAAAACCGCATACTATGACTACCAGACACCAGAAAAAGTAGAAAATCCTGAGGACGTACAAGTTTCCCTGGACGTTAGAAATCTCTCCTAATATGGGATTAAATTTTGATCTCTGATTTTGATCTCTTCACCACAATACTTGATGTGAACAAATTTGTGAGGAATTTGCCCCTCAAGAGACATTTTTCTGATGTACTAAACCGGGTTGATGACCAGGAGATGGTTACGATATTACCTGATAGAGAATATACCAGCCAATCATTTCAAGTGAAACGATCTTTAGTTTGCCTTACCAATCTGGAAATAGAAAATGCACGTTTTTTGGCAACGGCAAGGAATTTAAAATACATGATATTATCCGGTTCAGTCACGCACTCAAAGTATGGATATGTGCCGAAAGGCCCTGGAAAAAGAACTTACCGCCATACATAATTCAGAAATATTATAATCTCAAAAGGAAGCATTAAAACAATGAGAGGAACGCTCTGATCTTATTATAAAAATGGTGGATAAGGGTGGTTCAGTTGTGGTGATAGATAAAGAGGTTTATTTCAACAAATAATGGTTCTGTAGCTTGTCTGATGCCTCTACATATAGGAAACTTGTAGAAAAATATCAAAAGGAATATAAACTGATTTTAAATAAAAGTAAAAATAATGGTTATCTAAATGAGAAACAGTTTGATTGCCTACAAGTCGAGGTACCAGTCACACCCATACATGCTCTGCCTAAAACACACACAATTACGAATCCCCCTCCTTTAAGACCGATAGTTTCGGGAATTGGGTCTCTCCTAGAAAAAGATGGGAATGCGCTATTACAGCCCTTGGTTAGAAGATTACCAGGGTATATTTATGAAAGACCATGGAGTATCAATTATACCTGGTTAACCTTAGATGTAATTTCACTTTATCCCTCTATCCCCACCAATTGATCTATTTTAGCACTTGAATATCACCTCCACAGATATAGTAGTCATTCCATAGAATTCATTGACTATATCTTGGAGGCGACTGCTTTTCTTATGACGCACAACTATTTTAGTTTTGATAACAAGTTTTATGTACAAATTGAGGGTGTGTCAAAGCTACGTTTTCACCATCTCTTGCTAACATAACTATGGCATATTGGGAAGAACGCTTTCATTTCTCTGATGATAACCCTTTTTCAGATGCAATAGTCTGGTATTTATTTATTGTATGCACTTATATAGCGCTACTATATTCCGCAGCACTTTACAGACATTAGCATCCAACTGTCCCCAATGGGGCTCACAATCTAAGGTCCCCATCATTCTGTCTTTGAAATGCAGATACATCGACAATTTGCTCCTTGTCTGGGGCACTGATGTGTCTGCCAGACTTTATACATTATGTTAATAATAATATGTATAATTTAAAATTCACCCAACTTATGGACACACGATCTGTGTGCTTTTTGGATTTAAAACTGACTGGAATTCCAAATCAGAATACTCCCATAGAGACCTTCCGCAAGGAGGCATCGGGTAATACCATACTAAAGGCAAATAGCCATCACCCAATGCACACAATAAAGGCCATCCCAGTTGGTGAATTTATAAGGGCAAGGAGAAACTGTAGTAGTGATATAGCTTTTCAAAAAGAATGCCAACTAATTGGGACACGTTTGAAACAGAGAGGGTACGCAAATTGGATGTTATCAAGAGCCCTAGATATAGCAAATAGGGTTGAGCGAACCTGAACTGTAAAGTTGGGGTTCGTACCAAACTTTAGGGGTTTTTGTACCGGGACCTGAACCCGAACATTTTTGTAAAAGTTCGGTGTTTAGCGATTTAATGGCGCTTTTTGAAAGGCTGCAGAGCAGCCAATCAACAAGCGTTTAACTCGTGTGCCCTAAGAAGCCATCACAGCCATGCCTACTAATGGCATGGCTGTGATTGGCCAGAGCAGCATGTGACCCAGGCTCTATATAAGCTGGAGTCACGAAGCGCTGCACGTCACTCTGCTGTTACTAGTTGTAGGGATAGGATTCTGCTGCTGTGAGGGAGATATTAGGAAAATCTCTGATATCTGCACTTGGTGTGAAGCCAGCGATCTACAGCAATTTTTGTTTTGGGCTTGCAATGCAAGATTTTTGTACCCTGCCCTAAGTTCAGTGAGACTGAAAAAATAGTTTGAATCCGTCTGTTAGTTAGGTGGGGGTCGGCGGCCATTTTGTGCAAAAGCTGTGCACCAGCACAGCATATGTGCCAGGGACAATCATTTAATCCTGTTCTTGGAGTTAAGTGGCCGACATATACCCATTTTTAAAGCGCACCTGCACTGCATATGTGCCAGGGGAAGGGAAAATAATACCCTCTGTGAGTTCAGGGAACCAGGGGGTGAAAGATCCAAATTTTTTTCTGTAAAGTACCCCTGTGCTGCATTTCTGAGAGTGAAATATAATCAGTTAAATCCATCTGTTCCATTGTGGGGTGACATATTTACATTGTTTATTGTAAAGTACCTCTGAGGCCTGCACTGCACATGTGACAAGCAGGCACATAAATTCAGCAAATCCATCTGTTCCATTGTAGGGGTGACATATCCACCATTTTTTATGTTAAAAAACCCTGTGCTTCATTAGTGAGAATGAAATATAATCGCAGTTAAATCAATCTGTTTCATTAAGGGTTAAAAAAAAAAACATTTTTGGGGCAATAAAGTACCTTTTTTTCCCTGTGCTGCATTTCTAATAGTCCAATAAAACCGCCAAATACTGAAGTTTCATTTTTTGCTGAAAAATAAAAATTTTTGTTGCTATAAAGTACATTTGTGGCCTACGCTGCATTCCTGTCAGTCAAATAAAACCAGTAAATACTGCTGTTACATTTTTGGGCTTTAAATTACAATTTTTGGGTGTAAAGTACCTCTGAGGCCTGCACATGTGACAAGCAGGCACATAAATTCAGCAAATCTATCTGTTCCATTGTAGGGGTGACATATCTACCATTTTTATGTTACAAAAACCCTGTGCTTCATTTGTGAGAATGAAATATAGTCACAGTTAAATCCATCTGTTTCATTTAGGGTTAAAAAAAAAGTTTTTCGGGGCAATAAAGTACCTTTTTTCCCTTGCCCTGTGCTGCATTTCTGGTATTTAAAGAAAAACTGTTAAATCCATCTGTTTTATTGTGTGTGAGAAAAAAACTTTTTTTTGGCAATAAAGTACCTTTGCTGCCTGCACTGCATAGCAGACCGGGCAATAAGTTTAAAAAACTCGTCTGTACCATTGTTAGGGGACATTAACCCATTTTTCCCGTCAAAAAAACCCTGCTCTGCCTAGATGACAGGGACCTAAATTTCTAAAATTCATCTGTTCTATTGTTGTGTGACATTAATCCATTGCTCTGCATTGTTTACAAGGAATTTAATTTAGTAAAAACATCTGTTACTTCGGTGGGTGACCGACAAGAATGAGGAGAGCGTCAAACAAGGGACGTGGTGCTGCTGGTGTTGGTGGAGCAGAGAGAGGACGTGGTCGATCTGTGCCAGCTACACGCACAAGTAAAACCCCTTCCTCCGGTGCGAGTAGGCGACAGAACCTTCACTATTATTTGGTAGGACTGAATGCGGCTCTACGAATGGTGAGGCCTGAACAAGTACAGGCGATAGTAGATTGGGTTGCTGACAGTGCCTCCAGTTCCTTCACATTGTCTCCGAACCAGTTCCCTGCTGAAAGACCACAGTTGGCACCTGCAGCCGATGTCCATCAGTCTTTCACCTCACCCCTTTGCAAATCAGCCAAGCAGTCTGAGTCCCAAGTCATGCAGCAGTTTCTTCTGCTTTTTGATGACTCTGTTAGCAGGGTTTCCCAGGGCCATCCACCTATCCCTGCCCCAGAAGTAAAAGAGATTGAGTGCACCGATGCCCAACCACTTATGTTTTAGGATGAGTATATGGGAGGACCATCGCAGCACGTCTCGGATGAGGACGAAACACAGGTGCCAACTGCTGGGGCTTTCAAAAGTGTGCAGACCGACAAGGAAGGCAGGGGTGAAGACTGGGTGGAAGATGATGTGGAGAACTATGGAATCAAGGTCATGTGAGTGACCTGTGTAGTTCGGAGGAAGAGGCGGTGGTCGCACAGAGGCACCAGCACAGCAAAAGAGAAAGCAGGGTGCAAAAGCGTCTGTTACATTCTTGGGTGACATTTTACCATTTTTGCCATGAATAAACCCCTGTTCTGAATAGGTGACAGGGACCTAAATTTCTAAAAAATCACCTGTTACATTGATGGTTGACATTAACCCATTTTTGCCGGTGAAAAACCCCTGCTCTGCATTGCTGACAGGGAACTAGATTTAGTAAAAACGGAAGATGCGTGACTACAAGAGCACGCTGGTAGATGCGCTGCTGATGACATTCCCACTTGACAGCGGGGGCTCAGTAGAAGCACAAGGCGAAGGCTGAGGAGGAGGAAGAGGTCGCCAACGCAGCTGGGGCACCGCCAGCACCTCAGAAGGCAGGGTTAGCATGGCCGAATGGTGGAAAAGCTTTGTCAGCACGCCACAACCAGCACCACCAGCTGATATGGAACGTCTTAGCAGGAGGCAGCATTTCACCAACATGGTGGAGCAGTATGTGTGCACACCCCTCCACGTATTGACTGACGGGTCTGCCCCCTTCAACTTCTGGGTCTCCAAATTGTCCACGTGGCCAGAGCTAGCCTTTTGTGCCTTGGAGGTGCTGGCCTGCCCTGCAGCCGGTGTATTATCTGAACGTGTGTTTAGCACGACAGGGGGCGTCATCACAGACAAGCGCAGCCGCCTGTCTACAGCCAATGTGGACAAGCTCACGTTCATTAAACTGAACCGGGCCTGGATCCCACAGAACTTGTCCGCACCTTGTGCAGAATAGACATGTATACCGGCCTTACCCAGCCATTGTTATACTGCAGCGCACTTTCTCTCTGTTTTAGTTTTTATATTTCCCAATGTTTTGGGGTCTAATCTAATGTAAACAAAAAAAACAAAAAACAAAACAAAAAACCAGTGTAGGCTACCTCCTCCACCGCCGCTTCCACCTCCACCGCCACCTCAACCTCCTACTCGATATGGACCTCCTCCTCCTAGATCAAGATTATTATTTAGAATTTTTACGTATTCTATGTTATTTTAAGTCATTTCCCTATCCACATTTGTTTGCAGAGCACTTGCAATGCTCTTAACCACATTTTGCTGCCATTTTCAGCCCTCTAGCCCTTTCAATGACTTTTTTACAGCCATTTTAATGTAATCTTTGTGCTTGTCTCGTCCCTTGCCGCCACCAAGTCTCATTTCTCACTCATGAATGTAGATTGATTCTGGAACTGACAAATATGCTAAACGTGAAAAACGTGTCCAGAAACACACGTAAAAATAGCTAAGGGAGATCCCGCTGTGTGACCGGCTTCCTCAGAGGTCTTATTCATAGGAAATAGATGAGTGCAGGAATCTGGTCAGCAGGAAGTTCAGCTGACCCTTACTGCCTGTAATGTGAAGGGTGACCCCCCCCCCCCCTCCCTCTGGGGAATAAGACCCTACAAAGCCATAACCTAAAAAATTCTGCTTCTTACCAGAAATGATTTATGCAAGGTCAACGTACAGCCGATCTAGACTCACATATTTATCTGCCATAAGCATCCACAGCCAGGGCTGTCATGCTTCATATAAATCAAACCAGCAATTACAACTACTGGGTGGAACGGCAATCGACCCAGGGTTTGCCAATAACCACCCACCTAGATTCTGGTGCCCGTGTGTTACCTGACTACGACTACAAATTAATGACCATATGAAAGAATCACCACATAAATCTGATGGAATCACCACATAAATCAATATATAGCACTGTAAATCTGATGGGCAGCAATATATAACTAAGCTAAGCAAGTTTTAGGCAAAAAAAAAAATATTTTTTCTTTTCCCTGGTTCTCTTCTGGCCCTTTATTTACCTGCAATAACACAATCTCTGCCCCTCGCCCGTTCTGCAAAGGGAGTGAATAAGTCTGCCCTAAGTGACATGTCTGACTGCAGGGATACTCAGCAGCATGTTGTATGTGTAGGACTACAAGTCCCAGCTGTACAATGACACTGCTGCTACACACAGGATCTTCCCCCTACCTGTTGTGCAATGCTCTGCAGAACTCCTCTGTCAGCTCCTGTGCCCAGCATTTGTCTCCTCACTGCCTGCAGCTACTCAGTAAAGCCTTCAGCCCTAAGTCTGTGGGTGGAAGAGAGCAATAAGCAGCAGCCGGCAGTGCAGGGGGGCGTGGCCAGCACTGTGACGTCTCTGTGTACAGACACATCTCTGCTCTCTCAGGCTTGTGCACCAAACATTATCAGAGCAGGGAGAGAGGCTGACATCACAGGTCATGTGACCCTCAGTGAAATCTGAGAAAGGAACAACTACAGATGGAGTAAGTGCATGCTACAGCTGTTACATTTGATTAGTTAGAAACATACAAAGAACAAAAAAATAACTTGGACAACCCCTTTAAGACTGCATTATCAGAGCATGTAAAGGCGCTTCATGTCTTAAATTATAAGCCCTCTGGAGCTTTTGCCTTCATTGTTTTTTCAAGGTTAGTATAGTGAGGTAAACTGCCCTTGCGGTGTCTCAGGGACACCGGAAAATCAGTGGGGCAGATATACAAAGCCAGTTTAGGGGTGATCTATGAAAAGTGCTATGGCAGAAAAGCAGAGTGATTTTGGTTGTTTTGTCGGTGGAGTATCTCTTATGGCCAGATCAATAACGTCATTTTACATTTTTGCACAAACCATCACAGGTGGAGTAGAAATGGGCACCCGAAGTGCAAGGAGAGCAGCTGCGCATGCGCTGCCATCTCTCCATTCACCGTTATGGGACTACTGGAAATAGCGGAGCCAACCCTCAGTGCTCTCCCTGCATTTCGGAGCCCCGTTCTGGAGCTAGGAGTGGGTCCTAGAGGAGGGACCTACACCAATCTGACATTGATTGCATATCCTTGCGAAATGGTATCAATGTCCTAGATGGGAAAACCCCTTTCATATGTTTTTTTTTAGATAGTCCAACCAGCAGGACCAGTCGAGGAACGCATACAGTAATTACCTGCTCTCCGGCGCTCTGTTCCAGGTTTGTGGATCAGCCACTGTCTTCAATCCCTGCATTTAAAGTTCCGGCATGGAAAGTGTCATGTGCGCCACTGCAGCCAATAACTGGCCGCAGCAGTGATATGTCGCTAAGAGGCACGTGACCCCCAAAAAGTGTTAAGTTTAAAGGCCAAAGGTATTAGACGTGCAACAGATGGTAAATGTAGAGCAAATTACAGCAACTCAGGAGATAATATTCTACAGTATGAGGGTAATATCTGATGTCACTTTTTTAGAGTCCCTGCTATTTTTCGACCCATTTCCATTAGGATATCTTTATATTTTAATATGTTTTGGACACGGCAATGCCTATAATGTTTATTTTATTGATTGTGTTTATTTTAATTTGGGAAAAGGTGTGATTCAAATATTTTTTTTTTCTGTACTTTTAAAGATTCTTTTTAGGTCTCCAAGGGGACCCTAACATGCAATCACTGTCGCCATTTATTAACGTTACTCCATGATTTACCTAGAGATTTATTATAAAGGTCAAACACAATACAAGAGCACAAAATGCACAATCAACCAACATATAAACTAATGCTATACTCACCATATAAATTAAAGTTTTTTTCTTTGCAGTATGCACTGGGAGGTGCGTCTGTCTCCGTCTTGGTTGTGCACTCCTGACTAATTCATCTTTTTCTTTTTTTATATATATCTTTATTAGAATAAGACATATACAACCATACTCTTTTTTATACAAAAAATATTATTTTCCCCATAACCACCCATTTCCCACCCCACCATACCTTTGTGATGCGTCTCAGAGTCCTCCATCATCCCGACTATAACAACAATAAAGAAAGGAAGGAAAAGGCCAACGAAGAGAATCAGAAGAAAATCATGAGAAATGGAAACATACCATTGGGGATGAAAAAGATGAAATCCTCCAAGCCTCCCATATATTAGTCCATTTTTCCTGGTCTGTATAGAACATTCTCAAAGTTTTTAACCCTATTAACCAGGTTTATCCAAGTGTTCAGATTTGAAACATTTAGTGAAAACCAAACTCGGGTGATCAAAAGTCTCACCGAAAATAATATTTTGTTCAGAAAGATCTTTTTATATTTATGGCAATTTACTTTAGAAAAATTCCTCAATATGTAGCAATCAACCATAAATGGAATCGGGAATCTCAACTTTTGAGTAACAAAGTTATTAATCGCAGTCCAGTAATCTTTTAGTTCTGGACAAGACCACAGCATATGTAGATGATCCGCCCCAAAAGAATCACACCCTGGACACTTCGAACTATCTCTTAACCCACATTTATCGAGCCATAAGGGCGTAACATATAATCTATGCAAAATATTAAATTGTGTCAATATGTGATTAAAATTGTGAGATGCTAAACTCAAATTCGCTAATATATTTTCCCCATCCCTCCAATTGGATCCTTGGGCAATCAACTTTGTCCTGGTGATTGTAATTTGTTAAATAGTGCGTTAAGTAATAATTTATACAAATGTCAAATCTTAACCCTCTGATCTATCTCAAACAGTAGTTTTTTTTTTTTTTTCATTAAACTTTATTGAGGGAAGAAAAAGAATGTACATGTACAGATCAAGTATCACCAGGACATTGTTACCGTATCATACTATTGAACTTTACCTGCAATAATCAGATAGGAATATATTCTGTACAAGTCATATTCAAAAAAGCAGAAATAACATTCCAGACTTTCCTCATTTTAGTATTATCCCCTCCCCCCACCCCCTCCCTTTCCCAATCAAACATAAACAGGAAAAATGACGATATCCCTTCCATAGATACTTATTCCATTTAGTGACCATTTGAGATAAAAATCTCTAGTATGCTTCAATGTTTTCACTCTAGTTCACGGATAGCTTGCCTAGGGTGCCTTTAGCCTGTTCCTCCAAATACCATAATGTACCACAAAATGGGAGCATTAATTCCCTTATTTCTTCTTGAGGAAGTACATGAATCACAAATTGCTTCCACTTGTGAAAAAATGCTTTCGTCATCTTCCCTTTATGTTTCTCTGTCTCCAGTCTATCCATGTATAGTATATACTTCATTGTACCAATCACTTCGTCTAAACTAGGAGTGGTGGGAAGTAACCAGTGTCTAAGTAGGCATTTCTTTATGGCCAATAAAAATAGATGTACTCCCTTAATTCCAATAGCTTGGTTTTGTTCTCCCTCCGGGCTTCTCGGAATACATTGGAATATGCAATGTTGTGGAGAAGGACTCACCTCTACTCTCCAGATTTCTTTAATAAACTCCCTACCCTGACTCCACAATTGGGAGATGTTTGGACATTCCCACAGACCATGAAGTAAGTTAGCCTTTGGAAGTTGACACTTAGGGCAACTCCTAAGGTAATGAGCAGGGGCATCCTTGTATGATAAATCGAATGCGTATGTAGCTTTATGAATAATACGAAATTGCATCTCTCTCCATGTCTCACTGCTAATAGCCTGTCTTACTCTCTCCATACCTGCTCTAATTTTCCCCGTCAGGGAATCATCCTCTAATTCTCTCTCCCATTTTTTAAAAACTGTCTTTCCCAAGGCTAAGGTGTGGGTACTATTAATTCTCCGATATAGATCCGACAAAGAACAGGTTGATCCTACTTTTCCGATTAGTCCCTCGAACCAAGCCAATCTGTCACTATCTCCTAGTTTTGAAGTTTGTTGTTTACAATAAGATGTAATCTGCATATACGACAATATTTGGGAGTCTGTGAATGAAAACTTATTTTTAATGACATCCCAAGATAGCAATTCCGACCCCGAAGGATCTAAAATATCTCTTAATCTGATCATCCCTTTTTCCTTCCATTTATGGAACATTTTTGACTCTCTTCCTGCAGGGAAGGCTGGGAGCGTCCAGAGAGGCATGTAAGAAGAAACATACATTGGTAACCTATAAAGTTTTCTAACCGCTCTCCATGCCGCAACTGTATCTTTGATCAGAGTATAAGATTTTACCCCTAATGGCAAGTCTCTTATCCTAGAGTGTAGAAGTGCTGTTAAATCCCAAGGGGCTACCAGAGCACTCTCCAGAGCTCTATTTGAAAAAAAAAGAGGTGTTCCAGATCCAATCCCTAATGTGTCTGGTCAGGGCAGCCAAGTTGTAATTTCTAATATTAGGTAGGTGAATTCCTCCCTCCCATTTTGTCAGGGTCAGCTTCTCATAACTGATTCGCGGACGTTTCTTATTCCAGAGAAATCGGATAAAACTTTTGTTTATCCTTTTTACATCAGTGTGTTTAATTAGCAAAGGGATCGTCTGCATTGGGTATAATAATCTCAAACAGTAGTTTATTCTTTACACTGGACAGTGCTGAACGTAATTAAAAATATCTAAACCAAGACAAGCCATCCATAGTCTCTCTTTGTGCTAACACTAAGAACGGAAGTATCTGTCCATTTTCCACCACTTGTGCAAGATATAAAATATAGTTTTTTTGCCAATAATGGTCCCCGGCTATTTTATCCAAGGCCTGTAATTGAATATTGTACCAAAGAGTACTTTCCAGCCATTTTCTAATAGTGTCCCATGCCTTATATAGTAACTTTTTAGCCTTTCTGTACTCTTGCTGCATATTACCAATTGCCCCGATTCCAATAATGTCAATATATTATTATATGGAGATCTCCTCACCAGAGTTGTACACAATACACTTTTTTCCCAATCACGAAATAACCATAATTGCCTGCTATAAAATAGACCTTGAAGTAGGGCAGGTTCAATCCTCCCTGTTCCAGTGGATTATATAAATATTCCAATTTAAGCCTTACCCTCTTTCTTCCCAACAAGTCATTGATAATTCTCTCGATAAGCTTAAAAAACTTATCCTCTATCCATATAGAGAAAATTCCTAAGGCTATAGAGGAGCTGGGGCAAAATCACCATCTTGAACAATGAGACTCTATCAGCTCTAGATAAAGGAAGTCGGAGCCATATCACAATTTTTGACCTCAGTTTAGTTAATAATGGAATCAGATTAAGCTGTAGATAGTTTTCAGTCTTCGGGGATAAAAACATACCCAAATACTGAAAAGAATCAGAAACATTCAGAGTACTCAAGGTTCCCTCAGTAGAGAGTACAAAAGTATCCAGTGGCATAAGGGTGGTTTTTGACCAGTTTATATCTAGGCCTGAGACTTTGACAAAGGAGTTAACTATTTGGATGAGTCTAGGAAGTGTTATATTAGTATGGTCTATAAAAATAAGACTCAATATATACGTATAGAGAGCTGCTGTCCTCCACCCCCATCGCTCCAAACCCTTTAATGTTAAGATACTGCCTAGCAGCCAGGGCTAGGGGCTCGATATAAATATCAAATAGCAATGGGGTGAGAGGACAGCCTTGACGAGTGCCCCTATTCAAAGCAAAGGTCGCTGTCAGACTCCCATTAATGTTCGATCTTTAAATCTGTCTCCAAACCCCATCCTACCCAAGACCTTCCAGAGGAATCTCCACTCCACCCTGTCAAAGGCCTTAGAGGCAAGTGATGTAAATTATAATGGGTGCCCTTATCTGGAATAAACCCGTTCTGATCTGGGTGTATAATTGAGGAAATAACCTTAGAAAGCCTTGTAGTCAGAAATCCTTGAAAGAAGCTTCACATCAGTATTTAATAAAGATATAAGTCTATACTAGGCCAAGTCCAAAGGGTCCTTGTATTTTTTCAGTATTGATACTATTACAGCTTCTGTCATTGATTCCGGTAAAGTCCCATCTTTTAGTGAGTCAGTGAATACCCTCAGTAGACTGGGGAGAATAGCCTCCCTATATCTACGATAGCATTCATTTGGAAATCCATCTGACCCAGGAGAGGAGTAACCGGAGCATGCCTTAATTGCAGCCTATACTTCTTATAGGGAAAGATCTACCTCAAGAGATTCTCCTTGAGTGTCTGTAAGGACTGGAAAAGAAATGGCACCCAAATAGGAGTCCATCATTTCATTTGTAATATTACTATCTGCTTTATATAAATCTCAGAACTGATTAAAAAAAATCCCCTTTATACCCTCTTGATCCTTAACTATTCTACTCTCTATCAGACGAATGTTATCATTTTTTTTTTCTTGATTAAAAATCACCCTCGACAAGAGTTTTCCTGGACGACCTGATTCAGTAAAATATTTTTGACCCTTGAAAAATCCTCTGCTGGGCCTTGTCAAGTAAAAAATTGGAGTATGCTTGACTTGGCTTTTCTATTTTCTTCTGTCTTATTCCTAGAAAAGTCATCCATGGCTGATGTCGCTGCCTCCTTCTCCTTAATACTATACCCTTTTCTTAAATTAGAGATGTTGCTAACAAAAATCCCCCACACAAAGGCCTTAAGTGCATCCCAAACTACTTGGGTTCTAACTGAGTTATAATTAACCTCCCAAAAATGAGCAATTTCCTGTTTTTCATGATTATTCATTACCGACATCCAGTAAGGATTTAATCTAAATGGGGGTCTTACCATATCTTTATCATAAGCCAAGCATAGCTCAAGGTAGAGGGGTACATGGTCTGAGAGAGACCTGGCCTCATATTTAATCAGTTTTACATAGCTCATATATTTTTTATTTATAAAAGCCAGATCTATCCTGGACATAGATTTTCCAGAATTGCTTATGCAAGAATAGACTCTTCTCCCTCTACCTAAGTATCCCCAAACGTCCCCGAAGCCAGATTCCTGGCAGAATCGTGCTAAGGGCAACCCCTGGGCAAATGTATGGCAGTGCCCCCCCATGGAAATCCTATCTATAGTGGGATTAATAACACAATTAAAATCCCCAGTAACTAAGGTAAGACATTCAGGTCACTGGTCCATAAAAGTAAGGAGAGAATTAAGTACATGTAAAGAGAAGGGAAGGGGACTATAGACAAAGGCCAGGATACATAATCTTCCAGCAATTTTACCATATAAGAAAACATATCTCCCCAGAGGATGCCTCGACATAATCAATCGCCCTATGAATGAAGACTGTTACTCCTCTAGAATAGCTAGTAAAGGTAGAGTAATAAGTCTGGGCAGCCCATCCTCTGTTGAGACGCCGGGAGGTCTCCTCATTAAGATGAGTCTCGGCCAAGCAGCCAATGGCTGGCAGATGTCTCTGTACCAAATCAAAGACCGCTTGTCTCTTCAGTTTATCACCCAGACCCCGCACATTCCAAGCTAAAATTCTAGCTGACATTAAGTCAATCAAAAGAGTCCCAAACCGTAAAAAAAAAACTTCCAGTAGCCCCAACTCCCTTCCTTTAACCTTTGAGACGCATCACAAACCCTTCCCCCAAACTTCCTGATCCGCCACATCACTGCCGCAGATTTCTTAACTAAGACCACCTCCCCTCCTCTCCCCCAACCACCACCATCACAGAAGGGAAATAAAATACACAACAAAAATATACGGAATCTGCCTAGATGTTGTTCCGGTCAAGCCATTCTATCACAGAGTCCGGGGTAAAAGAGTTCCACCGTTGAATATTATTTGCAATTTAGCTGGATAGAGAAATGAGTACTTGATATCCTTTTCTTGCAAATGTTTTTTTAGCTGCCAGGAAGCTGCATCTCCTTTCCCGGATCTCCTTAGAGAAGTCTGGAAAAAAGGACAATTTACTTTCATTATGTAGCATAGGAGGACACTCCTTCGCTCTTCTCAAAATCATATCTCTATCTCGGGAGGCAAGTATCTTTACGAACAGTGTCCGTAGCTGCCTACCTGGGTTTGGTTTACCCCCCAGAATCCAATGCACCCTTTCCACCATAAATAATGGAGAGAAGTGTTCCCCTCCGAACTTATCCTGAATTAGAGTCTGTAACATCTCCTGGACCTGTCCTCCAAATCCACCACCTTTTTTTTAAGAGTGTTAACATCAACCTTAATGTGAAAATCTCAATTTTAGAGATTTTAACTTCGCTCTCAAAAACCCCCATGGATTTTTTTAGATATTGTGTATAAGTTCACCATTTTTTTTTACCGCAGCCAGGATTTCTTTTAATGGAGCAAATTCCATAATGGACGAATCATTTGAATCTTCCCTCTCCGCCCCTTTCTTCTGAGGGTCATCATCCAATATTTCTTACCCACGAAGTCTAGAATTTTCTTTAGGATTGAGATCAACCATCCCTTTTTGTCCTGCTCTTGTGTTTACATTTGGGGATTTTAAGAACTGATCAATTTTGGCCGTCTCTGGTAGTTTCTGCCCCATTCTTTGAGCCGAATAATCCTCTGAACGCCTATTTTGCTTGGGAGCCATTTCTTCCCCTTTTTTTTCTTTTCTTTCCTTCCCCCTTCCCTTTTCTTTTCTTTTCTCTTCCTTCTTCTCCTCCTCTCCCATTTTTTTTTCTTTTAAAGGGATCCTTTCTATTTTCCCCCTTTTCTCTCCTCTCTCTTCTGCCCCAACTTATCAATATCTTAAGAGCTTTCCACAACCAAATTGATCTTAATCAAGAATTTTTTTCTTTCTTTCTCTTCTCTTCCCTTTTCCCTCCCCCCCCCCCCCCTTCCACCCCCTCGATTTCAGTTATATCTCACTTCTCCGTATAATTCAAAGAACAGGTGGGGGTGGGAAAGGAATGGGGAGGGAGAAAAAATGAGGGCAAAAAAACTAAAGCAAAAAGAAAAAAAATAGTCCCGGTGTGAACAATTCCCAAAAGTCTTTACACACCAAGCACAAAAAAACTTTGGCAAATCAGCACCAGTTCATTTAGTTCAGCCCCAACACAAATTCATGCAAATCTTATAAACATTGTCTTAAACCTGTAGGCAGGGGGCAGGAGAGCAAAAAGGCAGGAATAATGAGGAGGATAAGGGAGGGAGGAGGCAGACCATGCCAAACAATATCAAACCTCCAGGTTTTTACTGGAGGCAGGGTGGAGAGAATCAGGAGAGACCAGCAGAAGCCCGCCGCATCGACGGTCCAGAGAGCGCCAGTTCACATTGAGGAGCCGTAGCTCGGCATAGCGTGGCAGGGGGAGGGCGCGACGCAGCTCCTCCCTACGTCATCACGTCCTGCTGACTAATTCATCTTTCCCGAAGGATGATTTTAATTAGTGTAGTATAAAGCGGAGGCCTGCTTTACCTGCATTCATTGAAGGTCTGTTGGCACCAGGAGAGGTAAAATACAGAGTGGGCTCAGTGTATATGTGGAACCTGGAACCACAAGTAGTAGTATTTAACAGGGTTACAACTTACTGTACCTTGGTAAATGGGCACAAATGATTTCGATAAAAATTAACCTCACATTAATTTATATAGCGAGTATAGGGCTTCAGTGCATGAAGGGGCAGTGTCTAGACCCTTGGTCCTCCTCCTGTCAGGGACAACAGCACCTCGAAGCTCGCAGTGGCATAACGAATGAAAGTCTTTTTTCTCAGGTACGCCGCAACTGATTTTCACAAGACAGGTATCATTTTAATCAGCAGTATCAACCCTAACTAGTCAACATGCCCAATTTAACCATTTCAGGACCAGGCCATTTTCTGTTTCCTTTCTTCTCAGAGCCATAACTTTTTTATTTATTTTTTATTCACAAAGCAGCGTGAGGGTTTTTTTTTTTTTTTTTGTGGAACAATTTGTACTTTCTAATGGCACCATTTAATATTGCATATGATGTAGTGGAAAGGTGTAAAAAAAGAAATACATATTGGGCCGAATTGAAAAAAAAATAAATTCAGGCACAGTTTTACAGGTTTAGTTTTTACTTCAATCCCTATGAGATAAAACTGACCCATTCTCTAGGTCAGAATGATTACAGGGATACCACATTTATATAGTTTTATGGGGTTTTGGTTTTATGGTGCTCTCTATGAGATAAAACTGACCTGTTCCCTTCATTCTCCGGTCAGTACGATTACAGAGATACCACATTTATATAGTTTTATGGGTTTTGTTTTTACAACGTTTCCTATGAGATAAAACTGACCTGTTCTCTTCATTCTCTGGGTCAGTACGATTACAGAGATACCACATTTATATAGTTTTATGGGTTCTGTTTTTACAGCGTTCCCTATGAGATAAAACTGACCTGTTCTCTTCATTCTCCGGTCAGTACGATTACAGCGATACCACATTTATATAGTTTTATGGGTTTTGTTTTTACAGCGTTCCCTATGAGATAAAACTGACTTCTTCTCTTCATTCTCCGGGTCAGTACGATTACAGCGATACCACATTTATATAGTTTTATGGGGTTTTGTTTTTACGCCATCCTCTATGAGATAAAACTGACCTGTTCTCTTCATTCTCCGGGTCAGTACGATTACAGAGATACCACATTTATATAGTTTTATGGGTTTTGTTTTTACGGCGTACTCTATGAGATAAAACTGACCTGTTCTCTTCATTTTCACACTTTTTCTTGTGTTTTACTACTTCAAAAATAAAAACTTTGAAAAATAAATTTTACTTTGCCTCCACATAATTTGACCACCATAACTTTTTTAGATTTACGTCTACAGAGCTATGTGACAGCTTTATTTTTGCAGGGTGATCAGTACTTTTTATTGATATTTTGGGATATGTCCGACTTTTTAGTCTATTTTTTATTCAATCTTTTTTGGGCAGTGAAGCGAGTAAAAAACAGCAAATCGGCCATTTCGATTTTTTTCCCATTGCTGTTAATAATAAAAGTTTAAATAAAAGTTTTTATATTTTAATAACACAGACATTTTCAGACACGGCAATGCCTACGATCTTTATTTTTTTATTATTTATATTATGTATATATTATGTGGAAAAGGGGGTAATTCGAATTTTTATATTTTTTAAGACTTTTTTACTTATTTTCACACTTTTTAAAAGTCCCCCTAGGAGACTTGAACATGCAATCATTAGACTGCTCCTCCTAAAGACTGCATTTATTTAACCCCTTAACCCATAATGCTGTACATGTATGGCGTTATGAGTCTGTGGGTGTATGAAGGGGGCCTGCTCCATACGCGGTGGGTGCCAGCTGTAACATAAAGCTGGCACCCTCCCGCACAGACAGGAAGTAGTGATCGCGGTGCCCCTGTCATTTAACCCCTCAGGTTCCACAATCATCGCTGATTGAGGCACCTGTGAGTGAAGGCGGGGGATGTGGCTCCATCTGCCCCAACAGTGAAATCGCGGGGATCCGATCGGTTGCCATGGCAGCCTGGATGCTGCTGAAGCTATCCAGGCATGCAATGGCTTTCTCCATACTGAGCTATGCATGAGGCACAGCTTAGTATGGAGAGAGTAGAAATCCTATTTACCCTAATAGAGATCTGTTAGGGTGAATAGGGGAGTGGATCAAAATGTACTTGGCCCCTAAGGGGGCTGATATATTAAATGTTTAAATCACCCCCCTTTCCCAATTTTACATATAAAAATATATAAACAATAAAAAATAAACATATTGGGTATCGCCGCATCCAAAAATGTTGTAACTATTAAAAAAAATTTTTTTATTCTTGTGTGGTGAAAAACGGTTTGCGATTTGCCATTCTTTTTGTCATCTTGTCTCCCAAACAAATTTAAATAACAGTGATCAAAAAGTTGTACATACTACACAAATGGCACCAACAAAAACTACAGTTTGTTATACAAAAAACAAGCCCTCATACAGCTCTGTAGACAGAAATATATAAAAAAGTCAGAATATCGTGATGCAAAGAAAATTTAGATTTTTCCAAAGTTTTTTTTTTTTTTAAGTTGTAAATTTTTTTAAAAAATATTCAAGTTTGGTTTCGCCGCATTCGTACTGAGCTGGGGGTCACAATGGCTGGCCTGAGCTATTTACTTGCATGGGACAAGGCTGCGATACAAAGCATAAGGCCGAGGCCTCTTTGAATAGCTGTCAGCAGGGGTGCAAGGAGTCAGACAGCTACTGGTCTACTATAGATCACTTACCCTAATGGTCCCTTTACACAGGGCGTTTCTTCCCGGCAATCTGCTGATCGCTAGCGGAGGAGACATGCAGCGATCTCCTGGCTAATGCCATCGCTCTTCCCCAAACTGTCTCGTTATTTCCCGGCAGATCGTATTTACACAGCACAATCTGACACTGGGAAAGGATGATCAAGCGTTTTTCTTGTTCATCGAGTAATCGGCAGTGTATTTACAACGCCAGATCATCGCTAACGAGCATCACTAATAACGCTGGTTAGCGATGATCTGTTTAATTGTCAGCCTGGGAAAGGCCAGGTTCACACTTCAGTTATTTGTTCAGTTATTTCCATCAGTTATGCGGGTCAAAAGCACAGAACAGGAGCAGGTCTTTCCATTACACCTGATCTCTGTGGAGGCTTCACTACTGGTTTTGGCTCACAATAACTGATGGAAATAACTGGACAAATAACTGAAGTGTGAACTTGGCCTAAGGCTGCTTTCACATCTGCATTTTCCTTTCCGGTATTGAGATCCCTAATTTTTCATGGACATAAATTGAAAGAATTCAGCACCCATTGACTTATTTGTCCGGCCGCCACTCTGCTTGTTTGCCGTACTGCGGCCACGTCTCCTGCCTGTCCCCATTATAGTGAATGGGGCTTGGCTGGACTTCCGGCAGCACACGTGTGCAAGCGTTAGTACAGAAAAAGCCTGCCGGACAAGTCTAATGCTAGTGTGAAAGAAGCCTAAGCTACAGAGATATAGGTTTTTCTATGCTTAGAAGCTACCGTATTTTTCGCTTTATAAGACGCACCTGTTGATAAGACGCACCCAAGGTTTTGAAGGAGGAAAATATGAAAAAAAATCATCAGACCTCATATCAGATCCTCAGATCATACCCCCATATTAAATTCTCAGATCAGACCCCCAAGACATTACATCACAACCCCATAACAGGATATCACATCAGACCCCCATATCAGGACATTACATGGGACCTATATATCAGGACATTACATGACACCCCTATATCAGGACATTACATGAGACCTTAATATCAGACCCTCATCAAAACCCCATCAGACCTTCTTCAGACCTCATATCAGCCCTCCATTTCAGACCCCATCAGACCTCAGATCAGACCGTAAAATAAAAAAACTTCTCCTACCTCTCCTGCACCACGGCTCCACTCTGGGTCCGGCAATCTCTTTAGAAGTTGCGCTCCCCTGTCTGGCGCTGCACAGTCACCTGACTGCATGAGGCGTCGGGTCATAGTGCGCTCACTATGTCTTGACGCTGTACACGGTCAGGACAGTGTGCCCGCGGCCCCAGAGGGGAAGACCAGGGAGGGTGAGTGCAGTAAGCACTCACAGCGCTTCACTTCCCTCTCCCGGCACCTAATGCATACTAGTGAGTGCTTCCATAATTGAATCGTTCACTAGTATTCGCCTTAAAATACTCATGGCCATTTTCCCCCACTTTTGCGTCTTATAAAGTGAAAAATCTGGTATCAAATATTACTGGTGTCTGTATTCATATCTTGTGCCTGTGAATAAAGCAGTGATATGTAGATTGGCTTTCTGAGCAGATCTTGGTGTGGTGAAGCTATAGTACATAGTGTATATGATATGTAGATGCTAGGACACAGCTCTGCCCTCAGCATGTATTTCCTATACTTATAACACATATTACTGTTGTCTGTATACTCATATCTTGTGCCTGTGAATAAAGCAGTGATATGTAGATCGGCTTTCTGATCAGATCTCAGTGTGGTGAAGCTATAGTACATAGTGTATATGATATGTAGATTCTAGGACACAGCTCTGCTCTCAGCATGTCTAGTCTTGTTAATTAAGGGGAGGGGGAGTGTGCAGAGCACAGGGGGTGTTAGAAGGCAGTGCTCACAATATTCAGCCCCGCCTCCAATTGCTCATTTATCATACAGACAAAAGGTATAGATTTAATCAGCATGATGAGCAGTATGTTATGTTTATTAGGGTTGATCCTGGTGACTGAGCCTCTTTAAGGAAAGGCCATACATTTTAACAACCTATGCCCTTATGTTATCTACAGTCTTATAGACCACCTTGAATTTACTTGCCCAGTATGATATGGTCAGGGGTGGCCTAAGGAGGGACCTATAACCTCGGCTGCCGCTGGTGCAGTGACATCATTTAGTAACCGGCAGGCATGCCGTGCACAATATCATTTACCCCCCTGACACCTTCGGACAGGGTTGGTGGCAGCATGGCTAGTAGAAAGGTCTGTAGATCTTTCCGAGCACATCTTATCCTGTGTGTGATGCTACTTCTCATTCACTGGTGTGTCTTCTCCTTGCAGGCGATGATGACGAGTTTGTTAACCCCTATGCACTGGCGACCTACATCTCCTCTTCTCACCCGGAGAATCGACTTAAGATCCATGGACAACTACAAGATCACTCACCTCCTGATCGTGGGGGAAAGTATGCAGTGCCGCTCTCTGTTTATCCTCACCGGTACTACCCTCCATTTGTGTCTGGTGGGGGCTTCCTTTTACCCGGTGAGTTAGTTCCATCTCTCCACTGGGCGGCATCTATCATACCCGTCTTCCCTCTGGATGATGTCTTCATTGGATTCCTTGCACTGGCCACCAAGACCAGTTTTCACCATGATCCACGGTTCTTCTCATTTGGCCTAAAGAATGATGACCTCTGTCACTATCTAGATGTCCTAGTGGTCCACGGTCTGACCCCATATCGTATGCTGGAAGTATGGGAAGTCCTGCCATATCTCAAGCCCTGCCCACCAGAGGAGGAGGAGACGCAATAGAGAAAAGGCTTCTCCCCCACTACCTCCGACCTTGTCATCTGCAACCCAACCATGTCAACCCGAAAATGAAGGAACACCTTATTACTGTCTGTATCACCCTGCAGGAGGAGGGGGCAGGCTCATAGCTCTCTTCTGTCTGTATCACCCTGCAGGAGGAGGGGCAGGCTCATAGCTCTCTTCTGTCTGTATCACCCTGCAGGAGGAGGGGCAGGCTCATAGCTCTCCTCTGTCTGTATCACCCTGCAGGGGGAGGGGCAGGCTCATAGCTCTCTTCTGTCTGTATCACCCTGCAGGAGGAGGGGCAGGCTCATAGCTCTCTTCTGTCTGTATCACCCTGCAGGAGGAGGGGCAGGCTCATAGCTCTCTTCTGTCTGTATCACCCTGCAGGAGGAGGGGCAGGCTCATAGCTCTCTTCTGTCTGTATCACCCTGCAGGAGGAGGGGCAGGCTCATAGCTCTCTTCTGTCTGTATCACCCTGCAGGAGGAGGGGCAGGCTCATAGCTCTCTTCTGTCTGTATCACCCTGCAGGAGGAGGAGCAGGCTCCTAGCTCTCTTCTGTCTGTATCACCCTGCAGGAGGAGGGGCAGGCTCATAGCTCTCTTCTGTCTGTATCACCCTGCAGGGGGAGGGGCAGGCTCATAGCTCTCTTCTGTCTGTATCACCCTGCAGGAGGAGGGGCAGGCTCATAGCTCTCTTCTGTCTGTATCACCCTGCAGGGGGAGGGGCAGGCTCATAGCTCTCGTCTGTCTGTATCACCCTGCAGGGGGAGGGGCAGGCTCATAGCTCTCTTCTGTCTGTATCACCCTGCAGGAGGAGGGGCGGGCTCATAGCTCTCTTCTGTCTGTATCACCCTGCAGGGGGAGGGGCAGGCTCATTGCTACCCTTCAGTAGCAAACTTCTCAGTCATGAAGAATGTGCACTTTTATTATATATGTAACTTGATGTGTGGGACTAATTTATTGATATGGACTATGAATATACACATGAATGCATACAGTATATTTTTTTGTAGACATTATTATTTTCCAATGTGGAACATATTATTATTATTGATAAACTCAATTTTTATTTATTGATATTGTAATAAATGTCTTTCTGCCACAGTGTATGTGAGTGTATAATATTATTCAGCAGTACAGAGTATTTCAGGAGTGGTTGACCTTGGAGGCAGGAGCAGACTCACCTATTAGCAGAGGAGACTGTTTAGTATCCAGCCATACAGGAAATATCTGTCAGCTAAAAGCTTGTTTGGCCAACAGCTATCCCCCTGTACACTTGCAAAGTAGTTGCGGCTGAGCATGCATGTGTCCTGAACAGGAAGAGAAGCCACTTCAAAACAGCTATGGAGACAGATGGGTGATCTCTATAGACGTGGCTGCGGGATCTCTATAGACGTGGCTGCGGGATCTCTAAAGACGTGGCTGCGGGATTTCTAAAGACGTGGCTGCGGGATTTCTAAAGACGTGGCTGCGGGATCTCTATAGGCGTGGCTGCGGGATCTCTAAAGACGTGGCTGCGGGATCTCTATAGGCGTGGCTGCGGGATCTCTAAAGACGTGGCTGCGGGATCTCTAAAGATGTGGCTGCGGGATCTCTATAGGCGTGGCTGGATGGTCTCTATAAATGTGATGGATAATTTCTGTCCCTCAGGACTGGTGCATAGCAAATGTGGTGCCAATAATCAAAAACTGGGTCAAAATGTAAGCAATTTTTTTATAAATTTTTTCATCAACTTCCAAGAGCTATAACCTTTTTATTCTTCTGTCAATGTAATCTCTTATTTTGCAGAATAAAAACCCATGTTTTGCATCGTCGCATACGAAAACCCATAATTTTCTTTTTCTTTCTATGGAACTGTGTGGGGGCTTGATTTTAGCGACTTGTATTTTTATTGGTGCCATTTTGGTACATAACACTTACTGATCACAGTTTTTTGTTTGTGTTTTTGTGGTGAATAAGCAAAGAATCAGCAATTATGATATTTTTTTAAGGTGTTCACTATACAGAATAATCTACATGATAAGTGTGTTGTGCAGGTCATTATAAATGCAGAGATGTAAAATATGTAAAAATTTTGTTTTTGTAATGGAAAAAAGGTGTATTTATTTACTTGGAATTTTTTTTATTTACTTAAACTTTTAAACTTTTTTAACATTTAATAGTCCCACAAGTGGACTATAATAGGCAATCTTTTGCTTACTGTTCATGCAGTGCAATGTATTTTACAGCAGGCCGGACCAGACATCGGCACCTCGAGTGCAACTTTGCGACCGGGGTAATGCTGAGGATTTTGTGCATGTGGACTTTTAAAAAATTTACCAAATAAAAGCTTGGTATTGTGACACAGCGAGGGGTTTTATCTGGGAAGGCAGGTATTTTCCTGCCAACATGAGCTGCTGCGCTGGTTAAATTACCGTCCAGAGTTTAAGTGCCGGTCCGGGTTTTGGCAGCACCTGGCTGTCCTTAAATAGGCAGCTGGGCTCAGCAGCTGGGTCTCTGTGTTGGGATCTGAGGTTTTGTGCCGGACTGGAGGGCTGAGACCCATGTGCAGGGGGAACAGGCCCCCTAAAGTCTGCTGTGGACTACTGGAGGCAGAACTGCCAATAAGGTGACTTGTGCAATATGAACTTTCCTTTGTGTGTGAATTAACACCAAAGACTGCAAAGTGACGTGTTGTTCTGTGCAACAGCCGCAAGTGTGAATAAACACTGAACTTTGAGTTAAGAACTTATATTTTGCCTCTGTACTGCGTCCGCTTAACCTATCTACTGGAGCGAAACCCCACAATTGGTGGAGGACGCGAGCAAGTGCAATGAGGCTGGCGTGAAGGACGAAATATAATTTTTTCCGGGCACGGAGATTACAACCCGTGTCCCTCGACAAAATGGAAGCTGTCATGAAAGCCCTTATGGAGGCTAACCTGCAGCAGCGGGAGGCTAATAAGCACCAGCAATAAAACAAACCAGCTGCTGTTACAACATGTGATAGCTTTACAGGCAGCAGGAGCATTCCAGAGCATCCACGATGCCCGGAAAGCGGTACATGCGGCAATCCCCAACATGACTCCCTCGGATGACATCGAAACCTATCTGGCGGTGTTCGAAAAGGTGGCCCCGAGATCAATGAGCTGAGGTCGTCGCTCCGTTTCTGGCATCTGGACCCCAGCAGGTGTATTTCAACTTACCGGAAGATCAAGCGGCCGATTTCCGGACAGTAAAGGGTGAGATTCTGGCAAGACTGGGGGTGAATGTGTTGGCTCGGGCCCAGCGGGTGCATCAGTGGGAGCTTAACCCGGCTGAACCTGCTAGACCTCAGTATTATGATCTATTACACCTGTTGCAAAAATGGCTGCAGCCTGACGTGCTGAGTTCCACTGCTATGCTGGACCATCTGTTGGCTGATGTATTCTGGAGGGCTTTGCCATACCCTCTCCAGCACTGGATCGGCCAGGTGTCTCCTGGTAATGCCCTTGAGATGGTGGACCTGGTGGAAAGCTATGAGGCTACCAGGAATCTACAGGGGGGTTCTTTTGGGAGGGGGGCAGTCAAACCACGAAAATTTCCACCCCAGGCCCAGCGACATGTGTCAACAAAACCCGCCTGGAATGTACCCCCTACTGACCCGGCTTCGATAATCTGCTGGCGGTTCCAGAAGTCTGGCCACGTACCGGATGACTTCCCCCGCCGGGGTGAGCCTGTGGACACTAACTATGGCTACCGCCACTCATTATATGCCAGGAAGCTATGTGCCTCCGATATAGACAACCACTTGTGCCAGGTGGAAATATGAAACACTTTGGCGGTGGCGTTGCTGGACTCAGGGTGTCTGGTGTCCCTGGTAAGGGCTACACTGGTACGGCCCGCTGAGTATACTGACCAGAAAGTCGGGGTAATGTGTATTCATGGAGACTTAAAAGACTACCCCACCGCTATGTTGTCTCTATTAACGGTTGCCGGCAGGTGGACACATTAGATGGCCGTCGCCACCAATCTACACTATGAACTAATAGGGAGAGTCTTCACGGGCTTCTCGGCCCTGTGGCCTGCTATGAGAATTACTGATACCCATGAGACAGGGGTAACACTAGCAGAGTGGCCCTCCTCAGGGGGGAGACCAGAACCCGAGACAGAAGGGCCAGCGGTAGGGGTAACCGCCACTTCGATGGAAAAGGGTGAGACAGCCCCGCTAAGTGTGGTGGTGGGAGACGTGGAAGACTTGCCGCCGGGTCCTTAATTGGCAGACCTCAATGTCTCCGGGGATAATTTTGGTACCGCCCAACGTCAGGACCCAACCCTATCCCGAACCTGGGAAAATGTTTTATTAGTAGATGGTGAACCACAACAACCTGGGGCAGAGTCAGTGTTTCCCCGTCTTGTGGTTCATCAGGATATGTTGTATCGGGTAAACCAAATACGGGGTGAACCTATTGAACAGTCCCCAAGGCTTATCGCAAACTCATGTTAGATCTAGCCCACCAACACATTCTCGGGGGTCACCTGGGGCTGCAGAAAACTCAAGATCGTATTCTACAGCGGTTTTCTGGCCCAGCATATTCAAAGAAGTGGAAGAGTTTTGTAAATCTTGCCCGACCTGCCAGATAACTAGCCCCCAGCCACATTTTCATAGTCGCCTAGTACCTCTCTCGATTATCGGGGTACCGTTTGAACAAATAGCAATGGATCTCATAGGCCCAGTACTGAAGTCTGCCAGAGTGCATCAACACATCTTAGTCATCCTAGACTACGCCACTCGGTACATGGAGGCGGTGCCACTGTGACATATAGTCAGGTCCATAAATATTGGGACATTGACACAATTCAAAAATGTTTGGCTCTATACACCACCACAATGGATTTGAAATAAAAACAAACAAGATGTGCTTTAACTGCAGATTGTCAGCTTTAATTTGAGGGTATTTTCATCCAAATCATGTGAACGGTGCAGGAATTACAACAGTTTGCATATGTACCTCCCACTTGTTAAGGGACCAAAAGTAATGGGACAGAATAATAATCATAAATCAAACTTTCACTTTTTAATACTTGGTTGCAAATCCTTTGCAGTCAATTACAGCCTGATGTCTGGAACGCATAGACATCACCAGACGCTGGGTTTCATCCCTGGTGATCCTCTGCCAGGCCTCTACTGCAACTGTCTTCAGTTCCTGCTTGTTCTTGGGGCATTTTTCCTTCAGTTTTGTCTTCAGCAAGTGAAATGCAGCTCAATCGGATTCAGGTCCGGTGATTGACTTGGCCATTGCAGAAAACCACCATGGTTTTCACTGATGAGGTGGTATGCTTAGAAACATGAGCAGCTCCTTTCCTTCTCCATACTCTTCTCTTCCCATCACTCTGGTACAAGTTGATCTTGGTCTCATCTGTCCATAGGATGTTGTTCCAGAACTGTGAAGGCTTTTTTAGATGTCACTTGGCAAACTCTAATCTGGCCTTCCTGTGTTTGAGGCTCACCAATGGTTTCCATCTTGTGGTGAACCCTCTGTATTCACTCTGGTGAAGTCTTCTCTTGATTGTTGACTTTGACACACATACACCTACCTCCTGGAGATCTGGCCAATTGTTGTGAAGGGTGTTTTCTTCACCAGGGAAAGAATTATTCGGTCATCCACTACAGTTGTTTTCCGTGGTCTTCCGGGTCTTTTGGTGTTGCTGAGCTCACCGGTGCGTTCCTTCTTTTTAAGAATGTTCCAAACTGTTGTTTTGGCCACGCCTAATGTTTTTGCTATCTCTCCAATGTTTTTTTTTTTTTTTTTCAGCCTAATGATGACTTGCTGATAGTGACAGCTCTTTGGATCTCATCTTGAGAGTTGACAACAACAGATCCCAAATGCAAATAGAACACTTGAAATTAACTCTGAACCTTTTATCTGCTCATTGTAATTGGGATGATGAGGGAATAACACACACCTAGCCATGGAACAGCCGAGAAGCAAATTGTCCCATTACTTTTGGTCTCTTAACAAGTGGGAGGCAAACTGTTGTAATTCCTACACTGTTCACTTGATTTGGATGTAAATACCCTCAAATTAAAGCTGACAGTCTGCAGGTAAAGCACATCTTGTTTGTTTCATTTCAAATCCATTGTGGTGGTGTATAGAGCCCAAAAAAATTGAATTGTGTTGATGTCCCAATATTTATGGACCTGACTGTACCTCAGCTAAACTCATAGCTAGGGAGTTAATGAAGATGTTTTCCCGAGTAGGACTACCTAAAGAGGTTCTGACCAACCAGGGGACCCGTTTTATGTCCAAGGTGATGAGGGAACTCTGTAAATTAAGTTGCTGCACATAAAACAACTACAGACGTCCGTTTACCATCCGCAAACAGGCGCTCTGGTAAAAAGGTTTAACCAAACATTAAAAAATATGTTGAAAAAGGTAGTGTCTAAAGATGCGAAGGACTGGGACCTCCTTCTGCCCTACCTCATGTTTGCAGTGGGAGAGGTAGCCCAGGTCTCTACTGGGTTCTCGTCCTTCGAACTGCTATATGGAACACACCCTCGCAGTCTCTTGGACGTGGCCAAAGAGGGATGGGAACAACAACCCACTCCACATAAAAGTGTCATTGAGTACGTTACTCAAATGCAAGATCGGATAGATACAGTGTTGCCTATTGTTAGGGAGCATATGGAGGCAGCTCAGCGAGCCCAGAGTCTATAATCGGCAGGCTCGGGTCTGGATCTTTAACCCGGGTGATCGGGTTTTGGTTCTGGTGCCGACTGTGGACAGGAAGTTCCTGGCTAGGTGGCAGGGGCCCTACAAGGTACTCGAGAAAATTGGAGATTTAAACTACAAGGTACACCAGCCAGGGCGGCGAAAGCCGGAGCAGGTTTACCATGTGAATTTACTCAAAAAGTGGAAAGATAGGGAAACCTGTACAGAAGACAGCCCGCGGCCGGGTTTTCTAGGAGAAGAGGTACCGGCCTCTCTGTCTGATGCAAGAGAAGCGGCTGCCACAGTAAAAATTGCTGACAGACTCTCCTCTAAACAGACTCAGGAGGCCAGGGAACTCGTTAGTCGGAACACGGATGTGTACTCGGACCTTCCTGCACGCACTCCCATAATCCAGCATGACATTGTCACTGAGCCTCAGACAATGGTCCAGTTAAAACCATACCGCTAGACGTCATTGAGGAGTCAAAAAGTGAGTGGGCCAGTCCTATAGTATTGATACCCAAGCCGGACGGGACATTACGGTTTTGTAACGACTTTCGTAAACTTAATGATATTTCTAAGTTTGACACATATCCCATGCCCCGGGTGGATGAGCTAGTCAAGAGATTAAGACAAGTACGGTACTTTTCTGTTTTGAACCTCACGAAAGGGTACTGGCATAGAGAAAACTGCCTTCATCACACCTGAGGGTCTGTATCAGTATAAGGTCTTACCCTTTGGTCTGCATGGTACCCCCACCACTTTTCAGTGACTAATGGACATTGTGCTTCGTCCACATCGTCGGTACACTTCGGCTTACCTGGACAATATTGTCATCTACAGTACCGACTGGGAAAGTCACCTACCCAAAGTGCAGGCTGTAGTGGACTACCTTCGGAAGGCGGGACTAACCGATAACCCCAAAAAATGAGCGATAGGGTTAGAGGAGACTAAGTACCTGGGGTATGTCATTGGGCATGGAGTCATTAAACCCCCAGTAAACAAAGTAGGGGCGATAAGAAATTGGCCCCAACCTGTCACCACTAGGCAAGTAAAGTCATTCCTGGGAATAGTAGGCTATTACATGAGGTTTGTTCCCCACTTTGCTATGGTGGCCGCACCATTGACAGGACTCTTGAAGGGACACAAGTCAGTGATGGTGTCACGGCCATGGTCGTGACTCCTGAACCGCATGCGGTTGTCAGCGGTCTTTGGTTTGGTTGTCAATCACAGGTGAGGGCTGTGGTATTTGCCTCACCTGTGGTTGCCGCTGGCAACAGTATGTATGTGGCAGCATAGCAGTCTGTGCTGTATCGTGACAGCTTGCTATGTTGTGCATGCGGTTCCGTTTGGTATGTGTGTTTGTGTGCACTTTCCTTGTTTGGTGTGCACGGGGTTCATTTGTGTGTTGTTCGTTTGGACACTTCCCCTTTAAGTGGTTTCACTTCCCTGGTTAGTCTTGGAAGGGTTAATTCCCTCTGCTTGTGTGTCTGAGTGTGGGTGTGGCCGCTTGGGTTATTTAGCTTCCTGCTGGATGGCAGAAGCTTTGGGGAGTACTCCAGGCATGTTGCTGGAGTCGTCCTCCTGGTATCCTGTTACCATCCTTCCAGTAAGGGCCACCCTTCCGGTCATAAAATCCTAACCCCTGATGTTTAGTTTATGTCCGTTACCTTTGGTTTTTATTGCAGCTATGGATGTCCTGGTTCCTGTGTGTTTTTATGTGTGTGCTGTTTGTCTATGTTGGTGCGGACAGCGTTTTCGGAGCACGGGTTCCAGTCAGCAAGGCTGTGGCAGGTTAGTGTGGAACTGTTTGGGTTCACCTGTCATGTTCATAGTTCTGTTCATGTTTCCCTTCTTTCATGCTGCTTGGCCAGTGAGACTCCTGTTCCTCCGTGCCTAGGAGGAGTAGGTTGTCTTACCCTGCTCCTTAGTTCAGGGCCATCCTGAGGGCTTGCAGGGACTATTAGGTTCCAGAGTATGAGCCCTCCTACCACCAGGGTCGGCTTATACGGACAGGAGACAGGGTCAGCGTTAGGGACGCAATAGGAGGTGACCTGCTCCCTAATTCTGTTGCCCTGACCGAGTAGCGACTGTACATTTCTGAGCATCACACGGCTGAGGGTTTCCCCCACCCTCAGTCGTGACAGATGGTTTGCTGGGATGATCAGGCGGAAGAGGCTTTCTCCACTCTGAAGGCGGCCCTGTGCAGGTCCCCGGTTTTGGTGAATGCCAATTTTAAAAGGGAGTTGATAGTACAGACCGATGCCTCCGAAGTAGGCCTCGGTGCTGTACTGTCTCAGGAAGTCAACGGGGAGGGTCAGCTCACCCCAGCCGAGACCAGGTATAGTAAAAGTGGAGAGAGAGTGCCTGGCCATCAAGTGGGCACTTGATTCTGTCCGCTAATATTTGTTGGGGAGAAAGTACCGCCTGGTGACTGATCACTCCCCTCTCAAATGGATGAGCCAGGCCAAGGAAAGAAATGCCCGGGTCACCCGATGGTTTCTGTCCTTACAAAACTTTACGTTTTTGGTGGAACACAGGGCAGGCAGGTTACAGGGAAACGCGGATGTCCTGTCCCGGGTACACTGTCTGGCGTGTGTACCCTCAGGGTTGAACAAAGGGTAGGGGGGTATGTGACACAGCGAGGGATTTTATCTGGGAAGGCAGGTATTTGGGCGGCTGGGCTGGTTTCCAGCCAGGTGAGGTCAAATACTGGACCGGAGTTTTAGTGTCGGTCTGGGTTTTGGCAACACCTGGCTGTCCTTAAATAGTCAGCTGGGCTCAGCAGCTGGGTCTCTGTGTTAGGATCTGAGGTTTTGTGCCGGACTGGAGGGCTGAGACCCATGTGCAGGGGGAACAGGCCCCCTAAAGCCTGGTGTGGACTACTGGAGGCAGAACTGCCAACAAGGTGACTTGTGCAATATGAACTTTCCATTGTGTGTGAATTAACACCAAAGACTGCAGAGTGACATGTTGTTTTGTGCAACAGCCGCAATGTGAATAAACACTGACGTTTGAGTTAAGAACTTGTATTTTGCCTCTGTACTGCGTCCGCTTACCCTATCTACCAGAGCGAAACCCCACAGTATATAAAATAAGGATGCTGGGAGCCGGAGAAAACATGTGTATATGGTTTAACAACAGGTTCAGCAATATGAAGCCAAGGGTCGTTATTACAGCATGAGTCAGCCACAGTCACAGCCACTAGTGGGTAGCCACAGGAGTCAGTATTGGTGGATTCAGTCACTAGTAGGGTTTTACAGGGGTCAGTTATGGAGGCATCACAGTCACCAGTGGGGTGCCACAGAGGTCAGTATTGGAATAGTTACCAGTGGGGTACCACACAGTTAAGTATTGAAGGTTTTGCGGACAAGAATAGGAAAGCTCTACAGAAGGCGGGATGTACTGCTAAAAGCACTGCCTGTATCTGTGTTTTGCGGATCTACAATTTGCAAATCACAAAAACAGCAATGGCCATGTGCATGAGCCTTTTCTAGTAGGATACCGCAGGGGTCAGTATTGGAAGAGTGACAGCTACCAGTGGGGTTGCACAGAGGAGTATTGCAGTATTGGAGGGATACAGTCAACAGTGGGATACCTTTGGAGTTAGTATTAGTTGGGTCACAGTCACCAGCGGGGTACTACAGAGGTCAGTATTGAGGAGTCACAGATCCTAGTTTGAAACCACAGAGGTCACTATTAGAAGGGTCACAGTTACCAGTGGGGTCAATATTGGAGGAGTCACACATACCAGTTTGGAACCAGAGGGGTCCCTATTAGAAAGGTCACAGTTACCAGTTGGGCACCACAAGGATCAGTATTGGAGGAGTTACAGTTACTAGTGGGGTACTGCAGGATTTACTATTGAAGAAGTGTCATGGTCTTACCTCCTTGCTGTTCCCTTCGTTTGACATGTGCTGGCGGCCATCTTGGTTTCTGGGTTTTCTTGTAGCCTCCCACCCTGCGGCTCCTCCTTCCCACTGGGAGGAGCTGGGTGCCTAGCTCATATATATAGGAGGTCTGTGGCTTCAGTTCCTTGCTTGGTCCTCCTGTGTTCACATGCTTCCAAGACTGCTGCTGCTTCTGGTTCCTGATCCTGGCCTCGTCTGACTACCCCGTTGGTTCCTGATTCCGGCTTCGTCTGACTACCCCGTTGGTTCCTGATTCCGGCTTCGTCTGACTACCCCGTTGGTTCCTGTTCCTGGCTTCGTCTGACTACCCTTCTGGTTCCTGACCTCTGTCTCCGCAAGACCCTGCTTCGGTTTAGCCATCCGTTCGGACTTTGCTTACGGCTTGCTCTTCAATAAAACCTTCTTATTTTCCACTTATCTCTTGTTGTACGTCTGGTTCATGGTTCCTTGACATTAGGACCAAGCCATGAATTCTGACGGTACAGGGCCACCCTCGCTACCTACGCTGGTTGCCAGACTTGATCAGCAGGATCACCTGTTGGGTCGGTTCGCTGTGGCGTTGCAAACCCTGCTTGAACGCACGGCTCATTTAGCTTCCGTTGCCGATGGGTCGGTTGTCGCTCCTGGGCCCGCTCCTACTGCCGCTCCGGTTGTTGCGCCAGAGTCTACCCTGACACCTGTTGCTGCGCCTGTGGTGTTTCAGGGTATGACCGGTTCTGCCCCCCTTCCACAGCGCTTTGGGGGAGAGCCAACTCAGTGCCGAGGTTTCCTTAACCAGGTGGGCATTTACTTCGAGTTGCTGCCACATGCATTTCCTACTGAGAGATCAAGGGTGGGCTTCTTGATCTCGCTGCTCTCGGACAAGGCCTTAGCCTGGGCCAGCCCTTTATGGGAGAACAACAATCCGGTGGTTGCCGAGTTTTCCGGTTTTGTTGCTTCTCTTCGGAAGGTATTCGATGTGCCGGCTCGTGCTGCCTCTGCTGCGAAGCTCCTTATGTCCATCAGACAGGGTTCACGATCCGTAGCTGAATACGCCATTGAGTTTCGTACCCTGGCAGCAGAGGTGGGCTGGAATAATGAGGCTCTGGTCGCTGCTTTCTCTCATGGTCTCTCGGATGCCTTGAAGGATGAGGTTGCAGCTAAGGACCTACCAGTGGAGCTCGAGTCTCTTATTTCTTTCCTGATTTTGATTGACACCAGACTCAGGGAGAGACCTTCCTTTAAGGAGAGCCTGCGGAGGTCTCCTAACAGATTGGCGCCTACGTTTGCTGTCCCACCCGTGCCTCCCTCTCCTCCCACGCCTCCTGGGGATGACTTGTCTGGGGGTGAACCCATGCAGCGGGGGTTTGCTCGCCTGTCTGAGGGGGAGAGGGTACTCCGGAGACGCGAGGGCCGATGCATGTACTGTGGTCTCGGTGGGCATTTTCGGTTGGCATGTCCGAACCGTCCGGGAGAACGCTCGCACCTGAGGTCCTGTCGGGGGCAGATCTTGGGTGGAGTCTCCTCGTCCCCGGTTTCCCGTGTTGACAAACCACTGATCACGGTTGTCCTCTCCTGGGTCGGGGGCTCGGTGACGACCCAGGCGTTGGTGGACTCTGGTGCTGGTGGTTTGTTCATTGATAGAGTGTTCGTTGCCGCCAATTCCATTCCTCTGCAGCCTCGAGGTTCCCCACTGGCTCTTGAGGCGATAGACGGCAGACCCCTTCTGCCGCCACACGTGACTCATGAGACCCTTCCAGTGGGGATAGCCATTGGTGCCGTTCACAGAGAGTCGGTCTGTCTCCAGGTTATTTCGTCTCCACACTACTCGGTGGTCTTGGGGTACCCCTGGCTCCAGAAGCATAATCCGACTTTCGATTGGAGATCGGTCGAGATCCTCTCGTGGTCACCGCAGTGTGGGGCTAGTTGCATCCATGGGCCTGTCAAGTTGCTGTGTACTTCCTCGGACTCTCTGTTGCCTCCTGAATACGAAGAGTACCGGGATGTATTCGATAAGGTGCGCGCGGTTGCCCTACCTCCGCACCGCCCATACGATTGTGCCATAGAGTTACAATCCGGTGCCGTTCCTCCTCGTGGCAAAGTCTATCCACTGTCGGTAGCGGAGAATGAGGCCATGGAGGAGTACGTGAGGGAGGCGCTTTCACGCGGACACATTCGCAAATCCTCGTCCCCGGCAGGGGCTGGATTTTTCTTTGTGAAAAAGAAGGGCGGCGAGTTGAGGCCTTGCATCGATTACAGGGGTCTCAATCGCATCACGATCAAGAACGCTTACCCGATACCCTTGATTTCCGAGCTGTTCGATCGCCTCAAAGGGGCCACGGTCTTTACCAAACTCGACCTGAGGGCGGCATATAACCTGGTAAGGATCAAGGCGGGCGATGAGTGGAAGACCGCGTTTAACACCAGGACCGGTCATTATGAATCCTTGGTTATGCCCTTTGGGTTGTGCAATGCGCCCGCAGTCTTCCAGGAATTCATCAACGATGTTTTCCGTGACCTGTTGCAGCAGTGCGTGGTGGTCTATTTGGATGACATCTTGGTATATTCTGCATCCATGGAGGCCCACATTCTGGATGTCAGACGAGTGTTGCAACGCTTACGAGAGAACAAGCTGTTCGGTAAGCTTGAGAAATGCGAATTTCACCGATCCCAGGTAACCTTCTTAGGTTACATCATTTCCGCTGAGGGGTTCTCCATGGATCCTGAGAAGGTTTCGGCTGTCTTACAGTGGCCCCAGCCCAGTGGGCTTCGTGCCCTGCAGCGCTTTTTGGGCTTCGCCAATTATTATCGGAAGTTCATCAGGGACTTTTCCATGCTAGCCAAGCCTCTCACGGATCTGACCAGGAAGGGCAGTAATCCTCAGGTCTGGCCGCTCGAGGCCATCCGAGCTTTTGAGGCTCTAAAGTCCGCCTTTGTGTCGGCTCCGATTCTGTCGCATCCCAACCCTGGGTTGCCTTTTGTCCTCGAGGTGGACGCGTCTGAGACGGGAGTAGGCGCCCTCCTGTCTCAGCGTAGAACACCAGAGGGTCCTCTGCTTCCTTGTGGGTTTTACTCCCGGAAACTGTCTTCCGCGGAGTGCAACTATCAGATTGGTGACAGGGAGTTATTGGCCATCGTGCAGGCCCTTAAAGAATGGAGGCACTTGCTCGAGGGCTCGGTGGTTCCGGTTCTCATCCTGACGGACCACAAGAATCTGACCTACCTCTCTGAGGCCAAGAGATTGACACCACGTCAGGCCAGATGGGCTCTGTTCTTGTCACGTTTTAATTACGTGGTCTCCTACCTACCCGGCTCCAAGAACATCAGAGCGGATGCCTTATCACGGCAGTACTCCGAGCTGTCCGGGGAGGAGTCGATTCCGACTACGGTCATACCCCCGAATCAGATCCTGGCCGCTATTCGCACCAGCCTGACTTCTCCTCTGGGTGTAGCAGATTTTGGCGGCTCAATCTGGTGCTCCCTCTGGGAGACCCAACGGCAGATGTTTTGTGCCTGAGGAGTTGCGCACTCGGTTGTTGCGAACCTACCATAACTCCAAGGCCGCGGGGCACCCTGGAAAGAATCAGCTGTCCTGGGCGGTTTCACGTCTGTTCTGGTGGCCTTCTCTACGTTCCGACATCGCCGCATATGTAGCGGCATGCTCCGTTTGTGCCCAGAGTAAGTCCCCTCGGCACCTTCCGTTGGGCCTTTTGCAACCCATAGCCACCGGGGAGCGTCCATGGTCACACCTGGGGATGGATTTCATTGTGGACCTCCCTGCATCCCGAGGCCATACGGTCATTCTCATGATTGTGGATCGGTTTTCCAAAATGTGCCACTGTGTTCCTCTCAAGAAGTTACCCTCTGCACAAGAGTTGGCCTCGATTTTTGCCAGGGAGGTCTTCCGGTTGCACGGTTTGCCCAAGGAGATTGTGTCGGATCGGGGGAGTCAGTTTGTGTCCAGGTTCTGGCGCGCCTTTTGCTCCCAGTTGGGGATTCATCTCTCTTTCTCCTCGGCCTACCACCCTCAGTCCAATGGGGCCGCAGAACGATCCAATCAGGCCTTGGAGCAATTCCTTCGTTGCTATGTCTCCGATCACCAAGACAATTGGGTTGACCTCCTGCCTTGGGCTGAGTTTGCCAGGAACACGGCGGTGAACTCTTCCTCTGGGACGTCTCCCTTCATGGCCAATTATGGGTTCCAACCTGCCGTGTTACCGGAGGTATTCTCTCCTCAGGATATTCCGGCTGTGGAGGATCACCTTTCCGTCCTACGTGCTTCTTGGGTACAGATCCAGAGGTCCCTTGAGGTCTCTGCGCAGCGCCAGAAACTCCAGGCTGATCGCAGACGAGCGCCCGCTCCTTCCTACCAGGTCGGAGACCGCGTATGGTTGTCCACCCGCAACCTCAACCTTCGAGTGCCCACTCCCAAGCTGGCGCCTCGCTTTGTTGGTCCCTTCCGAGTGCTTCGCAGGGTAAACCCGGTAGCCTATGCCCTTGCGCTTCCTCCTGGCATGCGGATCTCCAACGTGTTTCATGTCTCCCTGTTGAAGCCACTGGTGTGTAATCGTTTCACTTCCTCGATTCCTCGGCCTCGTCCGGTCCAAGTGGGCAATCGTGAGGAGTATGAGGTGAGCAATATCCTGGACTCACGCCTGGTCCGCGGCCGGGTGCAGTTTTTGGTCCATTGGCGTGGTTATGGTCCAGAGGAGCGTTCCTGGGTTCCCTCCGCAGATGTCCATGCTCCTGTCTTGCTCCGAGCCTTCCACGCACGCTTCCCTCAGAAACCGTTCCTTACTCCGCGGAGGAGGGGCCCTTGAGGGGGAGGTACTGTCATGGTCTTACCTCCTTGCTGTTCCCTTCGTTTGACATGTGCTGGCGGCCATCTTGGTTTCTGGGTTTTCTTGTAGCCTCCCACCCTGCGGCTCCTCCTTCCCACTGGGAGGAGCTGGGTGCCTAGCTCATATATATAGGAGGTCTGTGGCTTCAGTTCCTTGCTTGGTCCTCCTGTGTTCACATGCTTCCAAGACTGCTGCTGCTTCTGGTTCCTGATCCTGGCCTCGTCTGACTACCCCGTTGGTTCCTGATTCCGGCTTCGTCTGACTACCCCGTTGGTTCCTGATTCCGGCTTCGTCTGACTACCCCGTTGGTTCCTGTTCCTGGCTTCGTCTGACTACCCTTCTGGTTCCTGACCTCTGTCTCCGCAAGACCCTGCTTCGGTTTAGCCATCCGTTCGGACTTTGCTTACGGCTTGCTCTTCAATAAAACCTTCTTATTTTCCACTTATCTCTTGTTGTACGTCTGGTTCATGGTTCCTTGACAAGAAGTCACAGTTACCAGTGGGACACCACAGAAGTCAGTATTGGAAGACTCACAGTTACTAGTGGGGTTTCACAGTTGAGTATTGCAACATTAGAGGGGTACAGTCACCAGTGGGAAACCATCGGGTCAGTATTAGTGGGGTCACAGTCATCAGGGTACCAGAGAGGTCAGTATTGCAGGAGTCACAGATACTAGTTTGGAACCACAGGGGTCGCTATTAGAAAGGTCACAGATGCCAATGGGGTAAGAGGTCAGTTGGAGGAGTCACAGTCACTAGGGGAGCACAGAGTATTGCAGGGGTACAGTCAAAAGTGGGATATGTCAGGGGTCACTAGTAGAAGGGTCATAGTTAGGGTGGGTTCGCATTAGCTGTCCTAATACCGTTATAATGTTCTGTTATAACAGAATATCACGGAATTTTATTACAGAATGCAGAATGGAACCCTTTAAGAGGTATTCCATTTTGCTCCATCCTAATGCATTTCAATGCGCACAGAAATAACGGTTCAGTATTTTTCCGTTATGTATGATGGAAAAAAAAAGAGTCCTGTTGAACACTAAAACTCATCAGTGGGACCCCACAGGGGTCATTAGTGAGCCCTCTTCTTTTTAAGATATTTAAAGGGGTATTCCGGTTACCATAAATATAACTTATGCTTGTTAGGTCGAGCATGCTCAGTGTGTTGCTATCAATTCTCTAGCTAAATGTCTTGTGAAACAAAGGGAGCGTTAGTATGCTGGTGACAATGTAAGCCGTGTATCGGGGTGGGCTCCCCAGGATACAGAGAGGTCACGAACGAGGAAAGCAACTCCAACACCAGCTTTTGCCAAAACAGAATTTTACTAAAAACGTGGTAATGAACACAACCACAAATGCTGGGAACATACAATAAATTTACATACAGCCAGCCCGAAGGCTGAGGCCCATGTGCTGCACAGCGCGGTGCCCTCCAATGTATTCAGGCGGAAAATGCTGTAACTTACCTACTGGCGGGCACAACTAAACTGCCACAGCTTACCTGTTATTACCCTAAAAGAACAAGAATCACTGTACGGGTGTGCGGTACAGGCTAGCCTGTGGTGCAGCACAACAGCTTACAATCTTACACAGCTCTACAGTATTTCCCCTCCGATAACTGGTCCTGTACAACGTGCCTGAGTATTCCTTCTGAGAAAATGCCAGCCTGGCTTGAGTTTGTGGCAATTTTATCTGCCCTCCAATGTGAAATGTCTCTTAGTTATGGATTCCTTACAATGAACAGTAGTAACACTTGTGGCCTGACACAGAGACCCTAACTAGCTAACTACAGGCCTGGTCTGTCTCTAAGCGCCAACACTGTGATGAGGTGCGTGCACGATCTTACCAACCCGGGTCTTTTTTGCATCCGCTGGTGACTCTGAACAGAACAAATGTCTCTCCAACAAGCATGCGGTATCGCAGTGTATGTTGCTTTGTTCCACTGCTCTCATCAGCGTTCCTGGCAGCGATCTTCCTTCCTCTGGACAGGATATGGGTCTTGGACACAATCAGCTTCATTTAGCTGCAGCTCTGGTCACTGAAGAATGCTCTCACACCCGGATGCCGTCCACTTCTCTGCTCACACAGTTCTTCAGTCTGTGCTCCTTAAGATGGCTGCCAGCTCTTCTTCCCCATGCTCTGCAAACCACACCTCTCATGAATATGGAAATATATATGCAGTCAGTCAGCTGTGCCTAGGAAACAGCGGCATCTTGTGGCCAAACAGATGCACAGTACAGACAAATGGATTGCACAGTAAATTGAAGCTCTGGTTATATGTATAGCTATGGGTTCTGGTTGGGTCACAGCTTGCAGTCTTAGGGTCCATTCACATGTCCATAAAATGGGTCCGCATCTGTTCTGAAAATTGCGGAACGGGTGCAGAACCATTCATTCTCTATGGGGCAGGAATGGATGCGGCTCCTCGCATCTTCATTTGCAGCTCTCAGAGGAGCGCGCTCTCCTCTACATATGCGGTTTGCAGGGGAGCAGGCCAGCTATTCCTGCGAAATAGCAGCACAGGGGAGAAGGAAGCAGTCCCCTCCTCCCCCTGCGCTGCTGCCACCAATGAGAACACAGAGGGGAAGAGGAGAGGAGGGGCTGTGGCCACTGCCACCAATGAAGTTAACTCACTCTTTATTCAAATGCAGGAGGTGGGTGCTGGCTGCAGAATCATATAGCCTGCACCCAACCTCTATGAGAGGTAGCTGAGATCCACGGCAGTTAACCCCTTAGATGCCGCACCTGAGGAGTTAACTGCCTGGGATCGCAGGGCCGTCATAGAGGCCAGGTGTCAGTTATGTGATTCTGCCGACACCCGCCTCCTGTATCTGTATTAAAGGTAATTGTCATTGGTGGTGCAGTGCACCCTTCCTTAATACCTTGAGGCCCACACTCTGACCTGAATCTGTGCATGTCAGGTCACTGTGGAGATTGCGCCACAGTCCTCAGAGCAGCGGCAGCAGAGGTAGGATAAGCCTCCTACACAGTTATTTTTAAATTAAAGTATGGATCATGGGGGCCTTATCTGACATGGGGTAGTATGAGCTCAGATAAGACCCTCAAATCCTCATCAGACCCACAAAATAAGCCTCCCAGTGCTCACATAAGACACAAAAAAATCAGACACCCCATGCTCACATCTCCCCTATGTCAAACCACCCCTGAGCATCTGGTGTCATCTGAGCATGGGGCGTCATCTGAGCATGGGCGGTCATCTGAGCATAGGGCAGTCATCTGAGCATGGGCGGTCATCTGATCATAGGGCAGTCATCTGATCATAGGGCAGTCATCTGATCATAGGGCAGTCACCTGATCATAGGGCAGTCATCTGATCATAGGGCAGTCATCTGAACATGGGTGGTCATCTGAGCATGGGCGGTCATCTGAGCATGGGCGGTCATCTGAGCACAGGGCAGTCATTTGAGCATAGGGCAGTCATCTGAGCATAAGGGTGTCATCTGTGCATGTGTAACACCCCAGAGTTGTGTTACGACACTCCTCTACCCCGCTACTATCTCCTAAGAGCCTTTACCTTGTCATCTGATATGATTTTACATTATGTTATTCACAAATGTGCATAAACCATGTTAAATACAAGTATTGTTGTAATTTTCCATGTTCACCAGCAGGTGGCAGCAATGGATTGGTAAGGAGTTAGCTACAGTTTAGTATATCTAATCTATGGAGGTGTGGACTGTTACCACATCCTGCAGCTTGGGTGGAGAAGGGAAGTTAGATTCAGTGTGCCAGCCACCCCTGTTGGGGAAGGCTGTATGATAGAGTTCAGGAGTTCCCCTGCATAGAGAAGAAAGCCAGGATCTTGTCTTGGCTGAGACAGTGATCACCTCCCCTGCCTTAGAACGGTCAGCCTCAGCTGGATGAAGAAAGCAGACAATCTCCAGAGTTCCAGGACGAAAGCATTCCCTGTGAGCCTATCTGTGAGTAAAGTTCAGAGACGTAGGAGAAGCTATATTCCTCCTCAGCTAGTCAGTCCCCATAAAGCAGAAGATATAAAGAAGTGCAGAAGCCAAATTCCTGCCACAGTTTTAGAGCTATTAAGCAGACGTCTTTTCCTGCAAGCTCCAGATTGATAGAGCAGAAGATTTATTTGTGCCAACCATTGCCAAAGCCTGCTGGGACCAAAGATGCATTGTTTGGATTCAAGTTATACTCAGTGTGACGAATACCACACCTCATGCCCGTTTTACGTCAACTACGTAGAGCTCACGAGATGCGGTATTGTCCCTGGTTACCAAAAACGTGACATTACGCCCTCCAGGAGGAGCAGGTAAGGTCTGGTTGGTACAGTTTACACACACACCTCCTGTCCACGCGGGCACAGAGAGGCAACAAGCTGAGAGAGCCTTTTCACTGCTGCAGTGAAAACAGCGCTGTCTCAGCCTGGGAAATCTGCCAATAGCTTCTCGTTTGATATAAGCCCGGTCTGCTAACGGGATTATATAGGATGAGAAGCCAACCCTGCGGTAGCTTATAACTAAGCCAAAACACGGACGTGGGGATTCATGATCGAGATACAAGATAGCACAAGATTAAATTATATATTTATTTGCCGTAAGAGCACACTAGATTTAACACAATATACACAGAGAATATACACAGCGGTCTGAAGTTACAGATACGGGTTATATGGGTACAACAGTGTTAAGCAGTGTAAAAGTCAGTCACCGGGTAAGATGAAAGTTCCTTTTGGTTGTGAGATGTTCTTTACTGGAGTCCACATGAAGGGCCGTGATCTCAGCGAGTTCCTGTGTCCCTCTAAACACATTACACAATGTGACCCTTCTTCAGAGAAAGACACGCCCGCTTGCTGGCACAAGGCTTTTAACCTGTAGCCGGCCCCTCCCCTCCCGGCCTCAGGGAGGGGTCCACTCCCCCTCTTCTGGGCTGGCAGCAAATTACCCTTAAAACCCTTTAGGGTTTATAGCTCCAGACCAGAGGGTCACAGGAAAATGGTTCTGGGACCAATGGACCTGCCTGGGTTCTGGCTACAAATAGAGTCTAAACCTGGTACCGTTATTTGGTTTCTGTGAGGAGATAAGGATATCTTCCCTCCCTGACCTCGCCCAATTAAACAAAGACCATGGGCACGTACATCATGGTCACCGGGACACAAATATGTATCCGGTTTGTGCCTGCGATGGCCAGGCGATTCATAATTCCTTATGAAATGTAGGTGCCAACATGTCTGGGAGGTCGCATTGATCCTGACAGGGCTGATACCTCCTGCTGGGGGTTTTCCTGCAGGATTTAGCTTGGCTCTAAACGGGTTGACTGAGGTATAAGTCTATCCACCTGGGGCATCCTTTGAGCCAGGACCCCCTGTGGATTTCAACCATCTGCTTGTCAGATGGCAGATCTAGTGGAGAAAGTGCCTATTTGTATGGGGGCTGACAAAAAGGTGACTCAAATGACAATCAGGGCTGGGGGCTTTGAAGAAGGGCCCTCCTGTGGAGTTCACTACCTCCGCTATCTGTCAGCAAATGGGGGTGTGAGGACATGGCTGACAGTAAATATTAATCCATATTCCTCACACTCAGTAAAGAAAAGTTTGAACTTCATCTGAAGGTCTGGACATCAATTTCTGCTGCAAAATTCCTCTATTACTCCTACTATCACTACACTTAATGTATTGCAAGTAAGCCAGGAGTCCAGCCGTACCCAGGTAGGGGACACCGTTGACACCATTATCACCACCATACAGAGACATTGTTGATAATCTTTCAGGGTCCTGTAGTCCATCCATTCCAGTTATTACTTTAGTTGCCCTCCTCTGGACCCTCTCCAGCTCTGCTATGTCTGCCTTGTTCACAGGAGCCCAGAACTGTACACAGTCCTCCATGTGTGGTCTGACTAGTGATGTGTAAAGTGGCAGGACTATGTTCTCATCACCGACATCTATGCCCCTTTTGATGCAACCCATTATCTTATTGGCCTTGGCAGCAGCTGCCTGACACTGGTTTCTACAGCTTAGTTTTATGTTCACAAACATTCCTAAGGCCTCTTTCACACAGGCGTCCCGGATTTGCTCCGGAAGCGTTGCGTGTGCATTGCGGGAAATCTTCACGAGTGCACACACAATTTCAGTCAGTTTTGACTGCGATTGCGTTATTCAGTTTTTATTGCGTGGGTGCAATGCATTTTGTGGTACCCAGACCCAAACCCGGACTTTTTCACTGAAGTTCGGGTTTGGGTTAGGTGTTTTGTTGATTTTATAATTTTCCCTATATAACATGGTTATAAGGGAAAATAATAGCATTCTTAATACAGAATGCTTACAAAAATGTGACTTGAGGGGTTAAAAAAAAAAAAGTACTCACCTTATCCTCCTGTTCGCGCAGCCGGCATCGTCTTCTTTCTTGACCTGCAAAAGTACCTTTGATGACGTAATCGCGCTCAACATATAAAGCCACATTTTAGTAAGCATTCTGTATTAACCACTTCAACCCCGCTAGCTAAAACCCCCTTAATGGCCAGACCACTCTTTACACTTCTGCACTGCACTACTTTCACCGTTTATTGCTCGGTCATACAACTTACCACCTAAATTAATTTTACCTCCTTTTCTTCTAATAGAGCTTTCATTTGGTGGTATTTCATTGCTGCTGACATTTTTCCTTTTTTTGTTATTAATCGAAATTTAACGATTTTTTTGCAAAAAAAACGACATCCATATATAAATTTTTCGCTAAATTTATTGTTCTACATGTCTTTGATAAAAAAAAAATGTTTGGGCAAAAAAACAATGGTTTGGGTAAAAGTTATAGCGTTTACAAACTATGGTACAAAAATGTGAATTTCCGCTTTTTGAAGCAGCTCTGACTTTCTGAGCACCTGTCATGTTTCCTGAGGTTCTACAATGCCCAGACAGTACAAACACCCCACAAATGACCCCATTTCGGAAAGTAGACACCCTAAGGTATTCGCTGATGGGCATAGCGAGTTCATGGAACTTTTTATTTTTTGTCACAAGTTAGCGGAAAATGATGATTTTTTTATTTATTTTATTTTGTCTTACAAAGTCTCATATTCCACTAACTTGCGACAAAAAATAAAAAATTCTAGGAACTCGCCATGCCCCTCACGGAATACCTTGGGGTGTCTTATTTCCAAAATGGGGTCACTTGTGGCGTAGTTATACTGCCCTGGCAATTTAGGGGCCCAAATGTGTGAGAAGAACTTTGCAATCAAAATCTGTAAAAAATGGCCTGCGAAATCCGAAAGGTGCACTTTGGAATATGTGCCCCTTTGCCCACCTTGGCATCAAAAAAGTGTCACACATCTGGTATCGCCGTACTCAGGAGAAGTTGGGGAATGTGTTTTGGGGTGTCATTTTACATATACCCATGCTGGGTGAGAGAAATATCTTGGCAAAAGACAACTTTTCCAATTTTTTTATACAAAGTTGGCATTTGACCAAGATATTTTTCTCACCCAGCATGGGTATATGTAAAATGACACCCCAAAACACATTCCCCAACTTCTCCTGAGTACGGCGATACCAGATGTGTGACACTTTTTTGCAGCCAAGGTGGGCAAAGGGGCACATATTCCAAAGTGCACCTTTCGGATTTCGCAGGCCATTTTTTACACATTTTGATTGCAAAGTACTTCTCACACATTTGGGCCCCTAAATTGCCAGGGCAGTATAACTACGCCACAAGTGACCCCATTTTGGAAAGAAGACACCCCAAGGTATTTCGTCAGGGGCATGGCGAGTTCCTAGAATTTTTTATCGCAAGTTAGTGGAATATGAGACTTTGTAAGGAAAAAAGAAAAAAAATGAAAAAATCATCATTTTCCGCTAACTTGTGACAAAAAAAAAAAAATTCTAGGAACTCGCCGTGCCCCTCACGGAATACCTTGGGGTGTCTTCTTTCCAAAATGGGGTCACTTGTGGCGTAGTTATACTGCCCTGGCAATTTAGGGGCCCAAATGCGTGAGAAGAAGTTTGCAATCAAAATGTGTAAAAAATGGCCTGCGAAATCCGAAAGGTGCACTTTGGAATATGTGCCCCTTTGCCCACCTTGGCAGCAAAAAAGTGTCACACATCTGGTATCGCCGTACTCAGGAGAAGTTGGGGAATGTGTTTTGGGGTGTCATTTTACATATACCCATGCTGGGTGAGAGAAATATCTTGGCAAAAGACAACTTTTCCCATTTTTTTTATACAAAGTTGGCATTTGACCAAGATATTTATCTCACCCAGCATGGGTATATGTAAAATGACACCCCAAAACACATTCCCCAACTTCTCCTGAGTACGGCGATACCACATGTGTGACACTTTTTTGCAGCCTAGATGCGCAAAGGGGCCCAAATTCTTTTTAGGAGTGCATTTTTAGACATTTGGATCCCAGACTTCTTCTCACGCTTTAGGGCCCCTAAAAAGCCAGGGCAGTATAAATACCCCACATGTGACCCCACTTTGGAAAGAAGACACCCCAAGGTATTCAATGAGGGGCATGGCGAGTTCATCGAATTTTTTTTTTTTAGCATAAGTTAGCGGAAATAGTTTTTTTTTTTTTTTTTCTCACAAAGTCTCACTTTCCGCTAACTTAGGACAAAAATTTCAATCTTTCATGGACTCAATATGCCCCTCACGGAATACCTTGGGGTGTCTTCTTTCCAAAATGGGTCACATGTGGGGTATTTATACTGCCCTGGCATTTTAGGGCCCTAAAGCGTGAGAAGAAGTCTGGAATATAAATGTCTAAAAATGTTTACGCATTTGGATTCCGTGAGGGGTATGGCGAGTCCATGTGAGATTTTATTTTTTGACACAAGTTAGTGGAATATGAGACTTTGTAAGAAAAAACAAACAAAAAAATATATATATTTCCGCTAACTTGGGCCAAAAAAATGTCTGAATGGAGCCTTACAGGGGGGTGATCAATGACAGGGGGGTGATCAATGACAGGGGGTGATCAGGGAATCTATATGGGTGATCACCCCTCTGTCATTGATCACCCCCCTGTCATTGATCACCCCCCCTGTAAGGCTCCATTCAGACGTCCGCATGTGTTTTGCGGATCCGATCCATGTATCCATGGATCCGTAAAAATCATACGGACGTCTGAATGGAGCCTTACAGGGGGGTGATCACTGACAGGGGGGTGATCAATGACAGGGGGGTGATCAATGACAGGGGGGTGATCAGGGAGTTTATATGCGTGATCACCCCCTTGTCATTGAACACCACCCTGTAAGGCTCCATTCAGACGTCCGCATGTGTTTTGCGGATCCGATCCATGTATCCGTGGATCCGTAAAAATCATACGGACGTCTGAATGGAGCCTTACAGGGGGGTGATCAATGACAGGGGGGTGATCAATGACAGGGGGGTGATCAGGGAGTCTGTATGGGGTGATCAGTGGTTCATAAAGGGTTAATAAGTGTCAGGGGGGGGGTGTAGTGTAGTGTAGTGGTGTTTGGTGCTACTTTAGTGACCTACCTGTGTCCTCTGGTGGTCGATCCAAACAAAAGGGACCACCAGAGGACCAGGTAGCAGGTATATTAGACGCTGTTATCAAAACAGCGTCTAATATACCTGTTAGGGGTTAAAAAATCACATCTTCAGCCTGCCAGCGAGCGATCGCCGCTGGCAGGCTGGAGATCCACTCGCTTACCTTCCGTTCCTGTGAGCGCGCGCGCCTGTGTGCGCGCGTTCACAGGAAATCTCGGCACTCGCGGGAGGACGCGTATATGCGTCCACCCAGAAGAGCAGGGCTGCCGCCAGGATGCAATCCTGCGTACGGCGGTCCTGAGGTAGTTAAGAATGCTATTATTTTCCCTTATAATCATGTTATAAGAGAAATAATACAGTGATTAGACTATAATGGGGTTTCTCATCTCTATCATCTCCTAGCAACTATGCGTGAAAATCGCACCGCATCTGCACTTGCTCGCGGATGCTTGCGATTTTTACGCAGATCAATTCATTTCTATGGGGCCTGCGTTGCATGAAAAGCGCAGAATATAGAACATGCTGCGATTTTCACGCAACGCACAAGTGATGCGTGAAAATCACCGCTCATCTGAACAGCCCAATTGTAGTGAATGGATCCGGATTCAGTGCGGGTGCAATGTGTCTACCTCATGCATTGCACCGGCGCTGAATTCTCACCCGTGTGAAAGGGGCCTAAGTCCTTTTCCATGTCAGTGTTACCCAGTGTTTTACCATTTAGTTTGCACGGGTGACATGTAGTATGTACTGGTGACTTGCATTATTCCTTTCCATGTGCATAATCTTACATTTGTCAGTGTTGAACCTCATCTGCCACTTCTCTGCCCAAGCTTCCAATCTATCCAGATCCATCTGTAGCCGTATACTGTCCTCTGTAGTATATATTTATACAGTATACTGTCCTCTGTAGTATATATATATATAAAGTATACTGTCCTGTTAGTATATACAGTATACTGTCCTCTGTAGTATATATACAGTATACTGTCCTCTGTAGTGTGTATATATACAGTACGGACCAAAAGTTTGGACACACCTTCTCATTCAAAGAGTTTTCTTTATTTTCATGACTATGAGAATTGTAGATTCACACTGAAGGCATCAAAACTATGAATTATCACATGTGGAATTATATACATAACAAAAAAGTGTGAAACAACAGAAAATATGTCATATTCTAGGTTCTCCAATGTAGCCACCTTTTGCTTTGATTATTGCTTTGCACACTCTTGGCATTCTCTTGATGAGCTTCCAGAGGTAGTCACCTGAAATGGTCTTCCAACAGTCTTGAAGGAGTTCCCAGAGATGCTTAGCACTTGTTGGCCCTTTTGCCTTCATTCTGCGGTCCAGCTCACCCCAAACCATCTCGATTGGGTTCAGGTCCGGTGTCTGTGGAGGCCAGGTCATCTGGCGCAGCACCCCATCACTCTCCTTCATGCTCAAATAGCCCTTACACAGCCTGGAGGTGTGTTTGGGGTCATTGTCCTGTTGAAAAATAAATGATGGTCCAACTAAACGCAAACCGGATGGATTAGCATGCCGCTGCAAGATGCTGTGGTAGCCATGCTGGTTCAGTATGCCTTCAATTCTGAATAAATCCCCAACAGTGTCACCAGCAAAGCCCCCCCCACCATCACACCTCCTCCTCCATGCTTCACGGTGGGAGCCAGGCATGTAGAGTCCATGTGTTCACCTTTTCTGCGCCGCACAAAGACACGGTGGTTGGAACCAAAGAACTTAAATTTGGACTCATCAGACCAAAGCACAGATTTCCGCTGGTCTAATGTCCATTCCTTGTGTTCTTTAGCCCAAACAAGTCTCTTCTGCTTGTTGCCTGTCCTTAGCAGTGGTTTCCTAGCAGATCTTCTACCATGAAGGCCTGATTCACACAGTCTCCTCTTAACAGTTGTTCTAGAGATGTGTCTGCTGCTAGAACTCTGGATGGCATTGACCTGGTCTCTAATCTGAGCTGCTGTTAACCTGCGATTTCTGAGGCTGGTGACTCGGATGAACTTATCCTCTGCAGCAGAGGTGACTCTTGGTCTTCCTTTCCTGGGGCGGTCCGCATGTGAGCCAGTTTCTTTGTAGCGCTTGATGGTTTTTGTGACTGCACTTGGGGACACTTTCAAAGTTTTCCCAATTTTTCGGACTGACTGACCTTCATTTCTTAAAGTAATGATGGCCACTCGTTTTTCTTTACTTAGCTGCTTTTTTCTTGCCATAATACAAATTCTAACAGTCTATTCAGTAGGACTATCAGCTGTGTATCCACCTGACTTCTCCACAACGCAACTGATGGTCCCAACCCCATTTATAAGGCAAGAAATCCCACTTATTACACCTGACAGGGCACACCTGTGAAGTGAAGACCATTTCAGGTGACTACCTCGTGAAGCTCATCAAGAGAATGCCAAGAGTGTGCAAAGCAGTAATCAAAGCAAAAGGTGGCTACTGTGAAGAACCTAGAATATGACATATTTTCAGTTGTTTCACACTTGTTTGTTATGTATATAATTCCACATGTGATAATTCATAGTTTTGATGCCTTCAGTGTGAATCTCTTGAATGAGGTGTGTCCAAACTTTTGGTCTGTACTGTATATATATATATATATATATATATATATATATATTGTGGGGATCCGCTCTGGTAGGCAGTGGTAGCGAGTGCAGTATAGAGGCAACACAGACCGGTCTTGGTGTAAAACACGATGCTTTGTTTATTCACACGGTGCAGTTCATAGGGAGGGTGGTCACACACAACAGCAAAATAATAGTTCAAACACAGCAAGTCCCTGCTGCCGGCTACTTGAGGCCTGTTTCAGTCACATAAAGCAAAGTCTATTTAAAGCCAGGAGTAATGTCACCTTTTTCTCCTTGGTGAAGTAAGTCCATGGGTCTTGCTTCTAGCCACAGGACACAGATCCCTCCTGGTTTCAGCTGCAGGATCCTGCACAGTCCTCCACAGGCCTCAGCACACAGCCCAGCTCACCTCCACTTCTCACTCTCACAGCCAGAGAACACAGAAGCTCCACATTGCGCACCACACCCTTGTTGCTGGTCAGGTTTTAACCCTTCCCTGCAAAACCTGGCCTGGACCGTGGGGAGACAGGCACCCGCCCGCATATCTGCCTGCTCCCAATAAGAGCCGGCCCGGATCCGCTGTGTTAACAGCATAACTGCTGCAAAATGCACTTTTCTGGCTCTTACTCCACCGGGGCCAGGACCCCCGGTGGCACGTACCTCCCGTCTACTACCACCCCAGGTACTCTCCTACAATATATATATATATATATATATATATATATAGTACACTGTCCTCTGTAGTTTATAGTATACTGTCCTCTATAGCAGGGTCAGCTCCAGGTTCATGTGCGCCCTTGGGTGATAAAGCCTCAGCGGGCGCCCTTGTGGCATTTTGCACAACATACGAGGCAATAAAACTGCATGTTTTATATAGTCAGGTCCATAAATATTTGGACATCGACACAATTCTAACATTTTTGGCTCTATACACCACCACAATGGATGTGAAAGATGTGCTTTAACTGCAGACTATATAACAAGCTGGACATGCGGGGAGCTCTAGTCCTCTCCTCATACCTCCTCTTGTAATGTACTCTGATATTATATAACAGGGGGTATAAGAGGAGTGGACTACAACTCCCAGCATTTCCCTGGCACTTACATTGAATCCATCCTTTTTCACATGCATGGCTAGTCTTCTTCATTACGTTACTGCACTGCTTAGCTCCGCCTCCTGTTCTGGTCACATGATGGTGAGGTCATCGCAGGTCCTTTATCCCCTCTTCTCTGCTGAGCTCCGCCTCCTGCATCTGACATTATGGCAGGTCCTGTCAGCACTGTGGTAATGATTTCTCTTATATGTGAGGGAGGGGACCTTACACTGCATTGTAAAGTGCAGCTGTTCAGCTGTCTGCCCGTTTGCTTCCTCGGACGTTCAGCTGAACAGCAGCACTGAAGCAGGAGGCCCCTTAGACGATGGGGGCCCTGGGCAATTGCCAAGTTTGCTCCCCCCTAACGCCGGCCCTGCCAGCACCTTTACCCTCAGTTTCTTTGGAAATGCAGGGGTTGTCTTGGAGGTGTGTTTGGGGTTGTTATCATGTTACAATACTGCCCTGCGTCCCAGTTTCTGAAGGGAGGGGATCATACTCCGCTTCAGTATGTCACAGTACATGTTTTCAATTATGGTTACCTCAATGAACTGTAGCTCCCCACAGACGGCAGCACTCATGCAGCCTCTAACCATGACACTCCCAACACCATGCTGGACTGTAGGCAGGACACACTTGTCTTTGTACTCCTTACCTGGTTGCTGTCTCACACTCTTGACACCATCTGAAGTTTATCAGACCACAGGACATGCTTCCAATAATCCATGTCCTTAGTCTGCTTGTCTTCAGCAAACTGTTTGCAGGCTTCCTTCTGGGACGACAGCCATGCAGACCATTTGATGCAGTGTGCGGCGTATGGTCTGAGCACTGACAGGCTAACCCCCCACCCCTGTAACCACTGGAGCACTCGTATGTCTATTTTGAAAAGACAACCTCTGGATATGACGCTTAGCATGCTTCTTTGGTCGACCATGGCGAGGTCTGAACTCAGTGGAATCTGTGTCTTGTTAAACCGCTGTATGGTTTTGGCCACCATGCTGCAGCTCAGTTTCAGGATGTTGGCAATCTTTTTATAGCCTCGGCCATCTTTATGTAAAGCAACAATAATTTTTTACAATCCTCAGAGTTCTTTGCCATGAGGTGCCATGTTGAACTTCCAGTGACCAGTATGAGAGAGAGTGATAGCGATAACACACCTGCTCCCCATTTACACCTCAGACCTTGTAGTCACAAGGTCCAGAAACAGAGCCCGGAAACTATGGGCCGGTAAGTCTAACATCTGTCGTGGGTAAACAGTTTGAAGGTTTTCTAAGAGATGGTATCTTGGAGTACCTCAAGGAAAATTGGCAAATGCCGCCATATCAGCATGGTTTCATGAGGTATCGGTCATGTCAAACTAATTTAATCAGTTTCTATGAGGAGGTAAGTTCTAGACTTGACAGCGGCGAATCAATGGATGTCGTGTATCTGGACTTCTCCAAGGCATCTGACACTGTACCTCATAAAAGGTTAGTATATAAAATGAGAATGCTCGGACTGGGAGAAAACATCTGTATGTGGGTAAGTAATTGGCTCAGTGATAGAAAACAGAGGGTGGTTATTAATGGTACACACTCAGATAACGTCACAGTCACTAATGGGGTACCACAGGGGTCAGTACTGGAGGGGTCACTGTCACTAGTGGGGTACCTCAGGGGTCAGTACTGGAGGGGTCACTGTCACTAGTGGGGTACCACAGGGGTCAGTACTGGAGGGGTCACTGTCACTAGTGGGGTACCTCAGGGGTCAGTACTGGAGGGGTCACTGTCACTAGTGGGGTACCACAGGGGTCAGTATTGGGCCCTATTCTCTTTAATATATTTATTAATGATCTTGTAGAAGGCTTGCATAGTAAAGTATTAATTTTTGCAGATGACACTAAACTGTGTAAAGTAATTAACACAGAAGAGGACACTATACTGTATATATACTACAGAGGACACTATACTATATATATATATATATATATATATATACTACAGAGTACAGTATACCGTGTATATATATATACTACAGAGTACAGTATACCGTGTATATATATATACTACAGAGTACAGTATACTGTATATATACTACAGAGGACAGTATACTGTATATATACTACAGAGGACAGTATACTATATATATATATATATATACTACAGAGTACAGTATACCGTGTATATATATATACACTACAGAGTACAGTATACTGTATATATATATTGTAAAGGATCTCCTGGCACCCCGACCGGGTACCTCCGTTGATGAATGCTCCCAGTGCCTCCCGAGGGCTCCAAGCACTCCGCTCGACACCGATACCACCACAGGAACCAGGAACAGCTCTTACAAGAGCTATGAGTAATAGCCAGGGGAGTATACACGTATAGCAATCCCCACACACATGAGACGAGGCTCTATGTTGAATGTAAAACAGCAACTCTTTAATGGGTTATTTTTCAGCCTTTTATGCAGGTCTCCTAGCAAGGGACACTCCCCCTGGGACCCTTGTAGAAGACTGTGACAGTTTATATTTTAGCCAATCACATGCATTTACAGTATTGAGACCTTCCCAGTAATTGTACACAAAACCCCCTTCCCTCTGTCTGTAACGCAATCAACAAAATACAATGAGCATTGTCTTTGACGCAATTAACTAACACATTGTCTGAGATAAAATTAACTAACACACTGGCATTGTCTGAGACGCAATCAACAAAATACAATTACCAAGCATAATGGGCTAACCTAATCACTCAGACAGAACACACACATTTTTCCCAAAACACAGAAAACACCTCAAAACTCCACACATCCTCATAATGTATACATCTATTCATAGCTCTGATCTGGGTGAACAACATATCCAGAAATCACCCAGATCCGAGCAGGGGTTCCCGAATTCCATGGAAGTCACATTTGGCCGGCCGCAAGCTTGGCTTTCCTGCCCAAAACAGTTCCACAGATTTAGGCTGTGCGGCCGGACTATCTTCTCCTTCAAAAGTTAGTATGGGCCATAATCCTGAGGCAAGAGGCTGGCAAACCGGCCCCTCCAAAACCCAGTGGCGAGGTTTGGTACAGACCAAAAGTTTGGACACACTTTCTCATTCAAAGAGTTTTCTTTATTTTCGTGACTATGAAGGCATCAAAACTATGAATTATCACATGTGGAATTATATACATAACAAACAAGTGTGAAACAACTGAAAATATGTCATATTCTAGGTTCTTCAAAGTAGCCACCTTTTGCTTTGATTACTGCTTTGCACACTCTTGGCATTCTCTTGATGAGCTTCAAGAGGTAGTCCCCTGAAATGGTCTTCCAACAGTCTTGAAGGAGTTTCCAGAGATGCTTAGCACTTGTCGGCCCTTTTACCTTCACTCTGCGGTCCAGCTCACCCCAAACCATCTCAATTGGGCTCAGGTCCGGTGACTGGAGGCCAGGTCATCTGGCGCAGCACCCCATCACTCTCCTTCATGGTCAAATAGCCCTTACTTTCAAAGTTTTCCCAATTTTTCGGCTGACAGACTGACCTTCATTTCTTAAAGTAATGATGGCCACTCACGTTTTTCTTTACTTAGCTGCTTTTTTCTTGCCATAATACAAATTCTAACAGTCTATTCAGTAGGACTATCAGCTGTGTATCCACCTGACTTCTCCTCAACGCCACTGATGGTCCCAACCCCATTTATAAGGCAAGAAATCCCACTTATTACACCTGACAGGGCACACCTGTGAAGTGAAAACCATTTCAGGTGACTGCCTCTTGAAGATCATCAAGAGAATGCCAAGAGTGTGCAAAGCAGTAATCAAAGCAAAAGGTGGCTACTTTGAAGAACCTAGAATATGACATATTTTCAGTTGTTTCACACTTTTTTTGTTATGTATATAATTCCACATGTGTTAATTCATAGTTTTGATGCCTTCAGTGTGAATCTACAATTTTCATGGTCATGAAAATAAAGAAAACTCTTTGAATGAGAAGGTGTGTCCAAACTTTTGGTCTGTACTGTATATATATATATATATATATATATATATATATTTATATACACATACTACAGAGGATAGTATACTGTATATTAGGGCTGCAGCTAACGATTATTTGAATAATCGATTAGTTGCCGATTAATTTCTACGATTAATCGATTAATCGGGAAAAACGACAAAATTACAAAACAGAGAGGTTTATATGATCTTACTTGAAAAATTATGTTCAAAGGCCATATTAAAACAAATTGTGGACGACACTATTATGGGGGATCTGTGGACGACACTATTATGGGGGATCTGTGGACGACACTATTATGGGGGATCTGTGGACGACACTATTATGGGGGATCTGTGGACGACACTATTATGGGGGATCTGTGGACGGCGTAGTTATGGAGAGGGGGATCTGTGGACGGCGTAGTTATGGAGAGGGGGATATGTGCACTGTTATGGGCATAACAGTGCACAGATCCCTTTCCTCATAACAGTGCACAGACCCCCCTTCCCATAGCAGTGCCATACACAGACCCCCCCTCCTCCCCATAGCAGTGCTATACACAGACCCCCCTCCCCATAGCAGTGCCATAGACAGATCCTCCCCCCTCCCCATAGCAGTGCTATACACAGACCCCCCTTCCCATAGCAGTGCCATAGACAGATCCTCCCCCCCTCCCCATAACAGCCCCGGCCCCGATGCTTGCATCCATATTTTACCTTTTTACAATGACGCTCCCGCTCCTGTAACAGCCAGGCAGAGCGGACGGCGGCGTAACGTCACTCAATCACGTGACGCGCCTGCTCCGCCCACTTCATGAATGAAGGAGGCGGAGCAGGCGTGTCACGTGAGTGAGTGACGTTACGCCGCCGTCCGCTCTGCCTGGCTGTTACAGGAGCGGGAGCGTCATTGTAAAAAGGTAAAATAAAGAAGCAGCGACCGCCCGCCCGCCCGAATAGCAACGAATCGGCGATTATTCGATAACTGGATTCGTCGACAACGAATCCAGTTATCGAATATAATCGATTACATCGATTAATCGTTGCAGCCCTACTGTATATACATACTACAGAGGCACTAATTGCAGATAAGAATAGGACATGTTCTATTTTTTTCCAGAGCAGCAGACCGGAAGATCGGGGGAGAGCGCTCCGGAAATGCGGATGCGGACAGCACACTGAAGCCTAAAGTTCCCCCAACTGCATTGGCTCGTCACGAGCCATGAACTCAAGTGTCTCTCTACCCAAAGTGTCGGATGGGGCCACCACCTTATATGATAGTACGTCATGAGAGTGAGGAACCTTAGATCTCTCTCTCAGGCGTCTATCAATACGTACAGCAAGGGATATGGCCGCTTCCAATGACTCCGGATATTCATGAAATGCCAATGCGTACTTCAAGCTCTCGATTAACCCCTGACAGAATTGACTACGGAGAGCAGGATTATTCCATTCCGTATCCGTAGCCCGTCTCCTGAATTCAGAGCAATAGGTCTCAGCAGAACGCTCTCCCTGCCGTAAGCCAAGCAACTTGGTCTCAGCCAGGGAGATCCGATCTGGGTCATCGTAGATAAGACCTAGAGATCTGAAAAATGCATCTACCGACGGAGGGACTGTGTTCCGGTTGGCAACGAAAAAGCCCAAGACTGAGCGTCACCTTTAAGTAACAAAATGATTATACCCACTCTTTGACTCTCGTCCCCAGAATAGTTAGGACATAGTTTAAAATATAGTTTGCACGACTCCCTGAACTGAATAAAATTGTCACTTTCCCAGAAAATCTATCCGGGAGAGCGACCTTAGGTTCAGGACAGGCCTGGTTCCCGCTGCTGGAACCAGCCGCCTGTGGTCTCTGGATCTGTGAGAGGTCAGCTACCTCCAAAGACAGCCCCTGCAGTTGTTCGACCTGTGCAGAAATAGTATCCATCGTTGCACTGAAACAAACAAAATGCGATTTTTCGGAGGTTGATAATGTCACAATGTAGGGGGAGGGGAGGAACACCGGAATGACAACAGAAGGAAAATGACCAGGAACTAGGCCTCAAGGCTAGGGAAAGGGAAATGGTGACCACCTAAGGAAACCCTAAACCTAGACCTGACTCCTGTCAGTATGAATAGACCCTGAAGGTGGGAATATTCATACACCGTAAACCTAGGCCCTGGTGACCCTCAAAATCCCTAGCAGTAATGACAGGGTCTGAAACCTCTGGTTCCTTCCCAGATGAACGAACCAGCATCTCAATGAGGCCTAGTAAACAACGAGAAAATGGGAACAACAAAATACAAAGGGAAGTACACTTATCTTTGTAACGTGTTGGGGATCCTGCGGGGAACCACCGAAACGTTAGGCAAGGCAGGACACGGGCAAAACAGGCTACGGAACATGGAAAGGTAACAGAAGCACATGACAATGACAGACGTGCCGCAGAGTACTGTACAGATCAGCAGGTGAAAACCCACTGTGCTACTGACTGTATGTACCCAGAAGGGGCGTGACTAAGCAGCTACCTGGACTTCATTAGGGCCCCTGATGGTGGGGATAGACTTTGCCGTTAGGGTAGCTGCCAGGTGCCACTCCAGAGCCACACCCGTACAGTAGCAACTGGTCAGAAGGACCAGGAGATACCTATGAAAGTATCTAAAGTATCTACAGAAGTACAGGCAGGAACCGAATTACAGGCATGACAGAAAGCAGGAATAGACAGGACAGAGCCAGAAGCAGTTACCTGAGCAAAAAGCAATAGGAGCTAAGTGGCCCCAGGCAGAGCTGCACACGGATGGCGATTCCCCCTCCGGGGAAGCCAGGGACCCACTTCCGCAGGCACACAAACAGACATGAACAGAAGCAGAGAAAACTGCCACAAACAAGAACAGAAACAGGCATAACAGAAACAGACGCAGATACGCTTTGCTAAGCGCTCGGACGCAGATACAGCTCTGCTAAGCTATGGACAGATACAGACATGAACAGGCAAAAACATAACATAGCAACCAAATGGAAAAATCAATGCAGAACAAGGTATACCACATAGAAACAAGGACAGACATGAAAGGCAGCAGGGACCTCAACGGTCAGTAGCAAGGGGCAAACACATCATAACCAGGAACAGAACAAACAAGACTGACCAAGAGACTCCATGCTCATAGGCAGAAATAGCCAGTTATTGAGCGCACCTGCAAGGACACACCCACGGAACCTCAGAGGGGAGTTAACCCTTTCAGAATCACACGGGAGGTACTACAAGCAGGTCAGAGGAAACAGAAACTGCAGCACTGAAAACTGCAGTACCGGACGTTGCCAATAGCAACCGTCCAGAAATACCCTCTGGGAGATCATACTGCCAAGAGGAGAGAAAAGTACACGGAATGCACACACCACCGAACCGTCGCCAGCACGCAGCCCCGAGCAACCAGCCTACAAAAGGCGGCAACCTGCAGCCGATACTCTCAGGAACATGCAACCAGCCGACACGGCAATACAGTCAGAGTGAAGCAACATGTAACAATCTTCAATAGTAAATGGATGAGCAGGAACTCAGATGAGGACCACACACCAGCTCTTCCAACTCCAGGCAGATAATATCAACCGCATGGTATGAAGTGGGAGTCCAGACTAAATAGAGGAGCATTAATGACCACAAGCTACACCTTAGACAAGAGGTATAGTCATTACCAACAACACTGCAAAAAGTGAAAACAGATAGGATGTCAGATAACCTAACGTGCAGCCAGTCTCTCAGATCCTCTAATCTCTGTCACAGGAGGGACCATGACAATACTGTCCTCTGTAATATATATATATATATATATATATACACACACATACATATACACATACATACATACAGTATACTGTCCTCTGTATTATATATACACAGTATACTGTCATCTGTAGTATATATACAGTATACTGTCCTCTTTCGTGTTAATGACTTTACACAGTTTAGTGTCATCCACATAAATTGATATTTTAATGTGCAACCTTTCTACCAGATCATAAATTAAAAAATACTGACGACAATAGGGCCCAATACTAACCCTGAGGTACCTCACTAGTGATGGTGACCAAACTAATACTAACCTCTGTGGTACCCCACTAGTCACATTGGCCCATCTAATACTGACCCGTGTGGTACCCCACTAATGACGGTGACCACTCTAGTACAGACCCCTGTGGTACCCCATTGGTGACACTGACCCAATCTGAGTGTGTACCATTAATAACCACCCTCTGTATTCTATCACTCAGACAGTTACTTACCCACATACAGACATTTTCCCCCAGTCCAAGCATTCTCATTTTATATACTAACCTTTCATGCGGTACAGTGTCAAATGCTTTGGAGAAGTTCAGCTATACGACATCCATTAATTCGCCGCTGTCAAGTCTAGAACTTAACTCCTCATGAAGCCATGCTGATACGGCGTTATTTGCTTATTTTAATTGAGGCACTCCAAGATAGCATCTCTTAGAAAACCTTCAAAAAGTTTACCCACGACAGATGTTAGACTTACCAGCCTATAGTTTCCAGGCTCTATTTTTGACCCCTTTTTGAATACTGGCACCACATTTGCTAAGTGCCAATCCTATGGCATGCTCCCTGTCATTATAGAGTCCTTAACCTCTTAAGGACATAGGGCGTACAGGTACGCCCTTGTGCCCTGGTACTTAAGGACACAGGGCGTACATGTACGCCCTGTGTATTTCTGATCACTGCCGTGCGGCTGGCAGTGATCGGAACCCGGCGCCTGCTCAAATCATTGAGCAGGCACCTAGGCTAAATGCGCCGGGGGGTCCCGTGACCCCCCCATGTCGGCGATCGCGGCAAACCGCAGGTCAATTCAGACCTGCGGTTTGCTGCGATTTCTGCAGTTTCTGATCCCCGCGGTCCCTGACCGCGGGGATCAGAAACTTTAGTATTCCTAAAATGCATCTGTATCCCTCCCCCCTGCACCCCTTAGTGATTTTTGCCGGGTGGGAGGTGCAGGGGGAGGGTTGCGGGCGGTGCGGGCCATTGCGTAATCGTTGGCGTCTAGTGGGTATACCAGGGTGCCAGCACATTGCTGGCACCCTGGTATAAACGGCTGACATCGGTGATGCGATGTCAGCCGTTTAACCCTTTCCATACAGCGGTCCGTACGGACCGCTGTATGGAAAAGGTTAACAGCGCAGGGAGCTCCCTCACTCTCCCATCGGGGGGCTGCTGTGCCTTTGCAGCCCCTCCGAATGGAGAGGGAGAGAGCTCCCAGGCAGCCCCCCAAGCCCCGTCCTTACCCTTCCCCGTCTGCGCAGTTCTGACCATAACTGAGCAGACGGGGAAGGTTCCCATGGCAACAGGACGCCTTCTCAGGCGTCCTGCTGTCCATGGTGCTGAACAGATCTGTGCTGAAAGGCATAGATCTGTTCAGACAAAGTGTAAAATACAGTACAGTACTATATATTGTACTGTACTGTATTATACAGACATCAGACCCACTGGATCTTCAAGAACCAAGTGGGTCTGGGTCAAAAAGAAAGTGAAAAAAAGTGAAAATAAAGTAAAAATCAAAAAACACATTTATCACTGATTAAAAAATAAATAAATGAAATTCCCTACACATGTTTGGTATCGCACAGCTATTTCTTGTTACCTTGCCGCACAAAAAGTGTAATATAGAGCAACCAAAAATCATATGTACCCTAAACTAGTACCAACAAAACTGCCACCTTATCCCGTAGTTTCTAAAATGGGGTCACTTTTTTGGAGTTTCTACTCTAGGGGTGCATCAGGGGGGCTTCAAATGGGACATGGTGTCAATAAAACCAGTCCAGCAAAATCTGCCTTCCAAAAACCGTATGGCATTCCTTTCCTTCTGCGCCCTGTCGTGTGCCCGTACAGCAGTTTACGACCACATATGGGGTGTTTCTGTAAACTACAGAATCAGGGCCATAAATAATGAGTTTTGTTTGGCTGTTAACCCTTGCTTTGTAACTGGAAAAAAAAATATTAAAATGGAAAATCTGCCAAAAAAGTGAAATTTTGAAATTGTATCTCTATTTTCCATTAAATCTTGTGCAACACCTAAAGGGTTAACAAACTTTGTAAAATCAGTTTTGAATACCTTGAGGGGTGTAGTTTCTTAGATGGGGTCACTTTTATGGAGTTTCTACTCTAGGGGTGCATCAGGGGGGCTTCAAATGGGACATGGTGTCAATAAAACCAGTCCAGCAAAATCTGCCTTTCAAAAACCGTATGGCATTCCTTTCCTTCTGCGCCCTGTCGTGTGCCCGTACAGCAGTTTACGACCACATATGGGGTGTTTCTGTAAACTACAGAATCAGGGCCATAAATAATGAGTTTTGTTTGGCTGTTAACCCTTGCTTTGTAACTGGAAAAAAAAATATTAAAATGGAAAATCTGCCAAAAAAGTGAAATTTTGAAATTGTATCTCTATTTTCCATTAAATCTTGTGCAACACCTAAAGGGTTAACAAACTTTGTAAAATCAGTTTTGAATACCTTGAGGGGTGTAGTTTCTTAGCTGGGGTCACTTTTTTGGAGTTTCTACTCTAGGGGTGCATCAGGGGGGCTTCAAATGGGACATGGTGTCAAAAAAACTGTCCAGCAAAACCTGCCTTCCAAAAACCATACGGCACACCTTTCACTCTACGCCCCGCTGTGTGCCTGTACAGTAGTTTACGGCCACATATGGGGTGTTTCTGTAAACGGCAGAGTCAGGGCAATAAAGATACAGTCTTGTTTGGCTGTTAACCCTTGCTTTGTTAGTGGAAAAAATGGGTTAAAATGGAAAATTAGGCAAAAAAATGAAATTCTCAAATTTCATCCCCATTTGCCAATAACTCTTGTGCAACACCTAAAGGGTTAGTGAAGTTAGTAAAATCAGTTTTGAATACCTTGAGGGGTGTAGTTTCTTAGATGGGGTCACTTTTATGGAGTTTCTACTCTAGGGGTGCATCAGGGGGGCTTCAAATGGGACATGGAGTAAAAAAAACAGTCCAGCAAAACCTGTCTTCCAAAAACCATATGGCGCACCTTTCACTCTACGCCCCGCTGTGTGGCCGTACAGTAGTTTACGGCCACATATGGGGTGTTTCTGTAAACGGCAGAGTCAGGGCAATAAAGATACAGTCTTGTTTGGCTGTTAACCCTTGCTTTGTTAGTGGAAAAATGGGTTAAAATGGAAAATTAGCCAAAAAAATGAAATTCTCAAATTTCATCCCCATTTGCCAATAACTCTTGTGCAACACCTAAAGGGTTAACGAAGTTTGTAAAATCAGTTTTAAATACCTTGAGGGGTGTAGTTTATAGAATGGGGTCATTTTTGCGTGGTTTCTATTATGTAAGCCTCGCAAAGTGACTTCAGAGCTGTAGTGGTCCCTAAAAATTGGGTTTTTGTAAATTTCTGAAAAATTTCAAGATTTGCTTCTAAACTTCTAAGCCTTGTAACATCCCCAAAAAATAAAATATCATTCCCAAAATAATTCAAACATGAAGTAGACATATGGGGAATGTAAAGGCATCACAATTTTTAGGGGTATTACTATGTATTACAGAAGTAGAGAAACTGAAACTTTGAAATTTGCAAATTTTTCCAAATTTTTGTTAAATTAGGTATTTTTTGGTGCAAAAAAAAATTTTTTTTTAACTTCATTTTACCAGTGTCATGAAGTACAATATGTGACGAAAAAACAATCTCAGAACGGCCTGGATAAGTCAAAGAGTTTTAAAGTTATCAGCACTTATAGTGACACTGGTCAGATTTGCAAAAAATGGCCTGGTCCTAAGGTGTAAAAAGGCTGTGTCCTTAAGGGGTTAAAGGCTATGTACACCTTTGGAGGCAATTTTTTTTAATATGATTGCATGTTACTCATTTCTGGCTAAAAATTATTTTTTCAATTAGCCTTTATTAAAAATATTGAGCTGTTCTGTCACAAAGGGTTAACTGTCTTTCTAGCTGTGTGACTGGTACTTTCAGTTCGTGCTGGTCATCTACTGAGAGGTCATAAACACTTATTTAATCCACATTCTTATCAGTAAGATAAGAACTGAGCTATAATGAGTGTTTATAAGTTCAGAGAGCAGAGATACGGAGTCCGTCTGCTCCCCAAATGACGGAAAAGACAGAAAATACAAAGGGTGCTACTAGAGCATGTCTTTAATAAAGACCGATTCAAAGATATATTTAGCTCAAAATGAGTACAATGCAATAATTTAAAAAAATTACCCCCAAAGGTGTACATAGCCTTTAAATATCAGAAATAAGTTATTACTTAATTCTCTTAAGATACAGGGGTGTACGCCATCTGGTCCCAGCGAGTTGTCTATTTTAATCTTTTTAAGATGCCTCTGTACTTCTTCCGGGTTCAGACAGGGCACTTTTAATGGAGATTTTAATTTTACATTCTGCATTTCATCTAATAGTTTATTTTCTTCAGTGAATAAAGTGGAGGAAATTATTTTTTTATAGCTTTGCTTTCTCCTGATCGCTCTCTACAACTCTCCCTCATCACTCTGTAAAGGGTGGACACTTTCAAGTTTAAACTTAATTGAATAACATTTTAGGGTTAGTTTTACTCTCTTTTGAAATGAATCTCTCTGTCTCCAGTTTGGCTGCTTATATTTGTGTTTTACCTTATCTATAGTTATATAGTTTTTCAATGCTCCCTCGCTACCTTCCTGTTTTAGTGTTTTAAGGCTTTTTGTCATTCGTTGCTCCCTTTACATTTCTATTTATCCACAGTGGTAAGGTGAACAGAAAAGTGTATGGTAAAGTCCTGGAAGGGGTGTATATCCCACCCAGCTTCCTCAACTAGGTCAGTTAAATAAAATCCAGAAGGTTAAAATAGTCTCAGCAATGTGTAGGTTGCTGAGACAGTTTTGTTAAGTTTATGGGCTGGATTTTATTAGACTAGGAGAAGGTAGGCTTGGTAGAGGGATCTCCCCAGTCCACCCCGTTCCGGGACAGGTTTTCCCCTAGCCTGAGGGATCCCCAGCTGAAGCCAGCTGGGATCATCAAGGGGAAATAAAGTACAGTCCAGGCTGTCAGTCTGGGGAGAGTAATGCCTGGAGAAAGTCTGGGAAGATGGCTGCCCCGCTGGCTAGAAAAGCCGAATTCTCTGTGTGACCTGTGTTCAATAGGTGAGTTAGGAACTTCACTGTATTAGCCAGAGCCCAGACTGGCAGGTGTTTATTTTGGTTTGGTTTATGTTTTGTGGTGCTGGACCTTCACCTTACCCAGTGAATGATAACTGTGGTTGCCTGTATTGCCGGAGTGTGATAAATAAAGCAGCATTTGGACTTTAACCCTCTGGTCTGCAAGAGAATCTGTCATCGCCGCCCTACCTGAGAGTGTAACCCCTTACACCACATTGTTTTTTTTTTGTTTTTCAACCTTTTATTCCCACATGGTATGTACCTCTCACAATTACAGTTTAGGATTAATATGATATCAGCAAAGGTCCGACAAACATAGATAATTCCGCCAAGGTTTTTGGGGCTTTGACATCACAGCGTTCACTGTGCACTATAAATCACATTAAGTTCTTATTGTGAAGCTCAATAAAATTACAGAAATACTAAACTTCTATCGTTTTTTTTTTTTTTGCTACTTAAAAAAAAAAAAAAAAAACTTACATTTATTCATATTAGACAGGCCTCCAGTTTCCCTAAAACTCTTTGCAATAATATATTATCCGGCTCTATATTTGTTCCTGTGCAGAGCTTAATATCTGTTGCAAATATTAAAACACTACTGTGTAAACCCTCCCCACTGTGATTAAAGGGCTTGTCCGATTTTTTATATTAGATCGGCAGGGGTGTCGGGAGTCCGACCCCTGCCGATCAGCTGTTTGAAGAGAAGGCCACGCTTGTGCAATCGTTGCCTTCTCTTCATTGTTTACCTGCTCGCCATTAACATCGCAGCGGTGAGCAGGTAAAATTACACCTCAGCCGTCCCATACACTTGAATAGGAAGGAGATGTCCCATTGAAGTAAATGGAATGACTTAGGTGTAATTACACCTGCTCTCTGCTGTGATGTTGACGGTGAGCAGGTAAATAATGAAGAGAAGGCAGCGCTTGAACAGGGTGTCGGACTTCCGCTGATAAAAAACAATGTTGATAAATAGAAATGTAAAGGGAGCAGCGAATGACAAAAAGCCTTAAAACACTAAAACAGGAAGGTAGCGAGGAAGCATTGAAAAACTAAGTATATAACTATAGATAAGGTAAAACACAAATAAAAGCAGCCAAACTGGAGACAGAGAGATTCATTTCAAAAGAGAGTAAAACTAACCCTAAAATGTTATTCAATTAAAAAGTTTAAACTTGAAAGTGTCCACCCTTTACAGAGTGATGAGGGGGGAGTTGTAGGGGAGAAAGCAAAGCTATATAAAAAAAAAATGTTTCTCCACTTTATTCACTGAAGAAAATAAACTGTCAGATAAAATGCAGAATGTAAAATTAAATTCTCCATTAAAAGTGCCCTGTCTGAACCCGGAAGAAGTACAGAGGTATCTTAAAAAGATTAAAATAGACAACTCGCTGGGACCAGATGGCATACACCCCCGTAACCTTAATGACTTATTTCTGATATTTAAAGGTTATGTACACCTTTGGGGGTAATTTTTTTAAATGATTGCATTGTACTCATTTTGAACTAAAATACATTTTTGAATTGGTCTTTATTAAAGACCTGCTCTAGTAGCACCCTTTGAAATTTCCGTCTTTTCAATTAGCCTTTATTAAAAATATTGAGCTGTTCTGTCACAAAGGGTTAACTGTCTTTCTAGCTGTGTGACTGGTACTTTCAGTTTGTGCTGGTCATCTACTGAGAGGTCATAAACACTTATTTAATCCACATTCTTATCAGTAAGATAAGAACTGAGCTATAATGAGTGTTTATAAGTTCAGAGAGCAGAGATATGGAGTCTGTCTGCTTCCCGCCCCCCATGCCAGGCAGTGTTCTCCGCCCTAGGCTTGGCATGTGATGTCCAATTTAACTTACAGTAAAGAATGGATTAATACGTACCATTCTTCTAATGAGACAATCCATCCATGCAGAGGTTCACCTCTGTGCACCTATTGTCATTCCAGATTACTGTTGTTCTCTTAACCACAACGTTGAACAAAGCTGAAGTCTCAGCCTGTGTGGAGAGATTTACCAAGGTCTCTAAGTTCAAGGATTCTGTCCCTCTCTGTTGTGACAAGTGGTGATAACTTACACTTAAAAAGGGGCATCCCACATGACTTAAAGGGATTCTGTCACCAAGTTTTGGGCTATAGAGATGTGGACATGCACAGCTAGATCGCCGCTAGCATGTCCGCAATATACCTGTCCTATAGGGCTGTGTGCTTTTATTTTCTTTAAAAAAGGATTTTAGAGATATGTAAATTAGTCTTGTAGGTGCCCAAGGGGCTATACGAACCTTCCTGGTGCCCAGCCACGCCCGCCTGTGAAGGAGACCAGCACCGCCTATGTCCTCCGAATCTCCTCCTTTCATCACGATAGATTGCCGTAATCTCGCGATGTGCAAGCTCGCACATGCGCAGTTCTTTACCTGAGGCTGATGCCATCACAGGGAAGGAACACTATACCGGCACTGCGCATGTGCGAGCTCGCGCATCGCAAGATTACGGCAATCCATCGTGATGAAAGGAGGAGATTTAGAGGACATAGGCGGTGCTGGGCTTCTTTACAGGCGGGTGTGGCTGAGCACCAGGAAGGTTCGTATAGCCCCTTGGGCACCTACAAGACTAATTTACATATCTCTAAAATCCTTTTTTAAAGAAAATAAAAGCACACAGCCCTATAGGACAGGTATATTGCGGACATGCTAGCGGCGATCTAGCCGTGCATGTCCGCATCTCTATAGCCCAAAACTTGGTGACAGAATCCCTTTAACCTGTTTTTTTTCCAGGTTTTATCCAGCTACAAAACTTTGCTTTGCTGGCCTTTATGCCCTCCCACATGCCAGGGAGCTAGGTGCTTGAAAAATTTAGTGACACCTGCTACTTCCTTGATTTTAATAACCTTATGGCTTGTCATTCTTAGTGTTGCATTTTCAATGTTGAGGAGTGTATATATGTCTGTGTGCAGGGCTTTTTTTCCTCAGAAAAACTCACCCCCCCTCCCCTGGCCACGCCCCCTACCCACCTCTAGGATCGCCCCCTTAAACCGCCCCTTTAGAGAACAGGGATGCAAATAAAATTTGGGAGGTCACACGCTGCAGGACGGCATTGCACACCGAAGTGACTGAACTCATGCCCGCGCAGCCCACAAGTAGCGGAACAATTACAAGAGGGGTGGGGAATAGCCAAATAAAAAAATATTTTGAACCCAAAGGTGTGCTTTTGGTGGGTTTTGAACTAATGGTGGTCTGTGGATGGCACTGTTGTGGGGGCTCTGTGGATGGCACTGTTGTGGGGGCTCTGTGGATGGCACTGTTGTGGGGGCTCTGTGGATGGCACTGTTGTGGGGGCTCTGTGGATGGCACTGTTGTGGGGGCTCTGTGGATGGCACTGTTGTGGGGGCTCTGTGGATGGCACTGTTGTGGGCGCTCTGTGGATGGCACTGTTGTGGGGGCTCTGTGGATGGCACTGTTGTGGGGGCCTGCTGAGAAGAATTACTGTATAGGACATAGAGAGTGTCTGGCCATAAAACTTGCCTTGGATGAGTGGCATAATCTGTTAGAGGGGGCCCAGCATCCAGTGATAATTTTCACTGACCACAAGAACCTTACATATCTGCAGACAGCCCAGCACACTGTGTAGAGTGATTATGTGTCTGCCTGCACCGTCTGTGCTCAGAATAAAATCTCCAGGACCAAACCACCCAGGCAGTTGTTACCTCTTCCTGTTCCTGATACCCTATGGCAGTGATGGTGAACCTATGGCACGGGTGCCAGAGCTGGCACTCTGAGCCCTCTCTGTGGGCACCCGCGCCTTGGAAAAATTCTATGGCGTACCAATATGCTTTAGACTTTTCCTGCCATTAATCAGCACAGGACGCACTTTGAACAGCACAGGCAGCGCATTGTATGTAGGCTATTAAGTTATTATAGCTAAATGATAAAGTACATGGAAGATATACTTATTGGTATTCAGGTTAAATTGCCGTGTTGGTACGTTGCGATAAATAAGTGGGTATTTGGTTGAAGTTTGGGCACTCGGTCTCTAAAAGGTTCACCATCACTGCCCTATGGCAACACATTGCCATGGACTTTATTACAGATCTGCCCTCTTCTGCCAGATGTACAACTATCTGGATGGTCGTGGACCGGTTCTCCAAGTTGGCGCAATTCGTTCCTTTGGCTGGACTGTCCTCGGCTGAACTTGCTAAACTGTTCATGAAACACATTCTGCTTGCATGGTCTACCTTGGCATATTGTTTCCAATCTGTCATGGTCTTACCTCCTTGCTGTCCTCCTTCGTTTGACATGTGCTGGCGGCCATCTTGGTTTCTGGGTTTCTTGTAGCCTCCCACCCTGCGGCTCCTCCTTCCCACTGGGAGGAGCTGGATGCCTAGCTCATATATATAGGAGGTCTGTGGCTTCAGTTCCTTGCTTGGTCCTCCTGTGCTCACATGCTTCTAAGACGGCTGCTGCTTCTGGTTCCTGATCCTGGCTTCGTCTGACTACCCTGCTGATTCCTGATCCTGGCTTCGTCTGACTACCCTGCTGATTCCTGATCCTGGCTTCGTCTGACTACCCTTCTGGTTCCTGATCCCTGGTTTCGCAAGACCCTGCTTCGGTTTAGCCATCCGTTTGGACTTTTGCCTTACAGCTTTATTTTCAATAAAGCCTTCTTATTTCCACTCATCTCTTGTTGTACGTCTGGTTCATGGTTCCATGACATTAGGACCAAGCCATGAATTCTGACGGTACAGGGCCATCCTCGCTACCTACGCTGGTTGCCAGACTTGATCAGCAGGATCACCTGTTGGGTCGGTTCGCTGTGGCGTTGCAAACCCTGCTTGAACGGACGGCTCATTTAGCTTCCGTTGCCGATGGGTCGGTTGTCGCTCCTGGGCCCGCTCCTACTGCCGCTCCGGTTGTTGCGCCAGAGTCTACCCCGACACCTGTTGCTGCACCTGCGGTGTTTCGGGGTATGACCGGTTCTGCCCCCCTTCCACAGCGCTTTGGGGGAGAGCCAACTCAGTGCCGAGGTTTCCTTAACCAGGTGGGCATTTACTTCGAGTTGCTGCCACATGCCTTTCCTACTGAGAGATCAAAGGTGGGCTTCTTGATCTCGCTGCTCTCGGACAAGGCCTTGGCCTGGGCCAGCCCTTTATGGGAGAACAACAATCCGGTGGTTGCCGAGTTTTCTGGTTTTGGTGCTTCTCTTCGGAAGGTATTCGATGTGCCGGCTCGTGCTGCCTCTGCTGCGAAGCTCCTTATGTCCATCAGACAGGGTTCACGATCCGTAGCTGAAAACGCAATTGAGTTTCGTACCCTGGCAGCAGAGGTGGGCTGGAATAATGAGGCTCTGGTCGCTGCTTTCTCTCATGGTCTCTCGGATGCCTTGAAGGATGAGGTTGCAGCTAAGGACCTACCAGTGGAGCTCGAGTCTCTTATTTCTTTCCTGATTTTGATTGACACCAGACTCAGTGAGAGACCTTCCTTTAAGGAGAGCCTGCGGAGGCCTTCTAACAGATTGGCGCCTACGTTTGCTGTCCCACCCGTGCCTCCCTCTCCTCCCACGCCTCCTGGGGATGACTTGTCTGGGGGTGAACCCATGCAGCTGGGGTTTGCTCGCCTGTCCGAGGGGGAGAGGGTACTCCGGAGACGCGAGGGCCGATGCATGTACTGTGGTCTCGGTGGGCATTTTCGGTTGGCATGCCCGAACCGTCCGGGAAACGCTCGCACCTGAGATCCTGTCGGGGGCAGATCTTGGGTGGAGTCTCCTCGTCCCCGGTTTCCCGTGTTGACAAACCACTGATTACTGTTGTCCTCTCCTGGGTCGGGGGCTCGGTGACGACCCAGGCGTTGGTGGACTCTGGTGCTGGTGGTTTGTTCATTGATAGTGTGTTCGCTGCCGCCAATTCCATTCCTCTGCAGCCTCGAGGTTCCCCACTGGCTCTTGAGGCGATAGACGGCAGACCCCTTCTGCCGCCACACGTGACTCATGAGACCCTTCCAGTGGGGATGGCCATTGGTGCCGTTCACAGAGAGTCGGTCTGTCTCCAGGTTATTTCGTCTCCACACTACTCGGTGGTCTTGGGGTACCCCTGGCTCCAGAAGCATAATCCGACTTTCGATTGGAGATCGGCCGAGATCCTCTCGTGGTCACCGCAGTGTGGGGCTAGTTGCATCCATGGGCCTGTCAAGTTGCTGTGTACTTCCTCGGACTCTCTGTTGCCTCCTGAATACGAGGAGTACCGGGATGTATTCGATAAGGTGCGTGCGGTTGCCCTACCTCCGCACCGCCCATACGATTGTGCCATAGAGTTACAATCTGGTGCCGTTCCGCCTCGTGGCAAAGTCTATCCACTGTCGGTAGCGGAGAATGAGGCCATGGAGGAGTACGTGAGGGAGGCGCTTTCACGCGGACACATTCGCAAATCCTCGTCCCCGGCAGGGGCTGGATTTTTCTTTGTGAAAAAGAAGGGCGGTGAGTTGAGGCCTTGCATCGATTACAGGGGTCTCAATCGCATCACGATCAAGAACGCTTACCCGATACCCTTGATTTCCGAGCTGTTCGATCGCCTCAAAGGGGCCACAGTCTTTACCAAACTCGACCTGAGGGCGGCATATAACCTGGTAAGGATCAAGGCGGGCGATGAGTGGAAGACCGCGTTTAACACCAGGACCGGTCATTATGAATCCTTGGTTATGCCCTTTGGGTTGTGCAATGCGCCCGCAGTCTTCCAGGAATTCATCAACGATGTTTTCCGTGACCTGTTGCAGCAGTGTGTGGTGGTCTATTTGGATGACATCTTGGTATATTCTGATTCCATGGAGGCCCACATTCTGGATGTCAGACGAGTGTTGCAACGGTTACGAGAGAACAAGCTGTTCGGTAAGCTTGAGAAATGCGAATTTCACCGATCCCAGGTAACCTTCTTAGGTTACATCATTTCCGCTGAGGGGTTCTCCATGGATCCTGAGAAGGTTTCGGCTGTCTTACAGTGGCCCCAGCCCAGTGGTCTTCGTGCCCTGCAGCGCTTTTTGGGCTTCGCCAATTATTATCGGAAGTTCATCAGGGACTTTTCCATGCTAGCCAAGCCTCTCACGGATCTGACCAAGAAGGGCAGTAATCCCCAGGTCTGGCCGCCCGAGGCCATCTGAGCTTTTGAGGCTCTAAAGTCCGCCTTTGTGTCGGCTCCGATTCTGTCGCATCCCAACCCTGGGTTGCCGTTTGTCCTCGAGGTGGACGCGTCTGAGACGGGAGTAGGCGCCCTCCTGTCTCAGCGTAGAACACCAGAGGGTCCTCTGCTTCCTTGTGGGTTTTACTCCCGGAAACTGTCTTCCGCGGAGTGCAACTACCAGATTGGTGACAGGGAGTTATTGGCCATCGTGCAGGCCCTTAAAGAATGGAGGCACTTGCTCGAGGGCTCGGTGGTTCCGGTTCTCATCCTGACGGACCACAAGAATCTGACCTACCTCTCTGAGGCCAAGAGATTGACACCACGTCAGGCCAGATGGGCTCTGTTCTTGTCACGTTTTAATTACGTGGTCTCCTACCTACCCGGTTCCAAGAACATCAGAGCGGATGCCTTATCACGGCAGTACTCCGAGCTGTCCGGGGAGGAGTCGATTCCGACTTCGGTCATACCTCCGAATCAGATCCTGGCCGCCATTCGCACCAGCCTGACCTCTCCCCTGGGTGAGCAGATTTTGGCGGCTCAATCTGGTGCTCCCTCTGGGAGACCCAACGGCAGGTGTTTTGTGCCTGAGGAGTTGCGCACTCGGTTGTTGCGAACCTACCATAACTCCAAGGCCGCGGGGCATCCTGGAAAGAATCAGCTGTCCTGGGCTGTTTCACGTCTGTTCTGGTGGCCTTCTCTACGTTCCGACATCGCCGCATATGTAGCGGCATGCTCCGTTTGTGCCCAGAGTAAGTCCCCTCGGCACCTTCCGTTGGGCCTTTTGCAACCCATAGCCACCGGGGAGCGTCCATGGTCACACCTGGGGATGGATTTCATTGTGGACCTCCCTGCATCCCGAGGCCATACGGTCATTCTCATGATAGTGGATCGGTTTTCCAAAATGTGCCACTGTGTTCCTCTTAAGAAGTTACCCTCTGCACAAGAGTTGGCCTCGATTTTTGCCAGGGAGGTCTTCCGGTTGCACGGTTTGCCCAAGGAGATTGTGTCGGATCGGGGGAGTCAGTTTGTGTCCAGGTTCTGGCGCGCCTTTTGCTCCCAGTTGGGGATTCATCTCTCTTTCTCCTCGGCCTACCACCCTCAGTCCAATGGGGCCGCAGAACGATCCAATCAGGCCTTGGAGCAATTCCTTCGTTGCTATGTCTCCGATCACCAAGACAATTGGGTTGACCTCCTGCCTTGGGCTGAGTTTGCCAGGAACACGGCGGTGAACTCTTCCTCTGGGACGTCTCCCTTCATGGCCAATTATGGGTTCCAACCTGCCGTGTTACCGGAGGTATTCTCTCCCCAGGATATTCCGGCTGTGGAGGATCACCTTTCCGTCCTACGTGCTTCTTGGGTACAGATCCAGAGGTCCCTTGAGGTCTCTGCGCAGCGCCAGAGACTCCAGGCTGATCGCAGACGAGCGCCCGCTCCTTCCTACCAGGTCGGAGACCGCGTATGGTTGTCCACCCGCAACCTCAACCTTCGAGTGCCCACTCCCAAGCTGGCGCCTCGCTTTGTTGGTCCCTTCCGAGTGCTTCGCAGGGTAAACCCGGTAGCCTATGCCCTTGCGCTTCCTCCTGGCATGCGGATCTCCAACGTGTTTCATGTCTCCCTGTTGAAGCCACTGGTGTGTAATCGTTTCACTTCCTCGATTCCTCGGCCTCGTCCGGTCCAAGTGGGCAATCGTGAGGAGTATGAGGTGAGCAATATCCTGGACTCACGCCTGGTCCGCGGCCGGGTGCAGTTTTTGGTCCATTGGCGTGGTTATGGTCCAGAGGAGCGTTCCTGGGTTCCCTCCGCAGATGTCCATGCTCCTGCCTTGCTCCGAGCCTTCCACACACGCTTCCTTCAGAAACCGTTCCTTACTCCGCGGAGGAGGGGCCCTTGAGGGGGAGGTACTGTCATGGTCTTACCTCCTTGCTGTCCTCCTTCGTTTGACATGTGCTGGCGGCCATCTTGGTTTCTGGGTTTCTTGTAGCCTCCCACCCTGCGGCTCCTCCTTCCCACTGGGAGGAGCTGGATGCCTAGCTCATATATATAGGAGGTCTGTGGCTTCAGTTCCTTGCTTGGTCCTCCTGTGCTCACATGCTTCTAAGACTGCTGCTGCTTCTGGTTCCTGATCCTGGCTTCGTCTGACTACCCTGCTGATTCCTGATCCTGGCTTCGTCTGACTACCCTGCTGATTCCTGATCCTGGCTTCGTCTGACTACCCTTCTGGTTCCTGATCCCTGGTTTCGCAAGACCCTGCTTCGGTTTAGCCATCCGTTTGGACTTTTGCCTTACAGATTTATTTTCAATAAAGCCTTCTTATTTCCACTCATCTCTTGTTGTACGTCTGGTTCATGGTTCCATGACACAATCGCAGAGTCTGGTTTACCTCTAAGCTCTGGAAAGTTCTTTTCCGGCTGCTCGAAAATGAGCTGGACTTCTCTTCCGGTTATCATCCCCAGACCAATGGGCAAGTGGAGTGGGTCAATCAAATATTAGACAACTATCTCCGGCATTTTGTTTCAGCCCAACACGACAACTGGGTACAATTGCTATCTTGGGCTGAATTGTCCTATAACACCCACTCTAGTGAGTTAACTGGATCCTCTCCGTTCTTTGTCGTTTATGGACAACATCCTTGTACTCCTCTCTTTGTTATTACATCTTCTGGGGTACCAGCTGCAGATTCCTTTTTTAGGGATTTTTAGAAGATTTGGCATGACACCAAGGACTGCAAGAACAAAGCGGGGACTCGCATTAAAATGAATGCAGACAAGAGAAGAAGAAAACCACCTCAGTTCTCGTCAGGAGATAAGGTATGGCTCCCCTTTAAAAATATCTGCTTAAGGGTTCACAATTTCAAGTTTGCTCCTAGGTTCCAGGGACCCTTTGTAGTATGGAGGAGGATCAACCAAGTGACATATAAGTTACGTTGCCTCTCTCTCTCTGCATATTCCTAATGCCTTCCACGTGTCCCTACTAAAACCTGTAGTTCTTAATCGCTTCTCGACAGCTCCTTCTACTCCAACTCTGGTATCACTGGAGATTCTGACGATATTTGAGGTCAAAGACATCCTGGACATCAAGAAGCGTGGCAAGAAGGCTTTGGTCCCAAGAAGAGGAGAACATTCAAGCTCTTTGCAAATGTTATTATATTCTTATATTGGTTATCACATCCACATAATTGCTATCTTGTGTAGGATGTCTATTATGGTATTTGTTGTCCGCTGCATGCATCCTGCACTGTATGCATTTTTGCTGGGGATCACCATTAGCAACAGGCTACAAGTGCAGGATTTGCTCCCCTGTATACACATGCACAACTGCATATGGGTTTGAGCACTTTCTGCCTGTTTAACAGCACGCCATTTTTTCTGTTGGTTTGTATATACAGATGCCTGGAGGTGTATAAACTCCAATGTAAATGTGCCTGTTTTCTATCCACAGGCTACATTTAGGTGCACCTACGAGGCCTGGGCCATATCAGCCAGTCTTGAGTGGGACTCAAGACTCCTCACTCCTCCCATTGCAAGCATGGTTACATGCTGGAGGTAACTGGTGAGTTGTCCATGAGTCGGACCTCACGCTCCTGTAATTTGCCCACTGGCTCCTGGTATTGCCCATATGGCACAGGTAGGTGAGTGTTAGGTCCCGAGGCACTTGAGAAACCTTGGCGCAGTGCTCGGGCTCAGACATGTTCTCCACAGTAGGATATGTTAGCTAATCTCTTAATTTTAACATCAGTATGAGGACTTAGTATGACCGCAGAGTGCACCTGTCTTTGCAAATGTTATTATATTGGTTATCACATCCACATAATTGCTATCTTGTGTAGGATTTCTATTGTGGTACTTGTGGCCCGCTGCGGGCATCCTGCACTGTATGCATTTTTGCTGGGGATCGTCATTAGCAATGGGCTACAAGGGCAGGATTTGCTCCCCTGTATACACATGCACAACTGCATATGGGTTTGAGCACTTCCTGCCTGTTTAACATCATGCCATTTTTTCAGTTGGTTTGTATATGGATTTTGGCACACTAATGTTTCCAGTAGACTGATTTGACCTCCTGATGACAATCCAAAAGCTTTTTCTGAAATCTGCCATTTCACTCAGGTTTACTGTTCGGTCCTCAAGTAGAGAAAATCTCTAAACAGCCAAGTTCACAGAGCTAAGAAGAGTTCCCTGTTATAACCTATTGGGGCCAAAAAGAAGATCTTCAAATTGAGGGCCTATGGAGATGCTGATAGGGGACAGGCTTAAAAAAATTCTCTTTATGTAGAAATTCTGTATCGGATTCCATAGCCTCAAAGTCCTCACTACAGATGCCTCTGCCTGGGATCCGGACTGTGGATAGAAAAGAAAAATATGGCACAAGAAGACGGGATTGTCATCCAACTTGAAAGATCTCGGGCCTGTCAGACTGGCCTTAGCTCACTTACAAACGTACCCGCACACCATCAAATACTTGTTCAATCAATCTACTTAAAAGGTTTATATCAACAAACAGACTGTTGGGGGGCTTCATCCAAAGGAGTGGTGCTTCAACTCTACAATTTTCTCTTAGATAATGAAGAAGTGAGGAAGCCCAACTCGAGATGCCATGGTGACCGAGAAAAAAATAGATTATCCAGCTTTGTTCTCTGTATCGCTCTCACCATGCTCTAGCGACAGTGTGTCGATCATTTGGGAGCAGAAACTTCTGTATGTACTTCCATTAGTGCTGAGAGTGCACAGGAAGATTCTGGAGGAGGAGACAGACGTCAACCATTCTCCCATTCTGCCTCACAGAGACTGCCTGGTTCTTACTTCAGTGGTCACTCTCAAAGAGCAGGTACGGGTGACTGCCAGGCATTCTGGACTTTCTCAAAAGAGGATTATTCTCAGTCACCCACACAAGTTACATCTGACTGCCTGGAAGCACTCAAGGTGCAATTCACCACCATCAAGGCACAGTGGCAAAGCAAGGTTTCTAAACATCATCCTGTGAGGTCTTTCTTCAGAACTTTAAAGAATCTTAGTCTAGAATTTCACTGCCCTGTACTTCGTTATGACTTGTCCATAGTGCTAAGGCTACTTTCACATCTGCGTATTAACTGCACTGACTAAACGTTAGTTTAAGACGTTGAAAGACGCTTCTCTCAGATTCATCATTTTCAAAATCTTATTGATAGTTCCCTTCACCTGGGCAAGATGTATTACTGACATACAGGATTGTCATACAAAGAGCCTTATCCTAAAGACATATGGGATTATCGGATTATTTTATAAACTATGACTGATTTCCTGTTTAAACTTTAATAAGTTAAGTACATTACTCTGTAAATTGTACTGTCTTTGTTTTCAGATCCACATGGTCAGGAACAGGCCTGTCTAAGCATATACCTTAATGACAGATAATTTCACAAAATCTGAGGTTCTGTTTCTTCAACATCAAGGGCTTAATAACAGCCAAGGAACAAGTAATGTCACCAGCTTGGGGAACCAGGGGAACTACTGAGAATTGATATGAGTCTCTTCAGTCTTTTCTTCCTTCTGTACCTGCTCCACTGCCACCTCCTGGAACATATTCTACTGGAACACACTCTGCCACATAGTCAACATCTACACCTTTAATGAAGAACTACAGGCTGGAGATTCTCATTGCAAAGGGGTCTAATTTTGGTAAACAAAACTGTTTGAAATGGCGTCTTCTATCCCACCCACAAATCCAATTTGTGCCTGTGCCACCAAAGAACGTCTAGTAAAACTAAAATTTATTTGTATAAAAGTAGGAATTAGTCCTACAGGTAATTGATTTTCCAGGAGTCTGACAAGCTCCACAGGAAGGTTGAAAAGCTCCCCGATTCCAGTGTTTTTTCCAATTACCATACCAGGATAGATGCAAGCACATTTATTAGATAATGCAACAATGTTAATTCACACTAAGATTTTCAAGGGGAGGGAAAAAGTTGGTACTGTCATGGGACAACAGCCTGAAGGACTTTCCATCCAAAGGCTAGTTCTTGATTAGAATTAATGTCTAGTCTATGGTGTCTACAGAATGTATGAAAATTGGACCAGGTTGCTGTTTTGCAAATCTGCTCTAATGATGCCTCTGCTCTCTATCCGCTCAAGAGGTAGCCATAGTACGGGGAGAATGAGCAGTAAGCTTTACTTGACAATCCATATCCTGTGATAAATAGGCAAGATGAATAGTGGACTTAATCCATCTCGCTAAAGCGGATTTTGAAACCTTCTTTCCTTTATTTCTTCCTGTGAAATTAATAAAGAGTGGACTCTCACGTTCAATTTGTGGAAGACTTTTTCTTTTTGATTTCTGGGAGAGGTACAGAAAGAATGCTAAATTATTTCCTGTTTACGATGAAAGGATAACGCCACCTACGAAAGGAAGGCTGGATGCGGCTTCTGGATTACTCAGTCTTCTAAAATTCTATAATATGGTTCTCTGATAGAGAACTATGGCTGAGGTAATGGCGACTAAGAGAGCTGTCTTCATTGAAAGAAGACTCCTGCTGCAGGCTCCTAAAGGCTCAAATGGAGGTCTATTAAAAATTACAGGAAGATCCTAAGGAGGGAGCAACCTGTATAGCACCCTGTAGTTCAGGAATTTCAAATTTATTATGGATCGGTATGGGCCCTTGGGCTTTTTGTATCAGAAAGACATCAATAGTGGACCCAGAAGCTCTTTGCTGGCGGAACTGGTTTAATGGCTCCCAGGAGTAATGATTTGTTTATATCTTCCTGAAGGCTCACATTCTGTTGAGGAAGACGGAAATGAGTCAGTTAGAATTTTTGTGGTGGAGGAGACGTGAGTCGTGTTCTGTAGCCTTTGTCTATACAGAGTAACCAGGGATTGCTAGGACAAGAAAAACCTTTACTTAGGTTTTTCCTCTGGAAATATTTTTATCCGTAGCCTGTCTAGAACTGGCCTGAAAAAAAAAAGACACTTAAAAGGGAACAGCACAAAGATTATTCTTTGACAGAATATCTCCTGTCAAGGTCTTAAGCCATAATTCTTGTCTCGTAGCTTTAGATAATTAATTATTCCTGGCCACAAAAAAACTGGATGGATTCTGCCGATGCATCAGCAATGAAAGCTGTGGCTATTTCTAGTAGAAAAATAAAATCCAAAAATCTCCTCTCCAAAGGTTTCGATTATAAGATGATTCTCAAACCGGGACACCCACAAAAATAGGAATTTAGCCACTGTGTTTATTAAGGCTGAAGACGATTACCAATGGGCTTTTAAGAAGACCATCTATCTTCCTATCCATGACGTCTTTTTTTGCATCTTCCCATTCTTACAAAATAAGATCCTTCAGGTTTAAATTTACAGGAAAGAGACGCTTCTTCATTTTTCTTAGTCCACCAAACATCTCATCTTGGATTGAGCATGGCTGGGCAACCTCTTCCACATCCATAGTCTGTAGAACCACAGACAAAAGAACATCTATATCTTAATAGAATTTTGTCTCTTCCTCTGCTTAAGTAGAAGGAAACTCATCTTCCTCTTCTTCTAGCACTTCCTGTTATGGCTACTGTCCTCAGGTTTTGAGTCCAAGTCCACTGATCTGGCTGAAGGAAACAGAGTACTGGGGTACCAAGTTAGCAAGTGATTCCTGAGCTTCCTCACATACCAAAAGCTTTAATTCTGACAATAGGAAGGGTTGTTCTCTCAGCCAACGCAAAGTAACTTTTTTTAAGTATGTTGCACACTGTTTCCCTTTCTTCTTAGGTTCTGGATGAGATTTGTCTGCCTAATAATAGACAGAGGGAGTCTAGCTTACAATATAATCATACAATGCTAGAGGCCAGAGTCAGTGAGGTATAGTAACTTACATGACCCTAAGCAGGGGGCTCTAGGAATGTCACGGTGCGGTTCGCCACCCTACCCTGTCTGAGCTGCCCTACCCTAACTGCCTCCCTTTCCCCATTTGCTAAAGCTGGCCATAAATACTTTATATATTGCTATGTACTGCAACATCAAAAAAGTATATATGTTATGCCCCTGAGTGCCATTACCACTCCTTGGCACCTTGCTACCACTTCCTATAGGCTAATATAAAGTGTCATCTAATGTAGTAATGTATTTATCCTCACCGTGCATATTTATTCATGTAAAGCTGTTATATTCATGTAATTACCTGGTCTACCAGCAGATGGCGGCAGCATTGGCAGAGACAGTTTCTCTGGAGACAGTTTCTCTTGTTCCATTCCAGCCCTCTCTAGAGAGGGAGAAGTTTAGGTAGTGAGTAGGTCAGTCTTCCGTACCCCCTCGTGGGGAGAGTGTCACGCTGGACAGGATACAAGATACAAAGAATACAACAAAACAAATGTCTGGGCAAGAAGCTGGGGATAAAGGTCACCTCCTGACAAATCCCTACCAGCTCTCCCTAGACTTCTATGCCCACATTCAGACCTTGAAGGTGGGAATGAACGTGTTCTCGTGACTAGGCTGAAGATTCCTTAAAATCCCTAAGATGGTGAAAGGGGGAAAGAGGCAGCTTGCTCCCTCAGGACCTGGAGAGGGCAGGCGTCTCTCTAACAGCCTAGACAGACAATCACAAGAAAACAAAACAAACTTATCTTGTACTGAGCAGGAGCAGCAATCCTTCCCTCCTTCGTTCCTTCCTCTGAACAAGACAGAAGCTATAACCCGCACAGGACACTGGGAGTGGGCGTAATTTAAACTCATACCAACGACCCCACCCAGTGCACCTGAAGGGAGGCGGATACAGCTCAACTCCAAAACAATAACAAAAGGCTACACATGTGCTGCTAACCTAGCAGACCTCCGCACATGACCCGAGCATGGCATGACAGAGAGGTTATGTGAGGAGTTCGTCTGACTTAAAGGATAACTGTCACACTTAGACCCTAATTTCAATTTTCATATATGTAGTTACTAATAACATGATATTCCAGAATCAGTTACTATTAGACTGACTTACCCCATATTTAATAAGATTCAGCCCTTAGCAACCAGTTTGCATAAAACTGCAATTTCACTATTCAGTTAAGATGGCCGCCACTGCCCTCACCCTGAGGCTAATCCCGCCTGCCCTCACTAGCCAGTAACAATAGCCCCCCAAAAGTGTCAGTAACTAGAGCCCTCCCCCCCTAAAGGGTTAATCTCCTGCAGCACAAAGGGGTCCTCTTACCACATGTTGCTTTCATTTATACACTGAGCAGATGGCAGATCTCCCTTCCCTGGTCTGCGCTGCTTCAACTCTACTTCTCCAGCTCTGCTGAGTGAGGGAGCATCTGCCAAGCGCAGGGACAGGGAGAAGTGCACACAGCCCAGGCACTGGTATCAGCTGCTGGACCTGGCTTTAATCATTTACTTACAGACCCTGGCTGTCAGTAATGTGACCTTGCACGCAGCGTGCTTCTGCATCCTCCGTCCTTCAACAGAAAGACGGAACATGCCTGGCAACCCTATTTTAAGCACAGGTAAAAGTAGGCAGTACAGGGAACAAAACTGTGGAATTACGGGGTAATTGAATACACAGTGAAAAGTTGAAATAGTGCCACCAAGGAGATATTAATCACCACAATCCAATACTCCCCCCAAAATAAATATACGACAGTTATACTTTAACCCCTACTAGGGGAAGGCAGCAAGCCTGGTCCTGTCTGGACAGGTTCTGTCAGTTCTACGCCAGCCTTATCACTGGAGGTTGTGTACGCCCAAGCATAAGTGAGCTTGAGGTACTCTAAAGCCAGGACAAGAAGTTCCTAGGATTCAAGTAAGAGACTACAGCTGAACTAATTTCCAGCAGAAGAGGAAAGTTCCTATTTACTCCAGCTAGCATAGCAGAGCTGAGATTGTTGCAGAGAAGTATTTGCCTGCCAGATTATGCCAAAACCTGCTGATGACCAAGATACCCTTTGGAAACTGTTTGGATCACCATTTATGCCAAGTAAAGCTGTGTTCAACGTTACTACAAGTCTTCTACTTCTACATCATCCAAGTTCAACTACCCTTTTTGCACTGCTTCGGACTACACCACGTCTGGGATCCAACGATATTCAGGTAGGAACACCGTGACACGTGTATACAACATCTACAGAGACATTGTAGGCAACTCTACACCACTCAGGCATTCCTACCCTGGGTACCAACACTACCATCTACAATGAGGACTCCATGTCCTCGTTGCTTAACTGCAACCGGCGTCACGTTTACTTGCTCTATAAGAGGGTCATATTTTGCAGAAACCTCCTAAGGGGCAAGGGATTCCCCAGACGCTGTCAACCGCCCGCTGCAAAGCAAGTAGCGTCACGACAAGCCAGGGACTCTTTCACTTTAACGGACCTCTGGTAGGACCCCGTCGGTTGCATATACAAAAAATGTTTATTATCAATTACCCTTCAAATTTAACAAAAAAAAAAAGGTAGTTACACTTTAAATCAGAGGTCGCACTACGTTTTTTCTAGAAGAGTAAAAATACTTCTCTGACCATTTTTGAGGTGTATTTTTACCTGAGGAGTACAAAAGTTTCAGTAATTCGAATACATAATAAGTAGGCCTACATTTGCTCACATCTGCATTGGAGGCTGCGTTTGGAGACTCTGTTGCAGTTTCTGTGGAAAGACCAGAAAAAAAAAAAAGCCTCGCATGCAGCATTTTTTTGTCTGGTAAAAAGACAAGAAGCATGACAACGGAGCGAGGCGCAGATGTAGCGCAGGGTAAATTGACTGATAGGGGGAAGTTTCTAGGCCAGGTTAGGGTTAAGGTGGTTGGGAAGGGGTGGAGTGTTTTAGGGGAGGGTTTGGGGGGTGGCCTGGCAGTTTGCGCGCTGTATATAGTCTGGGGTAGAGGCGGGAACGGCACCAGTGTCCGTTGCGTCTTGGCGAGTTGCCCACCCACCCGCCTTGTTTTTGGAGTTACTTTGCAGCACTTTCATGTCATAGCAGAGGGCAGGTTGACGGGGGGTCCTGGAAGGCAATTCTACGTTTTAATAGGTGCTTGACCCGTTGGAACGTGCATCTTATGTGGTTTGGTAAGCTGAAAGCTGGGGGGCTCCTGTTGGGATAAAAGGCCTACAGGGGTAGAGGAAGATATTGATTCTGGAGGCCCTTGGGTTGGAGAGTGCGGCCGAGGGTAAAGATAAGATGTGTGGAGTGAAGATAGCAGCTTGCTTGGGTTGCCTTCTAGGATCCTTCCGCAAAGTGAATGTTGGTGCATTGTATTTAGATGTTTACATATATATTAATGTATGCATTATAATGATGTTGGATAATATTGTTGTTTAATAAACGGCTGCTATGGCCTTTTCCACCAAGAATTTGGGTTCCATGTGTTTACTGGGGAAGGGAGGAGTTGGTGGTAGGAAAGGTCTGAAATGATCTTACCTCCTTAAGTCAACTGAACGGACTCCATCTTAGTCGGCGGAGTCTGTTCAGCTTCTTCCCTGTCAGTTAGGCCGAGTTCACATCACATTTTTTTCATACATTTAATGTACACAAATGTATATATACAGACGCCTCAGACAGATGCCATACCGTGGCATCCGTCACCATAGAGTTCGATTGTTAAAAAAATAAAATAAAGAAGTGTATATGTGAGTCTACGTGCACATGTTTTTTGCTGGACTTTGCAGTATGGAGAAACATGGTTCACTGCGCTTTCCCATCCTGCAAAAAAATATATATAGTAAAACTGTACTGTGATGGATGCCACTGTGTGACATCTGTATGAGGCGTCCGTTAACGTATACATTATTTTGTCCATGTTATACTTTTGACAAAAACCCAGCCTTTCATGCCCGATCCAGCACTTCTGTTATTTGTGTTGCTCTGCTCATCTAACGGAGCAAAACAACAGAAATAAATAGCGGTGGTGTGAACAGGGCCTAAGAGGTGGGTATTTACATAGGGAGCCATTACTGGTCTAAATAACAGCAGGCAATTACAGCCATATGATAATGGCCAGTCCAGTATGGCGGATCTTCCCTGTACTTTATTACTTGGCTATAACAGCCTGCTGTGCATTCACTACACACTGCACTACATATATCAGTGTGAGATGTGTATAGTGCAGTGTGTGATATATGTAATGTAGTGTATGTGGTGCAGTGTATGATGTATGTGGTGCAGTGTATGATGTATGTGGTGCAGTGTATGATGTATGTGGTGCAGTGTGTGATGTATGTGGTGCAGTGTGTGATGTATGTGGTGCAGTGTGTGATGTATGTGGTGCAGTGTGTGATGTATGTAATGTAGTGTATGAGGTGCAGTGTATGATGTATGTGGTGCAGTGTGAGATGTATGTGGTGCAGTGTGAGATGTATGGGGTACAGTGTATGATGTATGTAATGCAGTGTATGATGTATGTGGTGCAGTGTGAGATGTATGGGGTGTAGTGTGAGATGTATGGGGTACAGTGTATGATGTATGTAATGCAGTGTATGATGTATGTGGTGCAGTGTATGATGTATGTGGTGAAGTGTATGATGTATGTGGTGAAGTGTATGATGTATGTGGTGCAGTGTATGATGTATGTGGTGCAGTGTATGATGTAAGTGGTGCAGTGTGTGATGTATGTGGTACAGTGTGAGATGTATGTGGTGCAGTGTATGATGTGTGTAATGCAGTGTATGGTGTATGTGGTGCAGTGTGTGATGTATGTGGTGCAGTGTGAGATGTATGTGGTGCAGTGTGAGATGTATGTGGTGCAGTGTGAGATGTATGTGGTGCAGTGTGAGATGTATGTGGTGCAGGATATGATGTATGTGGTGCAGTGTATGATGTATGTGGTGCAGTGTATGATGTATGTGGTGCAGGGTATGATGTATGTGGTGCAGGGTATGATGTATGTAGTGCAGTGTATTATGTATGTGGTGCAGTGTGAGATGTATGTGGTGCAGTGTATGATGTATGTGGTGCAGTGTGAGATGCATGTGGTGCAGTGTTTGATGTATGTGGTGCAGTGTGAGATGTATGTGGTGCAGTGTATGATGTATGTGGTGCAGTGTGAGATGTATGTAGTGCAGTGTATTATGTATGTGGTGCAGGGTATGATGTATGTGGTGCAGGGTATGATGTATGTGGTGCAGTGTGAGATGTATGTGGTGCAGTGTGAGATGTATGTGGTGCAGTGTGAGATGTATGTGGTGCAGTGTATGATGTATGTGGTGCAGTGTGAGATGCATGTGGTGCAGTGTTTGATGTATGTGGTGCAGTGTGAGATGTATGTGGTGCAGTGTATGATGTATGTGGTGCAGTGTATTATGTATGTGGTGCAGGGTATGATGTATGTGGTGCAGTGTATGATGTATGTGGTGCAGTGTATGATGTATGTGGTGCAGTGTATGATGCATGTGGTGCAGTGTATGATGCATGTGGTGCAGTGTATGATGCATGTGGTGCAGTGTATGATGCATGTGGTGCAGTGTATGATGCATGTGGTGCAGTGTATGATGTATGTGGTGCAGTGTGAGATGTATGTGGTGCAGTGTGAGATGTATGTGGTGCAGTGTGAGATGTATGTGGTGCAGTGTATGATGTATGTGGTGCAGTGTATGATGCATGTGGTGCAGTGTATGATGTATGTGGTGCAGTGTGAAGGAGAGGGGCCTGAAGGGGTGAACATTGATAGATCAATAGATATCACGTCTTACAGACGGATGCCAAGGATGTAGATTCGGGGGCACAAGAAGCAGATCCAGATGAACCGACCCTAAAAGATGTTATGCATGCTATCACCAAGTGCGGCAAATCACTAAACACCCTCACTGTACAAGTGGGAGCTATAAAGGAAGACATTTCCATTGTCAGACATGACTTAAAGAAGTTGGGTGAACGTACAATAGCCCTAGAGGGTCCCAACTCGACCATTGCCACCGCGTGCACCCCCAAGACCTGTATTGATGAAAATGCTGCATTACAGAGACCGGGACATTATCTTGAGGAAAGCTAGAGACTTGCCTGACCTTACTATCAACGGACACAAGGTGTCACTCTTCCCCGACTTCTCCCAGGAAATACAGAAAAGGAGAGCGAGATTCCTGGACATTAAACGACGCTTGAGGTCACTAAATGTATCGTACTCCATGTTATACCCAGCTAATTGAGAGTAGCCGCACTGGGCGACACCATTTTCTTCAAGGAGGCGATGAGATGGCTTGATCGTCATGAAAGACAACTGGCGGAGGAAAGAAACTAAAAGACCTAAAGTGATAAGAGTCACGCACAAGCACACGTATCATGTCCGCTCCTAGTCTGGATGTACGTACGTGAGAATGACTAGATAATGTGCAAGGTATAGCCTGAAAGACAGAGGGGGTCGGTTAAATACTATGAGAAAGAGAGATAAATAATACAGCATAAAGGCTATAATAATCCAACCGAAAGAGGTGCAATTTGTGTTTATATATTAACAGTAAGTTAAGAGTTAAACGGTTATACAGTTATTTGTATTAGCGACGCCACCCTGTGATTTGGTGGTTTAACTAACCAACAGCGGTCAGCCTCGGCGGCAGGTACTGGCCTGTATAACAGGTGTTCAAGTGGGGACCTGCCGGAGCTTTAAAACTGCCTTTATAGAGGCAAAAAAAAAAGTTTGTGGGGTGTTGTAATGAGGGGTGTTGTAATGAGGGGTGTTGTAATTTACATTGTGGGAACTGCAACCATGTTATTTGAGGTCAGGAGTGAAGGACGTAAGAACCTTTGCTGTACACCGAGGATGTACCGTCCTGGGACCGCTGTTACTGGACAGATTCAAGGGCCCATTTACTACATAAAATCTGAGTATGGCGGGAATGGTTAGGTTCTTAAGCTGGAATGTTAGGGGAGTAAAAGAAGCCAATAAAAGAAGGGCCATATGGGATAGTATAAAACAATACCAACCTTTAGTACGTTGCCTCCAGGAGACCCATTTAGGGACAGACCAAACTCAGTTACTTAGTCCTCAATAAGCAGGGCATTGTTTTCATGCCACTTACTTTACATATGCGAGAGGAGTGAGTATCCTCATCCATAGGAATATAGCAGTCACATGTCTATCACAACATATAGATGCAGAGGGGAAATATACAGTACAGACCAAAAGTTTGGACGCACCTTCTTCTCATTCAAAGAGTTTTCTTTATTTTCATGACTATGACAATTGTAGATTCACACTGAAGGCATCAAACTATGAATTATCACATGTGGAATTATATACATAACAAACAAGTGTGAAACAACCGAAAATATGTCATATTCTAGGTTCTTCAAAGTAGCCACCTTTTGCTTTGATTACTGCTTTGCACACTCTTGGCATTCTCTTGATGAGCTTCAAGAGGTAGTCACCTGAAATGGTCTTCCAACAGTCTTGAAGGAGTTCCCAGAGATGCTTAGCACTTGTTGGCCCTTTTGCCTTCGCTCTGCGGTCCAGCTCACCCCAAACCATCTCGATTGGGTTCAGGTCCGGTGACTGTGGAGGCCAGGTCATCTGGCGCAGCACCCCATCACTCTCCTTCATGGTCAAATAGCCCTTACTTTCAAATTTTTCCCAATTTTTCTGCTGACTGACCTTCATTTCTTAAAGTAATGATGGCCACTCCTTTTTCTTTACTTAGAATTTGTATTATGGCAAGAAAAAAGCAGCTAACAGTCTATTCAGTAGGACTATCAGCTGTGCATCCACCTGACTTCTCCACAACGCAACTGATGGTCCCAACCCCATTTATAAGGCAAGAAATGTCACTCATTATACCTGACAGGGCACACCTGTGAAGTGAAGACCATTTCAGGTCACTACCTCTTGAAGCTCATCAAGAGAATGCCAAGAGTGTGCAAAGCAGTAATCAGAGCAAAAGGCGGCTACTGTGAAGAACCTAGAATATGACATCTTTTCAGTTGTTTCACACTTTTTTGTTATATATATAATTCCACATGTGATAATTCATAGTTTTGATGCCTTCAGTGTGAATCTACAATTTTCATAGTCATGAAAATAAAGAAAACTCTTTGAATGAGAAGAAAGTGCGTCCAAACTTCTGGTCTGTACTGTATATGCTTACATTGTAAGATCTATAGAACCCAATGTATTATAATAGATATATATGTGCCACCGCCGGTGATTAAGAAAGTACTGGCTTTAGTAGCAGGGCTACCTCACATCCCAGTAATAATGTTGGGAGTTTTTAATAATGTTATACACCCTGGCATGGATAGAATGAGTATGGGTACACAACAAACGGCATATGAAACCACGCCATTTAGGAGATTAATACAAGAGGCACTCCTGCCAGATTACTGGAGATTGAAGAACCCGCAATGGGACAAATAATTCAAGAAACACAATACTTACCTCGTAGAATATCAGACCATTCTCCGCTACTAGCGGTAACCGATTTCTTGCCTCCCATGCTAAAAGGCAGTATGGTATGGAAATGTAATCCATACTGGCTACGCGTACTGCCAGACGTTGCCGGCATAGGGGATAAGGTAAAAGAATTATTTGAATATAATCTACCTTCGGCTTCTAAGCTAGTGGTTTGGGATACCATGAAGGCCTTCTCAATTGCAGACAAGAGCTATAGTCCAGAAACTAATAATGGATGTAGAAACAGCAGAGGCGGCCTATATCACTAACCCAACTAAAGAGGCCCAACAAAAACCGAATGACTGATATTAAATGCAAGGAATAAAAGGTTCTTTCAAAAACAGTCGTATTACGAAGAAGGGGAAAAAGCTGGTAAACTGTTAGCAATGGTTTCTAAGGCTCAACAACAATCAACCTATATTGCTGCTCTTCGAAACACAGAGGGGGTAATCCATACGGCGCCGGAACAAATAATTAGGATCATGCACTCCTTGTACGAGTCTAAGACGTGGGCATCAGATGAAAAGCTGCAGCGGTTTTTAACACCGTAAAAAATGAGCACATTATCTGAAGAGCAAAGAACTATGCTTGATAGTCCTATAACTATAAAAGAAATGGAGGTGGCTCTGGGGGATATGTCTAACACTAAGGCCCCGGGGAGGGACGGGTGTCTAACACTAAGGCCCCGGGGAGGGACGGATGTCTAACACTAAGGCCCCGGGGAGGAACGGATGTCTAACACTAAGGCCCCGGGGAGGGACGGATGTCTAACACTAAGGCCCCGGGGAGGGACGGATGTCTAACAATAAGGCCCCGGGGAGGGACGGATGTCTAACACTAAGGCCCCGGGGAGGAACGGATGTCTAACACTAAGGCCCCGGGGAGGGACGGATGTCTAACACTAAGGCCCCGGGGAGGGACGGATGTCTAACACTAAGGCCCCGGGGAGGGACGGATGTCTAACACTAAGGCCCCGGGGAGGGACGGATGTCTAACACTAAGGCCCCGGGGAGGGACGGATGTCTAACACTAAGGCCCCGGGGAGGGACGGATGTCTAACACTAAGGCCCCGGGGAGGGACGGATGTCTAACACTAAGGCCCCGGGGAGGGACGGGCTACCGATAGAAATATATAAAACGTAAGCTTTAGTACTTTTGCCCCAACTACTAGAAGTTTGTAAGGAGGCCAAAGAGATAGGGCGACTACCAGCATCTATGAATGAAGCCATTATAGTGGTAATACCAAAACAAGGAGAAGATATTTTGGAAGCAGAATCATATAGACCCATCTCTCTACTCCAGGTAGATGTAAAAATATTGGCAAAAGTAATGGCAAACCGTTTAAATGCCGTAATACCCTCACTCATTCATAGTGACCAGGCCGGTTTTATGCCAAATATGTCGACAGCGGTAAATATTAGGCGATTATATTTGAATATACAGGCGAGCCAGGTCCACACCACGGATGCAGCGGTTGCATCTCTTGATGCGGCCAAAGCGTTGACAGTGTAGAATGGCGATATCTATGGACAATGCTTAAGAGAATGGGCTTTGGCTCGGAGTTCATAAAATGGATACAATTGATATATGCCTGCCCCAGGGCTACAATAAGAGTGAATGGTAGTCTCTCAGATTCACTTGAGCTGCATAGAGGGACGAGACAGGGATGTCCGCTGTTTGCGGTGGCAGTGGAACCCCTGGCAGAGGACTTGAGGACTGCAAGATCAGTGACAGGTTTTCACTATGGGACTCTAATGGAAAAAGTTGCGCTATATGCGGATGATTTGCTTCTATTTTTAGATAACTGGGAAACATCTCTCCCGGAAGCCATGACAATTATCAATAATTTTGGCCAGATATCTGGACTGGTCATTAACTGGTTGAAGTCAGTCCTGATGCCACTAGCTAACGGGGGGGGGGGGGGGGGGGGAGCTTAACCTCAAATAGTACAGCAGGGTTACAAATGGTCAAGTCCTTTAAATACTTGGGAATACAGGTATCAGCCAATACACAGGAATTTGAAGACTTGAACATAACACCTTTGCTTAAAAAGTTCAAAGGCAAAGTACAAGCATGGACTAGACTGCCCCTTACTATAATTGGACGCACCAATCTAATAAAAATGATCCTTATGCCCCAACTTTTATATCTTATCCATAATGCCCCGAACTGGATTCCACGCCGGTTCTTCCATAAGGTAAATGCCATATTTAGAGACTTAATATGAAAGAGAGGTACTCTGCGTATAAAACTCACTACATTACAGAGACCAAAAGCACAAGGAGGACTTGCCGTACCAAACCCATGGGTGTATTATCTATCAGCCCAGCTACAACATATCAGAGGATGGAGAGAAGATAAATACAGCAGGAAGGATTGTGAGGCATCTCATTGATAGACCATGTCTAATGTCAGCCTTAGAAGATGGTACCTTTCACGTCAGAGGCAGCCAATACCAGCTGCTATGTGTCATGCCCTGCTCAGGTTATGTGCGGAGGTCTGCCAGGTTAGCAGCATGTGTGTAGCCTTTTGTTTTGGAGTTGAGCTGTATCTGCCTCCCTTCAGGTGCACTGGGTGGGGTCGTTGGTATGAGTTTAAATTACGCCCACTCCCAGTGTCCTGTGCGGGTTATAGCTTCTGTCTTGCTGAGAGGAAGGAAGGAAGGATTTGCTGTTCCTGCTCAGTACAAGATAAGTTGGTTTTGTTTTTCTTGTGATTGTCTGTCTAGGCTGTTAGAGACTGAGAGACGCCTGCCCCCTCCAGGTCCTAAAGTGAGCAGGCTGCCTCTTTCCCCCTTTCACCATCTTAGGGATTTTAGGGTATCTTCAGCCTAGGCATGGGGACACGTTCATTCCCACCTTCAGGGTCTGAACGTGGGCATAGAAGTCTAGGGAGAGCTGGTAGGGATTTGTCAGGAGGTGACCTTTATCCCCAGCTTCTTGCCTAGACACTTGTTTGGTTGTATTCTGTGTATCTTGTATCCTGTCCAGCGTGACACTACGTACCATACATAAAGTATGGTGGAAAGCCAGAGACATGGCCAAAATATCTGGATATACAATATATACCCCGATCTGGCCTAATTACATGTATAAAGAGATACAGAAGTATCAGATATACAGATATGGGATAAATATGGACTTAATAGGATGTCTCAATTATTCACAGAAAAAACCTTAAAGGAGTTTGCGCAATTACAAAAATAATTTAAAATACTCCCCAATTTTTTTAAATCTGTATTTACAACTAAGACATCTGCAATGAGCAGGACCGTGGTACGATTACACGGACGTCAAATTATGCAGTGGGTCAGGATATGGATATAATAGTCTATAGCAGTGGTGGCGAACCTATGAACACCACCAGCACAAGGCGCACTATGAACAGCACAGGCAGCACACTGAATGTAGACAGGCTATTATAGCTAAATGATAAAGTACATGGAAGATATACTATATTGGTATTCAGGGTAAATTGCCGTGTTGACACTTAGCCATAATTGAGTTTGGGCACTCGGTCTCTAAAAGGTTCACCATCACTGGTCTATAGTTTTGTTTGTGACGCCAATTGCAGCGTGCGCAGGGTACAGTCACAGGGCCCTCTAAGGTGTTATAACTCACGCCCCAGGTTAGGAATGCCAGAGTGGTGTAATGTCTCTGTGTGGTTGTGATAATGGTGTCAACGGTGTCTCCTACCTGTGTATGGCTGGACTTCTGGCTCACTAGCAATAAATTGATTGTAGCACTAGCAGGGGTAATGGAGGGATTTTGCAGCAGAAATTTAGATCCCAACCTTTGGTAAAGTTCAAACTTGCCTTTACCGATTGTAACTTTCATCCAAGCAAGATACAGCTCTAGTTTTTGGTCCCAGCAGGTATTGGCAATGTTTGGCAGGAATTTATCTTCTGCTCTATCAAACTGTAGCTTTCAGGAAAGGACGTCTGCTTGTAGCTCTATACTGTGGCAGGAATTTGGCTTCTGCACTCTCTATCTTCTGCTGTATGGGGACTGACTAGCTGGGGAGAAATATGGCTTCTCCTGGGTCTCTAGACTTTATTCACCGTTATCTTCACAGGGTATGGTTTCTTCCTCCAGCTGAGGCTGCAGGGCTCAGGCTGGGGATCAATGTCCTGGCTTTCTTCTCTATCTCAGGGAGCTCCACTAAACTGTTTTTTTTTTTGTGTACTTATAATCCCTATACTGCGATTTATCCATACATAATGTGATTCATCATTTTGGTTCAGTAGATTTTGCTAAAAACGGACTTTTATAATATGTAAATTACCTGTCTACCAGCAAGTAGGGCGGCTACTTGCTGGTAGCAGCCTCATCCTCCTATCATAATGACTCCCCCTCTGCATGTTGATTGACAGGGACGTTCTCTGCTGGCCCTGTTTGCATTCAAAATCTGGCGCCTGCGCCGTACCTGTCTTCAATCGGCGCAGGCGTACTGAGAGGCGGCCGCTCGCTCGGCCGCTCCATCCTCAATGCGCCTGTGCCGATAACGTCACATCTACACCCGGCGCAGGCGCATTGAGGATGGAGCGGCCGAGCGAGCGTCCGCCTCTCAGTGCGCCTGCAACGATTGAAGACAGGTACGGCGCAGGCGCCAGATTTTGAATGCAAACAGGGCCAGCAGAAAACGATCCCGTTCGCTGGCCCTGTCAATCAACATGCAGAGGGGGAGTCATTATGATAGGAGGATGTGGCTGCTACCAGCAAGTAACCGCCCTACTTGCTGGTAGACAGGTAATTTACATATTATAAAAGTACGTTTTTAGCAAAATCTACTGAACCAAAATGATTAATCACATTATGTATGGATAAATCGCAGTATAGGGATTATAAGTACACAAAAAAAAATAAAAAAAAAAGTTTAGTGCGGTGACAGAAGCCCTTTAAGACCTTGCTAACACATTGCTGCCACCTGCTGGTGAACATGGAGATTGCAACAATAATAAGATTTAACAAGGTTTTATGCACATTTGTGAAGACATAATGTAAAATCACATGAGATGACAAGGTAAAGGCTCTTAACAGATTGTAGCGGGGTAAAAGAGTTTAGTAATACAACTCTGGGGTGTTACACATGCTATACAATCCCAGGAGAATCTAGAGAGTATTATACCTGCGTCAAAACATACCATTATAGATCTCACAGCATCACTTGGACATACAGGTGAGGTGATATCCCTCCACTATAGAACTCTCATGGAAATGCAACATCAAAACAAGCCACTACAACTCTATGAAAAATGATATTGGAGAATAGAGGAAAATGGGAGGGGGTGCAACAAGACTAGCCAGTGCTAGCGGTGAGGAGCGGAGCGCGCAGGGTATCCCAATTATACTTGCTCCATAAGAGTATATAGAACCCCAGTGATGTTGAAAAGAATAGGCTATCGGGTGGATGACAAATGCCCAAGATGTGATACGCATAATGCAGATTTAATACACCTTACGTGGAACTGTCCAAGACTTAGGAGATATTGGGCAGAAGTCATGGAGCTAATAAATACTGTATGTCACTTAGAGGTTTCGCCATTGATCTGTATTCTAGGTTATGTAAAGTTACCGCCTGGGATGGTAAAGAAAAAACCCGCTATTATGCGTATCTTGTATCAGGCAAGGAAAAGTATTGCACAGCATTGGACTGATCTGCAGCCTCCGAGGGCACAGGAGTTAGTGAGCAGGTACATCATCTAGTGCAATTGGAAAGATAAGAATATCAAGAGAGCGGCCTCTATTACACAGTCTGAAGAGATCTGGTTTCATGGATGATGCATTCTAGTATTACCTGAGGGCTCAGTGAGATAGCAGGAGAGAGAATACTGGGGGTACAGATTGGTAACGTTTCAGGGAAGTATGAAAGATGAATGTATGGACGGTATGCAAGGTATTACTATGGGAACAGGACAAACCATATGTAAGAAGCCTAAAGAATCACGAAACAGGAGGAACAGGTCATCGGAGCACTTTACTGAAGGAACTACTGAGGAACAACAAACTCAGACCTTTGATTGGTTGCAAACAGAAAGGAGGGAAAGGGAGGGGGGGTTAAGGGTTTGTGTTACTGGATAATTATCTTATTCAAAAAATGTATGTGGTGCAGTGTATGATGTATGTGGTGCAGTGTGTGATGTGTATGGTGCAGTGTGTGATGTATGTAATGCAGTGTGTGATGTGTATGGTGCAGTGTGTGATGTATGTGGGGCAGTGTGTGATGTATGTGGTGCAGTGTGTGATGTATGTAATGCAGTGTGTGATGTGTATGGTGCAGTGTGTGATGTATGTGGTGCAGTGTATGATGTATGTGGTGCAGTGTGAGATGCATGTGGTGCAGTGTGAGATGTATGTGGGGCAGTGTGTGATGTATGTGGGGCAGTGTGTGATGTATGTGGGGCAGTGTGTGATGTATGTGGGGCAGTGTGTGATGTATGTGGGGCAGTGTGTGATGCATGTGGTGCAGTGTGTGATGTATGTGGGGCAGTGTGTGATGTATGTGGGGCAGTGTGTGATGCATGTGGTGCAGTGTGTGATGCATGTGGTGCAGTGTGTGATGTATGTGGTGCAGTGTGTGATGTATGTGGTGCAGTGTGTGATGTATGTGGTGCAGTGTGTGATGTATGTAATGCAGTGTGAGATGTGTATGGTGCAGTGTGTGATGTATGTGGTGCAGTGTGTGATGTATGTGGTGCAGTGTGTGATGTATGTAATGCAGTGTGAGATGTGTATGGTGCAGTGTGTGATGTATGTGGTGCAGTGTGAGATGTATGTGGGGCAGTGTGTGATGTATGTGGGGCAGTGTGTGATGTATGTGGTGCAGTGCGAGATGTGTATGGTGCTGTGTATGATATATGTAATGCAGTGTGTGATGTGTGTGGTGCAGTGTGAGATGTGTGTGGTGCAGTGTGTGATGTATGTGGTGCAGTGTGTGATGTATGTGGTGCAGTGTGTGATGTATGTAATGCAGTGTGTGATGTATGTGGTGCAGTGTGTGATGTATGTGGTGCAGTGTGAGATGTATGTGGGGCAGTGTGTGATGTATGTGGGGCAGTGTGTGATGTATGTGGTGCAGTGCGAGATGTGTATGGTGCTGTGTATGATATATGTAATGCAGTGTGTGATGTGTGTGGTGCAGTGTGAGATGTGTGTGGTGCAGTGTGTGATGTATGTGGTGCAGTGTGTGATGTATGTGGTGCAGTGCGAGATGTGTATGGTGCCGTGTATGATGTATGTAATGCAGTGTGTGACGATCACACACTGCATTACATAGTGATGTGCCCTTGATATCCGGGGGTGTTGTTTTTCGCCACTGAGGAGCCCCCTTTAACTCCTCCACCGCCATGTTTTCCGGGCTCCTTGCAGCAGCGGGCCTGGCTATCCTTACTATAGCAACCCCCTGGAGCGGCCCTTCCTCCTTGCAGCTCCCACCAGTTTCCCCTGCTGCAGGGCCTGTTTCGCTCCAGTGCCCGCCAAAACCAACCAATAGCAAAGCTCTCTGCTGTAAGGAGCTTTGCTATTGGTTACTTCAGGCACAGACCGCATCACTGTGCTGCCCGCCCTGCGCCGATGGATGTGAGGGAAAAGTCTAAGGCGTATTGGTATGCCTTAGACTTTTCCAGGGAGTACAGCAGCCTGAACAGGCGTCTATGACGCTCCTACAGGCGCTATTGTGACCTCTACTTTAAATGGTGAATTATTACTGCTTATTAACCTGTCTCTGTCTGGTTGTACCTAGGGGGCTTTAACCCATTTGTGCCTGTGCTGCCTACGGACTACAGGAAATGAAAATGTCAGCTATCTCTAGCTGCGAGCTCTTAGGGACATAGACAGCTGCGAGTATAACCTTGATGTGGTGCTGCAGAATACAGTGGTACGTGTGGTCTGACAGCAGCGATACTGCTGGGCCCCAGTGGGGGTAGCAGAGGTAATGATCACAGACTGTTCCTATTCCCTGAAATGCAGATACTCCAGGTCTGCCCACACACTATCCTCAACACAGGACCTTGCGCCTCTCCCATAGAGTATCGTCAGTGATATTAGTACTGATCTGTTTGCTTTGGCTGGTAGCCTGGCTTTTCAGAGGGACAGCAGGTCAGACCTTGGTGCGCTCAGAGGTCAGGTCTTGGCAAACACCTCTCACACTCTGCACGTCTCTGGGAACCCTGACAAGCACAGAGTGCTTAGACCTCTGACTGCTGCAACCTCTGACTCCATCAGCAAACAAGACTCCCAGGCTCCACAGCCCTACAGCAAACATGCAGCAGTCCAGCTCTGCCCGGCTCCAGGGGGCTCAGTCCAGAGAGAGCGCCAACCCAACACAAGCAAAATATTTGCAGAACTCCAGGTCCTGATGAATACATCTCCATTTACTTTATACAAGAGCAAGTATTAGCATTGTATACAGTGGATCAGAAGTCTCCTGGAAAGGGGAGCTCACCCAGAACGGCAAAGGGCACACAAGTTCAGTAGCGCTGGGTCCGTGAAGGAAATACTCTTCATTAGGGCTTAGGCCAAGTTCTCACTTCAGTTATTTCCATCAGTGATTGTGAGCCCAAACCAGTAGTGAAGCCTCCAGAGATCAGGTGTAATGGAAAGATCTGCTCCTGTCCTGTGCTTTTCACTCACAATAACTGATGGACATACAGTTGCAAGAAAAAGTATGTGAACCCTTTGGAAGGATCTGGATTTCTGCACAAATTGGTCATAAAATGTGATCTGATCTTCATCTAAGTCACAACAATAGACAATCACCGTCTGCTTAACCTCCTCCCGACCGCCTAACGCACGGATGCGTCCTGAAGGCGGTTGATTCATTCCTCCTGGACGCATCCGTGCGTCATCTCGCGAGACGCGAGATTTCGGTCAGAGCCGGCCCGCGCATGCGCATCGCGGGCCGGCAAAAGTTCAAGGAGTATTTCGTCAGCAACCTGCCAGCCAATGATCGCGGCTGGCAGGCTGATGATTTCTAAAAAAATCGAATCAGAAGCCACATAGCAGGTCATATTAGTAAATACAATGTGATTAGTGTGACCACGTGTCCCGGTTTGCCCGGGATCGTCCCGTAATTTACGTTTTTGTCCCGTGTCCCGGGAGCCTTCAAACCGGGACAATAGAGAGTCCCGGAATCAACTGCCTGCCAGTCTGCAACATTCACTGCCGCTGCTGCCGCAGTGCTGTTGTAATTAATTCATCCTAAATCACTGGTTGCTACGGCTGCCCCGCTTGGCGTGTAGCAACCAGTGACGTCACCATGTCCCGCTCTCTCTGCGGCTCCGACTCCACCCCCACCTCCTCCTCCTCCAGCTGCCGCAGCGGTTCTTGCAGCAGAGAGAGCCAGCGCAGCAGCATCGATTCGTACAGGGCAGGCAGTGAGTCACTCACCGTCACCTACCAGTACCGCGGCAGTGGCACAGACCAAGACCTCCTCCTCCTCCTCTGAGTCCTCCTGACCTCGGCTCCCGCTAGTAAGTCCGGGCTAAGACAACAGTAATGAAGGTGACACAGGGAACAGAGGGGACGCTAATAAAGGTGACACACATGGAACTGAGAGGACATTGATGAAGGAGACAGAGACACCTGAGGGGACACTAATAAAGGAGACACACAGAGAACTGAGGGGACACTAATAAAGGGGACACACAGAGAACTGAGGGGACACTAATAAAGGAGACACACAGAGAACTGAGGGGACACTAATAAAGGAGACACACAGAGAACTGAGGGGACACTAATAAAGGAGACACACAGAGAACTGAGGGGACACTAATAAAGGAGACACACAGAGAACTGAGGGGACACTAAACAGGGTGAATTTGTTTTAAATCAAATCAAATTTAAATTCAAATACCAAGCATGACAATGCAGGGCACAATCACAAATTACTGAACAAGGCACAGGCAGTTATGTTTATAGCAATCTCAAGCATAACTTCGATGCAATGAACTTGCCAGCGTAAGTACAAAGTACGCCGCTGTCACTAAGTGACTTAATTTTTTTAAAAAAGTATCAAAAATCATATTTTTTGGGGAGTGGACATGGGTGCGGGGGGGCCGGGGCGGGTGTCCCTGAATGGCAGTTTGGAAATGTGGTCACCCTAAATGTGATATATGGCTTCCCTGCTCCTCTGCTGGTTCTTTTCGTCGGTTGGATCCAGCAGAGGAGCAGGCTTCACAGTGAGTAGCACCAAACACCACACACTAGCCCCAGATCACCCCCCCCCCCCATTAACCCTTTGATCACCCCTTCTTGCCCCTGTCAATCACCTAGTGAAAGGGAAAAAAGTGATCAGTGCAAACTGTCACTTTTTTTTTTCACTGGTACTGACTGTTAGGTTTTAGGTATAGTTTAGGTCCCTTGGTTAGGTAGTTTAGGGATCAGTTAGCGCCCAGCCCACCGCACCGCAGTCACTGATTCGCTGATTAGCGTATCGCTAATCAGCATTTGTACTTTTATAGTATCTGGAAGTGATCAGAACTGATCGCAGTCAGATCTATAATTGTATTAGTGTCACTTTAGTTCGCCCTCCACCCAAAACGCAGTGTTTGTCCGATCAGGCCTGATCAGTCGCCCACACGTGCGTTCGCCCACGCCCGCCCCACCGCAGTGACAAAAAATATATATTTTTTTATCACTGCACAATCACTTCACACGCACTGCGGCGATAAAAAAAAATCAGTTTTGATATTTTTTTCAACCGCAGCGGCCTCCGGTACTTCGCTAGCCTCCCCTTTGTAAGACAGGCTTGCTTTTTTTCTTGGGTAGTCTCAGGGAATAGCCCTAAATTTAGTTGCCCAAATGTCATACAGGGGGTATTCCTCTGAAGAGGCCTACAGGCTTCTGACCCAGTCGGATGAGGAATGGGAACCCTCATCTGATGAATCCAGCGGGTCAGAATGTGAACCTGTAGAAAGCAGTGGCTCTCTGACCCAAAGTTCGGACGAGGAGGCTGAGGTCCCTGATAGCACCAGACGTACCCGGCCCCGTGTTGCTAGACCACAGGTTGCGCAGGATCCACTTCAAGGGCAGCAGAGTGGGGCTGGTGCTGTCGGATTACGTGGTGAGGCATACACCAGCAGCGCAGCCCATCCTGGACCTAGTACCAGCACTGCCGTACAACCTGGTGAAGTGGCGAGCACCAGAAGGGCAGTTGAAGCTGGTACGGTGGCACGTGCAGTAGTGACCCCGTCGCAGCCACCGCAAAGACGTGCCCGTAGAGCCCCTAGAGTCCCTGAGGTGCTGGCAAACCCTGATTGGCAGTCCCCAACTTCAGCCGCACCTGTAGTTCCCCCTTTCACCGCCCAGTCTGGAGTTCGGGTTGAGACAGCTCAGATCGGTTCGGCCCTGGGATTTTTTGAGCTGTTCTTGACTGCGGAGCTCTTGGACTTAGTTGTGGCCGAAACAAACAGGTATGCCACACAATTTATAACCGCTAACCCGGGAAGCTTTTATGCCCAGCCTTTCCGGTGGAAACCAGTCCAAATTTTTCTGGGCCTTCTCCTCAACATGGGTCTAACTAAAAAGCATGAATTGCGGTCATATTGGTCCACGAACCCAATTCATCACATGCCCATGTTCTCTGCTGCTATGTCCAGGGCACGTTTTGAGGCCATCCTGCGTTTCCTGCACTTTAGTGACAACACCGCCTCCCGTCCCACAGGCCACCCTGCTTTTGACCGGCTCCACAAAATTCGGCCCCTCATAGACCATTTCAACCTGAAATTTGCAGATATTTATACCCCTGAGCAAAACATCTGCGTAGACGAGTCCCTTATACATTTTACCGGGCGCCTTGGCTTCAAACAATACATCCCAAGCAAGCACGCCCGGTATGGGGTCAAATTGTATAAGCTCTGTGAAAGGGCCACAGGCTATACCCACAAATTTCGGATCTATGAGGGAAAAGATCAGACCCTGGAGCCGGTCGGTTGCCCTGACTACCTGGGGAGCAGTGGGAAGACAGTTTGGGACTTGGTGTCACCCTTATTCGGCAAGGGGTACCATCTTTATGTGGACAATTTCTACACAAGTGTGGCCCTCTTTAGGCATTTGTTCCTAGAACAGATTGGCTGCTGTGGCACCGCGCAAACTAGTCGCCAGGGCTTCCCCCAACGGCTCGTTACCACCCGTCTTGCAAGGGGGGAGAGGGCTGCCTTGTGTAACGAAGAACTGCTCGCGGTGAAATGGAGAGACAAGAGTGACGTTTACATGCTCTCCTCCATTCACGCAGACACGACAATACAAATTGAGCGAGCAACCCGTGTCATTGAAAAGCCCCTCTCAGTCCACGACTATAACCTTCACATGGGAGGGGTGGACTTCAATGACCAGATGTTGTCTCCGTATTTAGTTTCCCGCAGAACCAGACGCTGGTATAAGAAGGTGTCTGTATATTTGATTCAATTGGCTCTGTATAATAGTTTTGTTCTCTACAGTACGGCTGGGAGAACAGGATCCTTCCTCAAATTTCAGGAAGAGATCATCGAGAACCTCCTGTACCCAGGAGGTTCCGTGGCCCCAACCACCAGTGTAGTTAGCCGTCTACACGAGCGACATTTCCCCAATGTCGTTGCTGGTACCTCAACCCATCCGTCACCCCGAAAAAAATGTTGTGTCTGTAGCAGGAGTGGAATAAGGCGTGACACCCGCCATTTCTGTCCTGACTGCCCTGACCACCCTGCCCTATGCTTTGGGGAATGTTTCCGGAAGTACCACACACAGGTACACCTAGCATAGGGATCACATCTCACAGGACAGGCACACAGGGCTATTAGGACCCATTCACACAGAGCTGCTGCAAACCTCTCCTTTCACCTGGGACAAAGTGCATAATGTACTTCGCCACATCTTTGGGCGATTTGCGCTTTGCACATTGTCCCATGGGGAAGGAGAGGTTTGTCCTATAAAAAGGTAAAAAAAAACAAAAAAAAAACACACCAGTAAGCAAAAAAGTTAACGTTCAGTTTCAAAAGTTAAAAAGTTTATATGTTCTGTTCTAAAGTTATTATAAAGTTAATAAAATGTATTGCGTTGCGGCCTGGTTTTTCTTTTTTGTTTCATTTTTTTGCCTTCCAGGCGGACCAACCGATCGACTAGCTGCAGCACTGATGTGCATTCTGACAGAAGCATTGCGCAAGTCAGTGTATGCGGCGCTGCAAGACAAGATTTCTCCTCTGCAGTAAAAGATACGTTTGCCGAGGCATATGAGCTGAGGGGGCGGCGGTGTTCATATGCTTTGGCAAACACTTTGCCAACAATTTTTTTTTTTTTGTCACAAGTTAGCGGAAAATGATTTTTATTTTTTTTTCTCCTTACAAAGTCTCATATTCCACTAACTTGCGACAAAAAATAAAAAATTCTAGGAACTCGCCGTGCCCCTCACGGAATACCTTGGGGTGTCTTCTTTCCAAAATGGGGTCACTTGTGGGGTAGTTATACTGCCCTGGCATTTTATGGGCCCAAATCTGTGAGAAGTACTTTGCAATCAAAATGTGTAAAAAATGGCCTGTGAAATCTGAAAGGTGCACTTTGGAATGTGCGCCCCTTTGCCCACCTTGGCTGCAAAAAAGTGTCACACATCTGGTATCGCCGTATTCGGGAGAAGTTGGGGAATGTGTTTTGGGGTGTCATTTTACATATACCCATGCTGGGTGAGAGAAATATCTTGGCAAAAGACAACTTTTCCCATTTTTTATACAAAGTTGGCATTTGACCAAGATATTTCTCTCACCCAGCATCGGTATATGTAAAATGACACCCCAAAACACATTCCCCAACTTCTCCTGAGTACGGCGATACCAGATGTGTGACACTTTTTTGCAGCCAAGATGCGCAAAGGGGCCCAAATTCCTTTTAGGAGGGCATTTTTAGACATTTGGATTCCAGACTTCTTCTCACGCTTTAGGGCCCCTCTAAAAAGCCAGGGCAGTATAAATACCCCACAAGTAACCCCATTTTGGAAAGAAGACACCCCAAGGTATTCCGTGAGGGGCACGGCGAGTTCCTAGAATTTTTTATCACAAGTTAGCGGAAAATGATTATTTTTTTTTTCCTTACAAAGTCTCATATTCCACTAACTTGCGACAAAAAATAAAAAATTCTAGGAACTCGCCATGCCCCTCACGGAATACCTTGGGGTGTCTTCTTTCTAAAATGGGGTCACTTGTGGGGTAGTTATACTGCCCTGGCATTTTAGGGATCCGTCTGTATGAAAGTAGCCTACGGACACGGATCACTGACGCGGATGACAATCTTGTGTGCATCCGTGTTTTTTCACAGACCCATTGACTTGAATGGGTCCGTGAACCGTTGTCAGTCAAAAAAAATAGGACAGGTCATATTTTTTTGACGAACAGGAAACAAGGATCACGAACGCGGATGAACAACGGGTGCATTTTCCGAGTTTTCAACGGACCTATTGAAAGTCAATAGGTCCGCAGAAAATCACGGAAAACGGAACGGACACGGATGCACACAACAGTCGTGTGCATGAGGCCCTGAGGCTTACATAATAGAAACCACCCAAGAATGGTCTAGAAACTACACAAAAAAGTGCACAGGTCTAGCTTAGAGCCTTGACCAAATATTCCCAAATTATGTGAAATGAATGTACTGGTCCCTTGCTGGGGATCAAAGGGAATAAAACTTAACGTTTAATGATAATAAAATAAAATAAATGGCACAAAAAAGGATACAAAAAATAGACAAGCCCAGATGGGCCAAAGACAATTGCACGAATATGCACCAGTATAAGTATGGAAAGTTCTCACCCGGATGGTTTGATGGACGGACAGGTCTGTGTGGATGGAACCTGGTTGGTGATGCCACAGGAGAGAAGTCCGATTCTTGGAGGGTGCTGGTCACTGGAGCACGTGCATTAAGGATGGTACCAAGATATGCTGGACGGTAGGTAAGGTCGAGAGTATTAGTCCCTAGTGTATCCCTAGTGAGGGGGAAGGGGGCTAGTAGACCCTGCCTACCTATACGGAGTGCTTGCTCCGCAAGGAGCGACCCCGTCCGGATACCTAACCCTGGTACGGGCCGGTGTCCCTATTGAGCCCTAGAGATGTCCCGACGTGTCACGTTTCCGTTTAGAAAAACTCATCAGGGGACGTAAAAAGTACAGGGTAACAGGCAGAGTGGTGCCTGAAAAAAGAGCGCTTTTTTTGTGCCATTTATTTTATTATCATTAAACGTTAAGTTTTATTCCCTTTGATCCCCAGCAAGGGACCAGTACATTCATCTAGAAACTACACCCCTCAAGGTATTCAAAACTGATTTTACAAACGTCGGTAACCCTTTAGGTGTTCCACAAGAATTAATAAAAAATAGAGATACAATTTCAAAATTTAACTTTTTGGGCAGATTTTTCATTTTAATATTTTTTTTCCAGTTACAAAGCAAGGGTTAACAGCGAAACAAAACTCAATATTTATGGCCCTGATTCTGTAGTTTACAGAAACACCCCACATGTGGTCGTAAACCGCTGTACGGGCACACGGCAGGGCGCAGAAGGAAAGGAACGCCATACGGTTTTTGGAAGGCAGATTTAGCTGGACTGGTTTTTGACACCATGTCCCATTTGAAGCCCCCCTGATGCACCCCTAGAGTAGAAACTCCAAAAAAGTGACCCTATTTTAGAAACTATGGGATAGGGTGGCAGTATTGCTGGTACTAGTTTAGGGTACATATGATTTTTGGTTGCTCTATATTACACTTTTTGTGAGGCAAGGTAACAAGAAATAGCTGTTTTGGCACCGTTTTTATTTTTGTTATTTACAACGTTCATCTGACAGGTTAGATCATGTGGTAATTTTATAGAGCAGGTTGTCACGGACGCGGCGATACCTAATATGTATACTTTTTTTTTATTTAAGTTTTACACAATGATTTCATTTAAAAAAAAAATAATAATAATCATGTTTTAGTGTCTCCATAGTCTGAGAGCCATGGTTTTTTTCAGTTTTTGGGCGATTATCTTGGGTAGGATATGATTTTTGCGGGATGAGATAATTGTTTGATTGGCACTATTTTGGGGTGCGTGTGACTTTTTGATCGTTTGCGATTACACTTTTTGTGATGTAAGGTGACAAAAAATGGCGATCGCCGACACGGGGGGGATAGCTTCCGGGGTTGCTATATTAGGGAGAGCCAGGCACGCTCCCCAATCAACCCTGCAAATATGGCAGTGGAGCTGAAGACTACATCCCAGCCCCACACGCACCTCACATTGCCCCACACGCTTCTAATACCCCCCCCCCCCCCGCGCATTGACCCAAGGTGCCTGCTCACCGCGCGGTGATCGGAAATAGGTTAAGCTCAGTGGCCCCTTCTGTCTGAGAACATCTTGCTTGAAGCCTCACAAAGGCGAGTTACTGTTGATCAATAGTTAGGTGTCACCTTAGGCCTCTTTCACACTTGCGTTGTCCGGATCCGGCGTGTACTCCATTTGCCGGAATTACACGCCGGATCCGGAAAAACGCAAGTGTACTGAAAGCATTTGAAGACGGATCCGTCTTCAAAATGCGTTCAGTGTTACTATGGCAGCCAGAACGCTTTTAAAGTCCATAGTAGTAGTGGGGAGCGGGGGAGCGGTATACTTACAGTCCGCGCGGCTCCCGGGGCGCTCCAGAGTGACGTCAGAGCGCCCCATGCGCATGGATGACGTGCCATGCGATCACGTGATCCATGTGCGTGGGGCGCCCTGACGTCACTCTGAAGCGCCCCGGGAGCCGCACGGACGGTAAGTATGCTGCTCCCCGCTCCACTTTACCATGGCTGCCAGGACTTTAGCGTCCCGGCAGCCATGGTAACCATTCAGAAAAAACTAAACGTCGCATCCGGCAATGCGCCGAAACGACGTTTAGCTTAAGGGCTTTCAATGGGCATTAATTCCGGATCCGGCCTTGCGGCAAGTGTTCAGGATTTTTGGCCGGAGCAAAAAGCGCAGCATGCTGCGGTATTTTCTCCAGCCAAAAAACGTTCCATTCCGGAACTGAAGACATCCTGATGCATCCTGAACGGATTTCACTCCATTCAGAATGCATTAGGATAAAACTGATCAGGATTCTTCTGGCATAGAGCCCCGACGACGGAACTCTATGCCGGAAGAAAAGAACGCAGGTGTGAAAGAGCCCTAGTCTCATGATGTCAAAATGTGAACAGCATGATGAGGAGGACTGTTTAATATCAACTCTATTTGACTGGGAAATTTATTGGGCGATTCATGGATCAAAAACTTGTGAATTTTGCAGTTAAGCTCCTTGTTAGATAACAGCAAGTTATGCAAAAATACTGAAGCATTGAACAGTTGGACGTGTGCATTCAGAAGGTTAGAGAAGGTCACATTTAGGTCTCCTACAAAAGGTCACAGTGAATTTTAAGTTCATCCTGAAATTTCACCCACAAGTCAAATATCCCTAACTTTTTGTGGTTGGAGTGTATCTATGTAATGAAACACCACAAAAGATGGAGGAGCATACATGAGAATACCGGAGTGTAATACAAGAGGATAACAGAGGAAAGGAGATCATAATGACACCTCACAAAACATGGAGTATACAGGAGTATAATACAAGAGGAGATCATAATGACACCGCACAGAACATGGAGGAGGAGGATACAGAAGAATACAGGTGTGTGATACAAGTGATAATAGTGAAGAGGATATGGTAATAACACCTCGCAGGAGATGGCGGGGTATAGAGGAGAGGATATGGTCGCTGCACTTCACAGTGAATTCGATACCTGCCCTCAGAGACATAGAGGAGGCGGAGTCCATCAGCAGATCCTGCCGTCCGCTCAGCGCTCAGTGAGATTCCCGCTCAACCTCAGCTACCAATAGTCTTCTCTCCTGACTGAGTGACAGTTGTGAGAACCAATTACCGATCTCCAGGATGGACGGTGAGATCGGGGACGACCAACCCCAGAGGAAGGCTGGGAACCTGGAGAAACCCCGGCAGAGGAGTGGGCGGGTCTTATCAGAGCGGCCATGGAGACAGGGCGCCGTGAGGGGAGCAGTCAAGGGCCTCTGCCGCCATTTATACATGTCACCATGCATCATTTGAGAGGTTGTCAGATATTATACAGAGATGCTCTAATCGTGAGGTAATTATCTCTATATTACTGTACATCATATGTGAGGGGTTATCAGATATTATCCAGTGTTACATGTGAGGTAATTATCTCTATATATTATGTAGACTTCACCCCCCCCCCACGCACAGACTTCACCCCCCACACAGAAACTCCCCCACCCCTCACACACAGACTTCACCCCCCTCCCACACGCACAGACTTCACCCCCCTCCCACACGCACAGACTTCACCCCCCCCCACACGCACAGACTTCACCCCCCACGCACAGACTTCACCCCCCCCCCACGCACAGACTTCACCCCCCACACAGAAACTTCCCCCCCCTCACACACAGACTTCACCCCCCTCCCACACGCACAGACTTCACCCCCCCCCACACGCACAGACTTCACCCCCCACGCACAGACTTCACCCCCCCCCCACGCACAGACTTCACCCCCCACACAGAAACTTCCCCCCCCTCACACACAGACTTCACCCCCCTCCCACACGCACAGACTTCACCCCCCCCCACACGCACAGACTTCACCCCCCACGCACAGACTTCACCCCCCCCCCACGCACAGACTTCACCCCCCCCCCCACACGCACAGACTTCACCCCCCCCCACACGCACAGACTTCACCCCCCCCCACGCACAGACTTCACCCCCCCCCCACACGCACAGACTTCACCCCCCCCCACACGCACAGACTTCACCCCCCCCCCACGCACAGACTTCACCCCCCCCCACGCACAGACTTCACCCCCCCACACAGAAACTTTCACCCCCCTCCCACACGCACAGACTTCACCCCCCCCCACACGCCAGACTTCATCCCCCCACACACGCACAGACTTCACCCCCCCCCACACGCACAGACTTCATCCCCCCACACAACGCACAGACTTCACCCCCCCCCCCACACGCACAGACTTCACCCCCCACACGCACAGACTTCACCCCCCCCACACGCACAGACTTCACCCACCCCACACGCACAGACTTCACCCCCCACACAGAACTTCCCCCCCCCCTCACACACAGACTTCTCCCCCCCACACGCACAGACTTCACCCCCCCCACACGCACAGACTTCATCCCCCCACACACGCACAGACTTCAACCCCCCACACAGAAACTTCCCCCCCCCTCACACACAGACTTCTCCCCCCCACACGCACAGACTTCACCCCCCCCACACGCACAGACTTCACCCCCCACACGCACAGACTTCACCCCCCCCACACGCACAGACTTCACCCCCCCACACGCACAGACTTCACCCCCCCCACACGCACAGACTTCACCCCCCTCCCACACGCACAGACTTCACCCCCCCCCCCACACGCACAGACTTCACCCCCCCCCCACACACACAGACTTCACCCCCCCCCCCACACGCACAGACTTCACCCCCCTCCCACACGCACAGACTTCACGCCCCTCCCACACGCACAGACTTCACCCCCCTCCCACACGCACAGACTTCACCCCCCTCCCACACGCACAGACTTCACCCCCCCCACACGCACAGACTTCATCCCCCCACACACGCACAGACTTCACCCCCCACACAGAAACTTCCCCCCCCCTCACACACAGACTTCTCCCCCCCACACGCACAGACTTCACCCCCCCCCACACGCACAGACTTCACCCCCCACACGCACAGACTTCACCCCCCCCACACGCACAGACTTCACCCCCCCACACGCACAGACTTCACCCCCCCCCCACACGCACAGACTTCACCCCCCCTCCCCACGCACAGACTTCACCCCCCCCCCCCACACGCACAGACTTCACCCCCCCCCACACACACAGACTTCACCCCCCCCCCACACGCACAGACTTCACCCCCCTCCCACACGCACAGACTTCACCCCCCCCCCACACGCACAGACTTCACCCCCCTCCCACACACACAGACTTCACCCCCCTCCCACACGCACAGACTTCACCCCCCTCCCACACGCACAGACTTCACCCCCCCCCACACACACAGACTTCACCCCCCCCCCACACGCACAGACTTCACCCCCCTCCCACACGCACAGACTTCACCCCCCTCCCACACGCACAGACTTCACCCCCCCCCCCACACACACAGACTTCACCCCCCCCCCCACACGCACAGACTTCACCCCCCTCCCACACGCACAGACTTCACCCCCCCTCCCACACGCACAGACTTCACCCCCCTCCCACACGCACAGACTTCACCCCCCTCCCACACGCTCAGACTTCACCCCCCTCCCACACGCACAGACTTCACCCCCCCCACACACGCACAGACTTCACCCCCCCCCCCACACGCACAGACTTCACCCCCCCCCACACGCACAGACTTCACCCCCCCCACACAGAAACTTCCCCCCCCTCACACACAGACTTCACCCCCCCCCCCCACACGCACAGACTTCACCCCCCCACACAGAAACTTCCCCCCCCTCACACACAGACTTCACCCCCCCCCCCACACGCACAGACTTCACCCCCCCCACACAGAAACTTCCCCCCCCTCACACACAGACTTCACCCCCCCCCCACACGCACAGACTTCACCCCCCCACACAGAACTTCCCCCCCCACACACAGACTTCACCCCCCCCACGCACAGACTTCACCCCCCCCCCACAGACTTCACCCCCCCCACACACCCACAGACTTCACCCCCCCCACACGCACAGACTTCACCCCCCTCCCACACGCACAGACTTCACCCCCCTCCACACGCACAGACTTTACCCCCCCACACAGAAACTTCCCCCCCCTCACACACAGACTTCACCCCCCCCCACACGCACAGACTTCACCCCCCTCCCACGCGCGCAGACTTCACCCCCCTCCACGCGCGCAGACTTCACCCCCCTCCCACGCGCGCAGACTTCACCCCCCTCTCACGCGCGCAGACTTCACCCCCCCCCCACACAGAGACTTCACCCCCCCCACACAGAAACTTCCCCCCCCCTCACACACAGACTTCACCCCCCCCCACGCGCGCAGACTTCACCCCCCCTCCCACGCGCGCAGACTTCACCCCCCTCCCACGCGCGCAGACTTCACCCCCCTCCCACGCGCGCAGACTTCACCCCCCTCCCACGCGCGCAGACTTCACCCCCCCTCCCACGCGCGCAGACTTCATCTCCCCCTCACGCGCGCAGACTTCATCTCCCCCTCACGCGCGCAGACTTCATCTCCCCCTCACGCGCGCAGACTTCATCTCCCCCTCACGCGCGCAGACTTCATCTCCCCCTCACGCGCGCAGACTTCATCTCCCCCTCACGCGCGCAGACTTCATCTCCCCCCCCCCGCGCGCAGACTTCATCTCCCCCCCCCGCGCGCAGACTTCATCTCCCCCCCCCCCGCATACAGACTTCATCTCCCCCCCCCCACGCATACAGACTTCATCCCCCCCCCACGCATACAGACTTCATCCCCCCCCCCACGCATACAGACTTCATCCCCCCCCCCCCCACGCATACAGACTTCATCCCCCCCCCCCACGCATACAGACTTCATCCCCCCCCCCACGCATACAGACTTCATCCCCCCCCCGCATACAGACTTCATCCCCCCCCCCCCGCATACAGACTTCATCCCCCCCCCGCATACAGACTTCATCCCCCCCCCCCGCATACAGACTTCATCCCCCCACCCCCCGCATACAGACTTCATCCCCCCCCCCCCACGCATACAGACTTCATCCCCCCCCCCCCCACGCATACAGACTTCATCCCCCCCCCCCCACGCATACAGACTTCATCCCCCCCCCCCCACGCATACAGACTTCACCCTTGCGCGCAGAGACGTCACCCCCACATGCAGACTTTCCCCCAGCATGTGGGCATTTCACCCCTGCACACAGAGACTTCAGGCAGAGACTTCAACCTTGCCCCCGCAGGCAGAGACGTCGCCCCCCGCAGGCAGAGACGTCGCCCCCGCAGGCAGAGACGTCGCCCCCGCAGGCAGAGACGTCGCCCCCCGCAGGCAGAGACGTCGCCCCCCGCAGGCAGAGACGTCGCCCCCGCACGCAGAGACGTCGCCCCCGCACGCAGAGACGTCGCCCCCGCACGCAGAGACTTCATGCTGCTGTTTATTCACATTCTAGCTGGCTTGTGACAAGATCATTTGCCGGGGCAGTTCTTATGACCAGAGTCTGACTGTCTCATTGCAGTCTCTCCAGGCAGGAAGAGCAGCTTGTGACAATGGGAAGCTGCCTGGCATCGTGGCGGCATCAAGCTTCATGATCTTCTCTGGAGCCTGGAGATGTTTAGCTGAGTAACATGTCAGCCTTTATCCTTTATATCTTACGTAAACAGGATTATTGTTATTGGCGATGGCGGTGAGATCAGATTTCGTCTTTTGTCGCCTGTCTACAGTATCCTGATGAAAGCACTTGTTGCTGCAGGAAGCCGTAAATAGATAAGAGGGATGATTCAGAATCACTTCTCTAAAGAATAAATGAGAGAAAACTGTACTGGAGACTGGCCTTATCCCGACAGGAGCCCCCCTGTCCATTCGGGTTATTAGGGTATATAGATGTCAGAGGGTCCTTTCTGTGGACTCCAGCCTATTGACCAGAACCAAGAGCTGCTACAAAATGTCACTCCCAGATTGATGGACATGACGCAGCCGCGTATGAAAGTCTTTCATTATTAGGCTTATAACATGTCCATAGCTATAATAGACCTGGTGAATGGTAAAGAGTGTCCACCTTTATAGTCACATATATCAGGTCTGAACAGAGCCGTAGATGATAGGCCCTGATCATGTCACGTTTCAAGGCTCAGTTTAATGTATACATCAGAAAAGCTCCTGACGTTTCCCTCTGATGTAAGGCTAGGACTTATCACCCTGCATAGCACCGGTACTCAAGTACTGTAAAGGTCCACATACCTGTATCTGCCATCAAAAGAATGTCCAAACCTCAAAAAATATATATAAAGAGGGAGAAAACTAGTGGCGTGTGGTGCTCTGCAGCGAGATTTGTGTTTTTATAACAATATGCCACACCTTAAGGATGAGAAAATCAATTCCAAACTAATTGGATTTGTTACAAATTTCACAAACATTTGTCTGCAAACGGACCCAAATCTTTTGCAATTGGTTTTAGGTGAATTGCATAAAACCAGTGCCGTTTTACTGCAGATATTGATGGGGAAAACCTTGAGGAAGAAGAAGGAGAATCATAACACTGGGAATGAATGGAGGCTGGGCTTGCTCTGATTGGTTCAGAGGCTGAAAGACAGCTTCATTAGCCAATCAGATGAGCAGTAGGCAGGGATATCCTTAGGCTCCTTGCAGACGAGCGTGTCCGGATGCGTTGCGGGAAAATGCAAGATTTTCCCGCGTGAGTGCAAAACATTGTAATGCGTTTTGCACTCGCGTGAGAAAAATCGGCATGTTTGGTACCCGAACTTCTTCACAGGAGTTCGGATTTGGGTTAGGTGTTGTGTACATTGTATTATTTTCCCTTATAACATGTTTATAAGGGAAAATAATAGCATTCTTAATACAGAATGCATAGTACAATAGCGCTGGAGGGGTTAAAAAAATAATATAACTCACCTCATCCACTTGTTCGCGCAGCCCGGCTTCTCTTCTGTCTTCTTCTTTGAGGAATAAGACCTTTGATGATGTCACAGCGCTCATCACATGGTCCATCACATGATCTTTTACCATGGTGATGGATCATGTGACGGACCACGTGATGACCGCAGTGATGTCACCACAGGTCCTGTTACTGTACACAGCAAAGATGAAGACAGAAGAGATGCCGGCTGCGCGATCAAGTGGATTAAGGTGAGTTAAATTATTATTATTTTTTTAACCCCTCCAGCGCTATTGTACTATGCAGTCTGTATTCAGAATGCTATTATTTTCCCTTATAACCATGTTATAAGGGAAAATAATAATGATCGGGTCCACATCCCGATCGTCTCCAACAACCGTGCGTGAAAATCGCACCGCATCCGCACTTGCTTGCGGATGCTTGCGATTTTCACACAGCTCCATTCACTTCTATGGGGCCTGCGTTACGTGAAAAACGCAGAATATAGAACATGCTGTGATTTTCACACAGCCCCATTCACTTCTATGGGGCCTGCGTTGCGTGAAAAACCCATAATATAGAACATGCTGTGATTTACACGCAACGCACAAGTGATGCGTGAAAATTACCGTTCATGTGCACAGCCCCATAGAAATAAATGGGTCCGGATTCAGTGCGGGTGCAATGCGTTCACCTCAGCTTGGCAGCTAGTTCTGCTTTACAATACCCCCTCCAAGAAAAAGAAGCTCAATATACGAACAGACAGACAGCAACCTGAAGTTTCTACAGTTCGTAGGCTTATTGCCAGCACAGCACCCCAATAGAATTCTGCTGCACATGCTGAGCAATTGCACATTTCAATGAGCTAGATCCGTGTTATTAAATATGTTGCATTATAGCAAAAGCATTTTTTTGGGACAAAAATGCCATTTTATACCCATGTTATTGAATGAGTTCAAAGACATTTTACTGCAGACATTCCATTGTTATATCCTTGTTAGTGGACACTTTACTGCATCAGTCCATGTAGTTCAGATGCATTTTACTACAAAAATTACATTGTTATAACTGTGTGTTGTAAGGGTATTTTACATAATTAAGAACTGATTGGTTCTGTCCCCTTTAATCACCTTCCATATTCTGTGTAATGATATTCCTTGTAATGTCGTGAGTTAGGAATAATTAAATAACATACCCATCCCCCATTGTCCTGAAAAGGCTACGCTCCTGAGTGATTATATCGGAGACATGCGGTGTACTGCACACAGACAGTTAGTGGGCACTCCATTGAGGAGCACCATCCAGGTAGGATGTGAGAGTGAAACACTATCCTTGTATGACCACGGGGTGTTGGCTATGTGCAACGACATGGCGACTGGAGTCCCCCCCCCCCCCCCCTGTGCAGTCTAGTATCACAGAGCATGGAGCGCGCTGCTATTAGTGTGCGCCATGTTCCCTCAGCAGCACAGGGGAGACGGAGTCACTCTCTCCCTCCCCCTGTGCCACCGCTGCCACTAATGAGAGAGAGGAGCGGAGGAGGGGAGGACGCACTGCGCCACCAATGAAAGTTAACGTTTAATACAAATACAGGAGGCTGGGTGCAGAATCGCATAGCCGTCGCCCAGCCTCTATGAAAGGAAGCTGCGATCAGCGACCCCCCCCCCCCCCCGGGGGTTAACTGACACTGATCGCAGCTTCCTGTCATAGAGGATGGGTTACGGCTATGTGATTCTGCTGCCCGCACCCAGCCTCCTTTATTAAACGTTAAATATTATCGGTGGCGCAGTGCACCCCCCCAGTATTAAAGTCATTGGTGGCAGTAGCCACAGGGTCCCGTCCCCTCCTCCTCATCGGTGGCAGTGGAAGCTTCTGATCGGAGGCCCAGCAGTGTAATCCTGGGGCTCCAATCGGTTACCATGGCAGCCAGGACGCTACTGAAGCCCCGGCTGCCATATTAAGTTCATGTTAAGTTCCAGCTCTCTATTAGGGTGAATAGGACAATGGATTAAAAGATCCCTAAGGCGGGAAATAGTTATTAAATAAAAAGTAAAAAGTAAAAGAAAAACCACCAAAATATTAAGTCTAAATCACCCCCTTTCCCAATTTTACATATAAAATATATAAACAATAATTAAATAAACATATTACATATTGCCACGTCCAAAAAGTCCAAACTATTAAAATATTAAAAAAAATCTCCTATGCATTGAACGCCTGTCACGGCTGGGGGAGGGGGAAACCCCCTGCCGTGCGGTGCCAGGAGATGATAGGGTTACCCCTTGGCCGGGACCACAGAGTTAGGGAGCAGGTCACCTCCTATTGCGTCCCTAACGCTGACCCTGTCTCCTGTCAGTATGAGCCGACCTTGGTGGTAGGAGGGCTCATACGCCGGAACCTAAAAGTCCCTACGAGCCCTCAAGTCGGCCCTGAACTAGGGGACAGAGTCAGACGACCTGCTCCTCCTAGACACGGAGGAGCAGGAGTCTCAACGGCCAAGCAACACGGGGGGAACATCAACAGACATATGGAAATGACAGGTAAGTGAGACTAGTCCTGCACTTACCTGCCACAGACACACAAACCTGGAACCCATGAACAAGTGCTGATGTCCACAGCAACATAAAGGACACAGCACACACCAGACATCACACGGGAACCCAGGAAACCATATGCTGCACCAACAAAGAGACCACACAAACATCTTCTGAACACCAAACATGAATATAACTAACGAAGATTTATGAACAGAAGGATGGTCCCCACCAAGCAGATGGAGGAGACAGGAGGCTGCTCCAGCCAGCATGGCTGAGAGCAACCTACTGAACCAAGCCAGGGACTGAGGCTTTATAGGCCAGGTGGCCACACCCACGGTCAGACACACCCAGTGACTCACAGACACACTGGGAAGGGAGTTAACCCTTCCTACACCACAGAAGGGAAAACACACATAAAGGGGAAAGCACACAAACTCACTCACCTGTCTCCGACGGCAACGGCATGCGTGGCAACCGTGTCCTCAAGAACAGCCAACGGGCCGAGACACTTCCACAGCATGCAAACATCACCAGACGTTGCCGCGGACAACCGCAGGTGAAGGGAGGAGTCCAAGTGCATACAAACACCACCTCGTGCACAACAAACAGACAAAGGGAGTGCACACAAAAACACGTTGTCAAGGGCAACCACACGCATGCCTATTGTCCGCGGCAACCGCACCTGAGGCAACAACGAAGTGTTCCCAGCTGCGGTTGACAATGGAAAACCGCGGGCAACAGCATGCGGCACCCAAGGAGTCACGACCATGACCAAGGGTCGTGACACTGCCGTAACAGAAAAATTAAAAATAAAAACTGTGAGATTCGCCATTTTTTGTTGTTGTTGACCTTGATCAGCCCTGCACTGAGGCTGTACAGCCTTTCTGGGGGTGTATTTTCCCTGTAACTGGGGCTACTACCGTATGTCAGCCCTGCACTGACAAATCAATAGTTAAAAAAAATATGAAGTTAAATGTCCCCTAGAGATGACCTTATGGAGGACGCAAAGTGTAAAATAAAATCTTTTTAAAATAAAAATATAAAGTGTTTTGCAAAAAAAAAATTGACATAAAAAGAAAAAAAATTCCCCCCCCCCAAATCCGTTATTTAAAAAATGTAAGAAAAAAATTTAAATTGACATATTTGGTATCACTGCGTCCGCAACGGCTCTATAATAATATCATATGATCTACCACATCAAGTGAACGCCGTAAAAAAATTAAAATAAATAAACCTTGCGCCAAAATAGATTTTTTGGTGAGCTCACCTCAAAAAACATAATGTTAATCAATCAAAAAGTCGTATGTACCCCAAAATGGTAGCAATAAAAAATGCCACCTCATCCCACAAAAAATGAGCCCCCACACAAGACCATAGCCAGAAAAATTTAAAAAATATGGCTCTATGAAAATTGCAACACAAAAACATGATATTTTTTTTATAAAAATGCTTTTATTGTGTACAATGTAAAAAAAAAAATTAAATATTGATCTCTTTGGTATCGCCACGTCTGTAACAATTGGCTCTACAAAAATATCACATGATCTACCCCATCAAGTGAATGGTGTAAAAAAAACAAATACAAATTTTGCCAAAACTGTTTTTTTTTGCCACCTCACCTCACAAAAAGCATAATATCAATCAATTTAAAAGTCGTATGTACTGTATATTCCTGCGTATAAGACTACTTTTTAACACATGAAAATCTTCTCAAAAGTCGGGGGTCGTCTTATACGCTGGGTGTCGTCTCATATGCCGGTCTACAGCGTGCTGAAACTTACTTCCTAGCCGGACTGGAGAAGCTGTCCTTCTCCAGCTTCAGGGACAGGCGCCCTCTAGCTGAGCCACCGTGCGCTGCATCCCGGCCAGCCGCTCCTGAAGCAGCCCCCTCCCCCCTGCTCTCAGTGGTTTTCTCATGCCGGCAGTATCACATTGCGTACTACCCCTCAGATCGTCTTGAAGACAGGGAGGGCTGGGCAGGCAGGGAGAGCTGACCCACCCAATCCAAGCAGGCTTTGTATGTAGTGTGCACAGAAAATACCGCTACATCGCTTGCTGTGATTGGCTGGTTGTTGTATACTGGGTTGGATTGGCGATTCTGAGGGAAGGCGGGGGGGGGGGGGGGGGGAGCAGGAGCATCTGCACTTCAGCCAATTCTAATGTTGGCGTATCTCTAATGAAGTTTGGTGTGTATCTTATCTGTGGTGAAAAAACAGAGTCTATCTGGGGAGCAGATACATGTGGTGGTAAATACAGTACAACACCAGTATCTGTACCTGTACATACAGTACAGAACCAGTATCTGCATCGGTTCATACAGTACAACACCAGTATCTGTACCTGTACATACAGTACAGAACCAGTATCTGCATCGGTTCATACAGTACAGCACCAGTACATACAGTACAGCACCAGTATCTGTACCGGTTCATACAGTACAGCACCAGTATCTGTACATACAGTACTGCACCAGTATATACAGTACAGCACCAGTATCTGCATCGGTTCATACAGTACAGCGCCAGTACATACAGTACAGTATACAAATGGCTAACAGTCAAGACCCCATCATGGCTCTACCAGCAAGAAGAAAGAAATATGAAGCCAGTTTCAAACTTAAAGTTGTAAACTTTGCCATGGAACATAATAACTGCGCTGCTGCAAGACAATATGGAGTAACAGAAAAGATGGTTTGCGACTGGAAAGCAAATTAAAAGCATTAAAGAGTATGCCAAGGGGTAAGTGTGCATTAGGGAGTGGAACCCCACATTGGCCAGAACTCGAAAAACATGTAGCAGACATGGTGAATGAGCATCGCCAAAACGGCTATGTTGTGACACAAAATAAAATACGTTTGTTTGCACTTCAGTGGCCAAATCTAACCCAGATCACAGCACAGATTTAAGGCCACTGCATCCTGGTGCACTAGAGTCTTGGAAAGGCATAGTATGGTACTGAGGCAAAAGACGGAAATTGCACAACAATTACCTGCAGCTCTTGATGCCAAAGTAAATGTTGTTGGAGGGGTAGTCTTATACAGGCGAGTATAGCCCAAACCCTATATTTCAACTGGAAAAGTTGGGGGTCATCTTATACGCCCAGTCGTCTTATACGCCGGAAAATACGGTACCCCAAAATGGTAGCAATAAAAACGTCACTAAGAAAATGGCACACAAAAACATGATTTTCTTTTCAAAAAATGTTTTTATTGTGTAAAACTTAAAAATAAACAAAAAAAAATAGACATATTTGGTATTGTTGCATCTGTAATGACCGGATCTATAAAAATATCACATGATCTACCCCATCAAGTGAACGGTATAAAAAATCAAAATAAATAGATAAATGACACCAAACAGCTTTTTTTCTGACTTCACCTCCAACAAATGAGATATAAAGCAACCAGAAAGCCAAATGTACCTCAAAATGGTGCCAATAAAAAACACAGCTTGTCTCGTACAAAATAAGCCCTCACGCAGCTCATTCAACAACAAAAAAAAAAGTTATTGCTCTTAAAAACCATGACAGAAAATTCCATGTTAGAAAATCCAGATGCCGCTCCTTCCCTTCTGAGCCCTGGCGTATCCTCAGATAACAGTTTACAACCATAATTGGGGTGTTACTGTATTCAGGAGAAAGTGGGTAGCAAATTGGGAGGGATATCCTCCTGTTATCTTTTCTGAAAAAGAAACTTTGGGCCTAAAGCACCATTTTCATGTAAAAAAAAATGTAATTTTTAATTTTCACACCCAAGTATTAAAAATTCTATGAAACAGCTGTTGAGTGAAGTGCTCGCTACACGCCTTTAACCACTTCACATCTGGGCCATCCCCTTCCTGACCAGGCCTAATTTCGCAAATATGGAACGCTTTTACTTATCCAAGCCATTTAGACATTGTTTTCTCGTGACACATTGTACTTCATGATAGTCATAAATTTGAGTCAATATATTTCTCCTTTTATTTATGAAAAAATCCCAAATTTACAAAAAAAAATGAAAAATTTGCAGTTCTCTATTTACCTCATAAAATATTTTTTACTTAACAATCCCCATATGTCTACTTTATGTTGGCATCATTTTGTAAATGCCATTTTATTTTAATTAGGACGTTAGAAGGCTTAGAATTTTAGAAAATTGCCAAAACCCACTTTTTAAGGACCAGTTTAGATCTGAAGTCACTTTGTAAGGCTTACATAGTGGATACCCCCATAAATGACCCCATTGTAGAAACTACACCCCTCAAGTTACTTAAAACTGATTTTACAAACTTTGTTAACCCTTTAGGCGTTCCACAAGAATTAAAGGAAAACATTTTAATTTCACTTTTTTGGCAGATTTTCCATTATAATCCATTTTTTTTTCTTTAACACATCGAGGGTTAACAGCCAAACTAAACTCAATATTTATTACCCTGATTCTGCGGTTTACAGAAACACACCACATGTGGTGGTAAACTGATGTACGGGCACACGGCAGGGCGCAGAAGGAAAGGAGCGCCATATGGTTTTTGGAAGGCAGATTTGGCTGAACTGGTTTTTAGATGCCATGTCCGATTTGAAGCCCCCCTGATGCACCCTTACAGTAGAAATTCCCAAAAAGTGACCCCATTTTGGAAACATGGGGATAAGGTGCCAGTTTTATTGGTACTATTTTGGGTTACATATGATTTTTAATTGCTTTATATTACGTTTTTTTGTGAGGCAAGGTAACCAAAAAATTGCTGTTTTGGCGCAGTTTTTATTTTTTATTCTTTACAACATTCATCTGACGGGGTAGATCATTTTTATAGAGCAGGTTGTTACGGACACAATGATATCAAATATGTCTACTTTGTTTGTTTCAGTTTTACATAAAGCATTTTTGAAAACAAATTATGTTTTGTGTCTCCATTTTCTGAATGCCATATTTTTTTATTTTTCTGCCGATCGTCTTGTGTAGGGGCTAATTTTTTTACTCTTTTATTGGTACCCTATTTGGGTACATATGAATTTTTGATCATTCATTATAAAACTTTATGGGGCAAGGTGACCAAAAAATTGGTTGTTTTAGCACGGTTTTTATTTATTTATTTTTACAGCGTTCACCTGAGGGGTTAAGCCAAACTGCGGCCCTCCAGCTGTTGCAAAACTACAACTCCCAGCATGCCTATATAGCTTAAAGCTATTAGGGCATGCTGGGAGTTGTAGTTTTGCAACAGCTGGAGAGCCGCAGTTTGGACATGCCTGGGTTAAGTCATGTGACATTTTTATCGATCAGATCGTTAGACATGGGAATACCTAATATGTATACTTTTTCTTATTTAATTAAGTTTTACACAACAATAGCATTTTTGAAACCCAAAAAATGATGTTTTAGTGTCTCCATAGTCACAGAGAGCCATAGCTTTTTTTAATTTTTGACCGATTGTCTTAGTTAGGCTCTCATTTTTTGCGGGATGAGGTGACGGTTTGATTGGTACTATTTTGAGTGGCAAATACCTTTTTGATCGCTTGGTGTTGTATTTTATGTCATGTTAGGTGTCAAAAAATGGCTTTTTTGGCCCAGTTTTTTATTTTTTACGGTGTTCACGTGAGGGGTTGGGTCATGTGATATTTTTATAGAGCTGGTTTTTTACGGACGCGGCTATACCTAATATGTTATTTATTTCACTTTAACACTATAATAGCATTTTTGAAACAAAAAAATGATGTTTTAATGTGTCCATGTTCTGAGAGCTTATGTAGGGGCTCTTTTTTTTTTTTTTTTTTGCGGGATGAGGTGACTGTTTTATTGGTACCATTATGTGGGACATACGCCTTTTTCATTACTTGGTGTTGCACTTTTTGTGATGTTTTTTTGACACAGTTTTAATTTTATTTATTTTTTTATGTTGTTGATCGGACTGGGTGGCTCATGTGATAGATTTATAGAGCTGACCGTCACGGACGCGGCAATACCAAATATGTCTATTTTATTTTATTTTTTCTATTTTTAACTTTTTTGGTAATTCCTTACTAGGTGAATTTTTATTTTATTTTTTTACATGTGAAACCTTTGTTTTTTTATTTTAACACTTTTTTTTTTTTTTTTCACTTTACGTCCCCCATAAGGTCATGCAAGACATTTAAAGAGGACCTTTCACTAATATACAAACTAAAAACTAACTATACCTGTGGGCAGAGCGGCGCCCAGGGGTCCCCCTGCACTTACTAGTATACCTGGGCGCCGCTCGGTTCGCCCGGTATAGGCTCCGGTGTCTCAGCTCCATCTGTTGTATTGGACTGATTTTTTTGTAGGAGGCGTGTCCTTTGCTGCAGTGCTGGCCAATCGCAGCGCACAGCTCATAGCCAGGCTATTAGCTGTGTGCTGCGATTGGCCAGCACTACAGCAAGGGACACGCCACCTACAAAAAAATCAGTCCAATACAACAGATGGAGCTGAGACACCGGAGCCTATACCGTGCGAATGGAGCGGCGCCCAGGTATACTAGTAAGTGCAGGGGGACCCCTGGGCGCCGCTCTGCCCACAGGTATAGTTAGTTTTTAGTTTGTATATTAGTGAAAGGTCCTCTTTAACTTCACTTTTTTTTTTTTTCCCCCACTATTGATTTCTCCTGTAACTGGGGCCCCCCCGAGAGGCTGTACAGCAGAATACAGTGCTGTACAGCCTTAGTACAGGTCTGATCGAGGTCTGTAGAAGACCTGACAGCTCCTGCACTCTGCCGGGCCCCGGCGGTCACATGACCGCTGGACCAGGACAGGAAGCGCATAGCTTGCAGAAACGTCCATTCAGACGGTAGGTGGTTAAAATTCCTTGGGTGGTGTAGTTTACCAAATGTGTTCACTTTTTGGGGATTTTCACTGTGGGGTTACCTCAGGGCCTCTTCAAATGCAACATGGTGCCCCCATTCCAGCAAAATCTGCCCTCCAAAAAACATTTGGCGCTCCTTGCCTTCTGTGCCCTGTCGTGTGCCCAAACAGCGGTATACGAGCACATATGGGGTGTTTCTGAAAACTGCAGAATCAAGGTAATAAATATGGAGGTTTGTTTTGTTGTTAACTAGTGATGATCGAGCATGCTCGACCGAACACCTGTTCACCTCGAGCATCTTGATGCTTAGCACATGGCGGTACTCGGCCGAGTACCGCATGTGCTCGAGCGCCATGCTCGAGTCTCCTCCCCACACGTTTCTTGGCTGCTGCGCAGCCAATAAAAGTGCAGATAACTACTGCCCTCACTGTAATACCATTACAGTGATTGGCTGGCCGGAACGCATCATCTGGTGTTATATAGCACCCGATGACCCATGGTCGGCTCATTTGTAGTCAGGGAGAGCTGAGCATAGGAAGGGACAGAGAGTGTAGGGAGTGTAATTGAATATTTTATTTGTACAAAAATGTTTCAGAGACCCAAAAGTCCTTTTAAGGACTATTGTGTGTGACAGCAGCAATATATATTTTTAGCGCATCCTGCTCTAAATACCATGTATTAGGCCGCTGCGCAGTTAAATTATCCGCGCCACATCTCCTGTGTACATCCAGTGTACTTTTTTAATAGACGTGTCCGCTGCGGACAATGAGATTAGCTGCGCCACATCTCCAGTGTAAAGTGTGCGCATCCCTAAAATATCAGTGACATCCAGTGTACTTTTTCCGTAGACGGTGTCCGCTTCTGACAGTGACCTTACCAGGGCCACATCTGCAGTGTAACGTGCGCTTCCCCAAAAATTCCGGGACATACATTGTACTTTTTTTTTCTGTAGACCGCGTCCGCTTCTGACAGTGACCTTACCAGGGCAACATCTGCAGTGTAACGTGTGCGCATCAAATATTTTTCTGTGACATACATTGTACTTTTTCCGTAGACTGTGTCCACTTCTGACAGTGACCTTACCAGGGCCACATTTGCAGTGTAACGTGTAGGGATCGACCGATTATCGGTTTTACCGATATTATTGGCCGATATTCAGGATTTGGATCGGTATCGGCATCTATTTTGCCGATATTCCGATAGCGTATGGGGAACACTGATCGCGCTGCTGACATCGCTCTCCGTGTTCCCTCAGCAGCAGCACAGGGGAGAAGGAGCAGTGTCTCCTCCCCCCTGTGCCACTGCCGCCAGTGAGGAGACAGATGAGAAGAGGAGGGGCGGGGCTTTGGCCACTGCGTCACCAATGATGTTAACTTACTCATTCATTCAAATTGAACAGAAGGCGGCAGCTGGCTTCAGGATCACATAGCCGGCTCCCGACCTCTATGAGCGGTAGCTGCGATCTGCGATAGTTAACCCCTCAGGTGCCGAGGATCGCAGCTACCGCTCATAGAGGTCGGGAGCCGGCTATGTGATTCTGCAGCTCCCGCCTCCTGTATATGAATGAATGAGAGATTTATGTTCATTGGTGGCACAGTGTGCCCCCCCCCCCCCCCAAGTCACCAAGTATTAATCATTGGCGCAGTGCGCCCCCCCAAGCCACCCAGTATTAATCATTGGTGGCGCAGTGCGCCCCCCCCCCCAACCCCCTCAGTGTTAAAAACATTGGTGGCGCAGTACACCCCCCACCCCAGCAATAAAAACATTGGTGGCGCAGTGCACCCCCCCACCCAAGCCCCCCAGTTTTAATTATTGGTGGCAGTGGCCACAGGGTCCCCTCTCCCCTCCTTCTCCGATTGGAGCCCCAGCAATGTAAGCCTGGGGTTCCGATCGGTTACCATGGCAGCCAGAACGCTACTGAAGCCCTGGCTGCCATAGTCGGCTCCATGCTGCTGTGTGCACAAAGCACAGGGCAGCAGGGACAGTGTGAGCTCCTATTCACCCTGATAGAGATCTATCGGGGTGAATAGGACAAGGGTTCTAGTCCCTAAAAGTTAGTTAAAAAAAAAATTGAAAAAAAATAAATATTAAGTATAAATGAAAAAGAAAGATTTACAAAAAAAACTACCCATTAACAATAAAAATATTCATTTTCAGCAGATTTGTGTAGGATTTTTTATTTATTTTTTAAATGAAATTTTACAGAATATCGGTATAAATTATCGGCTATCGGCCTGAAAGTTCACAAATTATCGGTATTGGCCCTAAAAAATCTATATCGGTCGATCCCTAGTAACGTGTGTGTGCTTCATAAATTTATCTGTGACATACAATGTCATCTTTCCGTAGACGGTGTCCATTTCTGACAGTGACCATACCAGGGCCACCTCTGCAGTGTAATGTGTGCGCTTTCACAAATTTACCTGTGACATACAGTGTACTTTGTCAGCTTTGAAACCGTACTTCCCCTGGAACCCAAATACTTAGGTTTCCCGGAAGCAGCTCTCCGGGTCATGGGAATAACACTGATGGATCGCCGGTCGTCATTGTTCATGGTTGGAACTACGACGGTATCTGATCGTCCTCAAACCTCCGACTTTCTGTTTTGATTAATGAAAACATTCTTGGCAAATGCTTTTGCTTTGGTTCGTCTGGTGCCTATCCAAGAATTTCACCTCTGGCGGCGCAATACGGATCCTCCTGGCCGTCCCTCTTAATCATGGCCTGCTTTGAACACTGGAATTTTTTTCAAGCTAGCAGGCCTTCAACCGTAATGTTTTAGAGCAGGCATGGCCAACCTGTCACTCTCCAGCTGTTGTAAAACTACAACTCCCACCATGCCCTGCTGTAGACTGCTAGCTGTAGGCAGTCTGGGCATGCTGGGAGTTTTAGTTTTGCACCAGCTGGAGAGCCTCAGGTTGTCCATCCCTGTTTTAGAGGGTCAGCTCACCTGCAGGCCCTCGCATATAATCTTTTACAGGGTCAGCTCACCTGCAGGCCCTCACCTAATTATACCTACTAATAGGTAATTTGCGCGCATGCTGCCTTGCTAGGATGTGGTAGCCGTTTCTCAGGCTCCCTCTCCAGAATCGAACACCGATTCCCCTTTACCCGTGGTCACTGAGGTTAGCGCTGAAAATAACATAGTTGATAGGGCAGACATCCGAATGGATCGTCGCCGTCACGGGGACATGCGATCGGCCCTAGGTTATCTAGAGTCAACAAAGCGGCAGCAGGCTCTCGCCCACAATGTTTTAGAGGGTCAGATCAGCAGGCGCTTGCTCTAAATGTTTTTGAGGGTCACCAGCTGGCCATCTATCATAATTTTTCAAGGGTGTATGATGCCCTCCTTTATGTGTAATAAAGGGTGTATTGGAGTGCCGGTTCCTTGTCATTCTTGGCAGCCCTGTCACATAGTGCATAGGCTTTTGAGTCCCACTACCTGAACAATTGTACTACAATGTGAATGAGGCCCTCCTTTGGGCAGACTAGATGGGCCAAATGTTTCTTATCTGCCGACACATTCTATGTTTCCTTTATGCGATATACAGGGTGTATCGGAGCCTCTTCCTTGTAATTTTTGGCAGCATTTGCACTTTATATACAAGTAAATATACAGGACAGAATGTTTCCTAACAATGTTTCCTCTAAAATCAATTTTATCTTCAGTTTGGTGCGTATTATTGTCAGTCTGTAAAAGTGGCGTACTACTCGGACAACATTGTTCCCAGCAGTGACCCGGGAGTCCAAGATGCATCCAGACATCCTCCCCATGCTGTTCCTGAACCATTTCGGTGGCGTTTCCATCAATTTCTGACCTTTTACTATGAACCAGGCGCCCTCCCCTCTTCAGAGCAGGCGGTGCCTGGTTTAATGCTCGGGTTCTCCCATTGACTTCCATTGTGCTCGGTAGAGCATCCCGATGTGTTCGACCCGAGCACTATGGTGCTCGATCAACACTATTGTTAACCCTTGATTTGTTCCTGTAAAAAATTGAATAAAATGGAAAATCTGCAAAAAAAAAGTGACATTTTGAAATTTCACCTCTATTTTGCTTTAATTCCTGTGGAACACCTAAAGGGTTATCAACATTTCTAAAACCAGTTTTGAATAGTTTGAGGGGTGTCATTTTTAAAATGGAGCCATTAAAGGGTTTCTACCACTTGCTTTGCACACATTTCGTTTTCAGACACTAGCGATCCGCTAGTGTCTGATGTACAATACAAGCTAAGTATTATATTCTTCTGCTCGGCCGTTTGGTTTAAAAAAGCACTTTTATATTTATGCAAATGAGGTGCTATGTGGGCGTCTTTTCAGCACCTAGAGGCTCCGTCTACCTTCATAAACTGCCGCCCAGCTCGTCACTCCAGCACGCCCATCTCCTAGTGAATTCGATCCTCCCCCTGCTTCTGGCGTCTGAAATCTCGTGCCTGCGCCGTTCGTCTCTGCATTCGGCGCAGGCGCGGTCAATGTCTGACCGCTCCCTGCTCAGACATTTCCACTGCGCATGCGCCGAATGCCGCTGAATGCAGAGACAAACGGCGCAGGCGCGAGATTTCAGACGCCAGAAGCAGGGGGAGGATCGAATTCACTAGGAGATAGACGTGCTGGAGCAACGAGCTGGGCGGCAGTTTATGAAGGTAGACGGAGCCTCTAGGTGCTGAAAAGACGCCCACATTTTAAACCAAACGGCTGAACAGAAGAATATAATACTTAGCTTGTATTGTACAACAGACACTAGCGGATCGCTAGTGTCTGAAAACGAAATGTGTGCAAAGCAAGTGGTAGAAACCCTTTAATGGGTTGTTTCTATTATGTAAGCCCCGCAAAGTGACTTCAGAACTGAACTGGTCCTTAAAAAAGTTGACTTTGGAAATTTTCTTAAAAATTGCTTCTAAAATTCAAAACCTAGTCTAGTGTCCTAAAATTTTTTATTACATTACTAAAATGATACCTACATAAAGTAGACATATGGGGAATATTAATTAATAAATATTTTGTGAGGTATCACTATCTCTTAAAAGCAGAGAGATTCAAATTTAGAAATTTTCATTAACTTTTGGATTTTTTTTATAAATGAAGGTAAAACATATTGACTCAAATTTACCATTAACATGAAGTACAATGTGTCACGAGAAAACAATCTCTGAATGGCTTGGATAAGTAAAAGTGTTCCAAAGTTATTACCACATAAAGTGACACATGTCAGATTTTCTAAATTAGGCGAGGAAGGGGGTAAATGGCCCGGTCTGGAAGTGGTTAAATACATTTTACTACAAAAATTGCATTGTTAAATCTATGCTATTGAATGCATAGTTCAGACATTTCATTGTTATATCCGTGTTGGCGATGTCATGGAACCATGAACCAGACGTACAACAAGAGATAAGTGGAAATAAGAAGGCTTTATTGAAAATCAAGCTGTAAGGCAAAAGTCCAAACGGATGGCTAAACCGAAGCAGGGTCTTGCGAAGCCAGAGGTCAGGAACCAGAAGGGTAGTCAGACGAAGCCTGGATCAGGAACCAGCAGGGTAGTCAGACGAAGCCTGGATCAGGAACCAGCAGGGTAGTCAGACGAAGCCAGGATCAGGAACCAGAAGCAGCAGCAGTCTTAGAAGCATGTGAACACAGGAGGACCAAGCAGGGAACTGAAGCCACAGACCTCCTATATATATGAGCTAGGCATCCAGCTCCTCCCAGTGGGAAGGAGAAGCCGCAGGGTGGGAGGCTACAAGAAACCCAGAAACCAAGATGGCCGCCAGCACATGTCAAACGAAGGAGAACAGCAAGAAGGTAAGACCATGACAGGCGAACACTCTACTGCATCAGACCATATAGTTCTAACACATTTCACAGCAAAAGTTGCATTGACATCCCCATGTTATTGAACGCATAGATCAAAGAAAGACAAGTATTGCATTGTTATATCCGTTTTATCAGACGGCTTGCTGCATCAGACCATGTAGTTAAGACATTTTACTACAAATGTTGCAACTGTGCTATTGAAGGTATAGTTCAAAGACCTTGAACTGTTATATCAGTGTTAGCAGATACATTACTGCAAAAATTGTATTGTTACCAAAACAAATTGTCAATACCAGTGTCAAGTGCGTTTGTAGAAGAGGAGGGACATTTAATTGCTCTGTATTTAAATTATAGATAACACACTTGCAATTTTGCTAATACCATTTAATAATCTGTGAACCAAACCTGTGACTTTTTATTTAAAGGAAACCCATGACCTTTCATTTATAGGCCTCATCGTAAAATGTCTGGAAAACGGAAGCATGCAAAAAAAAAGACCCATGCATCATCCCATCATCCCAGAATCCTAATTTGGGTAGTAGTCAGTAGCAGCACCAGCCATCCAGCCAGTAATAGTAGTAGGCCACAGTTCTCTCTGGATTCCGTTAGGCACCACATTATTATTGAGGACAAGGAGCATGAGATTGTAGGATGGATGGCTCATTCCTCTTTTCAGACACGGCTGAATGATGAGTCTGAGACTGTGCTTTGGAGCCAGGGGTCACAGCATTCCTCCTGCTCCTCCTCCTTGCCACCCCAGAGAAACCTTTCATTTGCATCCTTTCTGTCATCTAAGGAGAGGCAACAAAACCCCATGTACTATGGAAGAGACTCTAGATAGTTTCCCTGTTGATGACTTGTGTGAGAACAGTCAGCATTTGGACTGCCATGAGGAGGAGGTTCAGGAGGAGGTAGGGGACCCTATGCATAGTTGTGTTGGTGGTGGTATCAGTAGCAGTGACAAAGGCACTTGAGCCAAATACAGTGGGGGGCAAAGAGACCTCAATGAAATATCACATTTTGAGTTGCAGGGTAATGATGAATATGATGATGATTGTGTGTTGGACAGGACTCAGGAGCTGGATCTTGGTGCTGAGGAGGAGGGGGAAAGTGGTGGCAGTGGCAACAATAAAGAGCAAAAGCAACAGATGACCAGAACTTCCCAAAATGTGCTATAACTAAGTCAAGCTTGGTTGCCGCTATCTCTGTGTAAAGTTTCTTGCCATGTGTAAGATGTGCAGGATTAAAATAAGCAATGGCTTTTCAAAGATAAACTTAGGCACCGTGGCGCTACTCTAGCACATAAAGTGCATCGCCTATTCCAGTGGAAAAATAGAAGTGGCCACCAGCTAGCGCAACAAGAATGTCCTCCTTCTATGGGACTCCTTTGCAGCAACCAGGCTGATCCATGCCAAGTACAGTGTCCTTCTCATCATCATCATCATTTAGTGCTTCTCCAGCTTTGACTCCTTCAGCTCTATCGTAAGCCATTGGATTGTGTAGCCAGGAAACAACTCTACGCAACCAGTAATCTGCTGGTGTGCAAGCTTAATTCCCTCCTGTCCAAGCTGCTGGCAGTGCAGTTGCTGCCATACCACTTAGTGGATTCTGCTGCCATGGGGAGCTGATGAATTTTGCTTAGTGTGGAGACACGAAGATCAGTGGGTGCTCTCGTCTACCCTGGCTATCTTTATAAAGACCACGCCGGGCCAGGGCTCATACCACCAAATGCTTGTGCTCCTTTCCTGTGGGTGGAACACTACAGTCCCAGCAAACACACAGGATGGCACATGTGACAATGATTCACCGTTCTGCTGACTCATGATGGATTAAATCTCTACAACTTCGGGGGGACCCAGGACCAACTACCCCAGCCAGTAGCACTCCGCTTTGGGCGTGCACCCACTGAGAGAAGATAGCGGCAAGCTTAGCGAGTCTGCTTTGCATAGCGAGGCATGTGGCCAGATGACCCTGTCAGCCCAATCTGGACTCTCCAACCAAACCCGTAGGCTCGAAGTTTGGCAGAAGAGCAGTTCTGAAGTCTACCAGCTGGAACCATAGTCCCTAGTCTGAAGTTCTGTAGAATAGCCGCTGATGACGGGGCAGTCGTCCTTTTACTTCCCTCAGCTGCCATTTCAGTGCATTAGCTCCCAGAGGATTGGTTGGAGATAATCACGGCTGTTCCATCATTGGTTGTCAGTTCAATCCGACTGCATAATGTCATTCTGATTACACAGCTTTTCCACTTCAGCTAGACAGGCTGAACGGCTCCTAATACACCACAGAGGGGCTAATGCAATCCACAGGTGATGTAATTAGCAGGTCCTTTCACATACATCTGCTGGCATGTTAGTCAGACCAAAATGCACCGCATAGTTGATTAAAGTTGCTGTGGAAGTCAGACAACTACAGGAAAGACACATTAAACAATAGCTCATGTCCCAGACTGCCTCCTCAAAACGCTGGACAAATAAACCGTACACCTGGCGCAAATTAAGAACAATCCACCCAAGTGGTCAGGTGTCATCATCAGTGACCATGATGTCATCACACTTAGCCTTGCTGGAAGATACCTAACAGGCATTATTTCTCCAGAAAAGCCATCCCTGCTTTGTATTGGCATATGGCGGAGCAAGGTGCACACCATCATAGACACCTGGTGCAGCTGTTATAGGCAGGGACAGTACATGTCTTTCACAGCCCCCTGGCTCAGTGTTTTGCATGGCAGTGGCAAGGCGGCACCACAGCAAGAAGGTCATGTCCTAATAATACGTCCATGTGTGTGTCGGTTTGGTTCCCATACTAGGCGCTTATCCACTTCCTCCACATCCTCCTCCATGGACATCCTCCCATCTCTAACTGAAGAAGGGCAGAGGATCTCTCTCCCATCCCCTACTCCTATCATGTATGTAAAGTGAAACCTTCCCGTGCCGTGTTAGAGCTGATCGACCTAGGTGAGAGTAGCTACATAGCAGCAGACATCCCACTGGTCTCCCCACCAACTTCAACTGGGAAAGGTGGTCAGCGACAATAGCAGGAACATCATGGCCACTCTGCATTTGGGGGAAATAACACATGTTCTCTGCATGGCGCATGTGGTAAATTTAGTCATGCAATGATTTTTTAAAAAGTGGCTTGCAAAGGGTGCTGGCCATATCCAGGAGACTGTCCTTGCATTCAGCCATTCCTCTGTGGCAAGGACTTGCAGCAACAGAACTGTCTGTCATTACATCCGTGACATTCCAACTCGCTGGAATTCCACCTTGCATATTGCTGTATGAGCAGCGTAAAGCCGCGAATGATTTAATCGTGCACCAGACCACCTCAGCAGGGAGCATGAAAAAAACGCAGATCACCTTCAGCTCTATATGTTTCATCCAGAGCACGAGACAGATAAGAAGGTCTCCTGCTCAGTCCTGTATCTCCTTTTAGTTAGGCCTCCTGCACACGACCGTACGGCTTTTTCAGTGTTTTGCAATCCGTTTTTTATGGGTCCGTTCCGTTTTTTTTGTTTCCGTTCAGTTTTTCCGTATGGCATGTACAGTAATTACATAGAAGAAATTGGTCTGGGCATAACATTTTCAATAGATGGTTCGGAAAGGATACAGAAGACATACGGAGTACATTCCGTATGTGTTCCGTTTTGTTTTTTTTGGCGGACCCATTGACTTGAATGGAGCCACAGAACGTGATTTTCGGGCAATAATAGGACATGTTCTTTCTTTCAACGAAATGGAAAAAAACGGAAATACGGAAACGCAGGAGTACATAAATTTTTTTTTTTTTTTTTTTAAACCATTGAAATGAATGGTTCCGTTTTTGGACCATATACTGAACGCAAAAAATGGCCCGTAAATTGGAAAAAATAACGTTTGTGTGCAGGTGGCCTTACTCCACCTACTCCAAACACGCTCAGCGTAGATAGAAACTAATCAGCAGGAAAGGATTGCTCCCGGCTGTACTCGGAGTGGATGATCGCTCCAGGAGTTCACACCAACCAGGGCCGTCTTTAATATTGATTGGACCCTGGGCAGGAATTTACTTGGGCCTTCTGGATCCCGATTTCCCACACCTCCACCACAACACACACACGCACTCAATTTCAGTCAGTTTTTTCTGTGATTGCATTGCATTGTTCTGTTTTTTCCACGCAAGTGCAAAGCGTTTTGCTCGCGCGTGATAAAAAACTGACTGTGGTACCCAGACCCGAAACCCAGACTTCATCACTGAAGTTCGGGTTCGGTGTTCTGTAGATTTTATTATTTTCCATTATAACATGGAAGTAAAATGTCCATTGAGGGTTAAAAAATAATAAAATAATTACTCACCTCATCCACTTGATCGTGCAGTCGTTTTCGTCTTCTTCGTGCAGGACCTACAAAAGGACCCCCTACATGATGTCATCGCGCTCACCACATGGTGAGTGCTGTGATGTCAGCACAGGTCCTGCTGAATGAAGATACAAGATCCTTCTATCTTCATTCAGCAGGACCTGCGTTGATCTCAGCGCGCTCACCACGTGGTGAGCACAATGACATCATCAAAGGTCCTTTTGTAGGTCCTGCACGAAGAAGAAAAAAGACGTTAACGGCTGCGCGATCAAGCGGATGAGGTAATTATTTTATCATTTTTTAACCCTCAATGGACATTTTACTTAGCATTTTGTATTAAAGAATGCTATTAAACAATGTCATTGAATTTGTGGGCAGTGGCCAGCGGGGCTCGAGAGGCAGCTGTCCCTTTTGCCCCGCGTTAAAGATGGCCCTGACACTAACGGTAGAAGATCCTTTCCAAAAGGATATAGGTAGATAGACAGGCGCAGTTAAAGACATAGACTTATTCCTTACTCACAAGAGTCAAATGCAATAAAAACACGTAGCAGACACTGCTGCAATGTCCGACCCAGGGTTTCGCCCTCTATCGGCTTTTTCCCTGGCATGTGGATGCCGTAACATATAGAGCCTGAGGTGATCCACCTTTTTTGGTGTAGTGTGAGCAGGAGCCTATGGGACTTGCTCCTTATCTCTTTGTGCACCGCTTCATCTTTGCGGATTGGTGCCCAACAAAAGTTATCAGGAGTGCGCATTTGTTGCTTCAAGGTCAGGCAGCGGCAGCTCATCATAGATGCCTGCTGTGTATACAGGCCCTTTAAAAAGGCCATCAGATTAACTGCGCTTGCTAACTCACCGCTCCGTGGTCACCCGCCAGCCCGTACCTTGCTGCACTCCACTGAGGGAAACTTTGTGCGCCCGTCCAGCTGCCATGCCGGTCGGCAGTCTGCTGCCTTTCCGTGTGGAGTGTTCTTCCAGCAGCCTCCTCCGCAGCGCACCCCCTTTGTTCCTGGGCTGCAGGATGAAGAGGACGGGGGTCACCCCCTACCCGGATCTGGGAAGAAACATGAGAGGGCGCTGGAGGAAGCCAAGGACAACTAAACGGCCGCCCGAGCAGATCAAGGGGGATATCCAGGAGGAGAATGATGGCTGCAGTCGCAGGGCAGGGGCACGGCTGCGGGCAGGTTAAATCCCCGTACCTTCAAAGAGCCTATCGGAGTAGTGGGCAAGGAGACTGCGGATCCTGATGTCAAGCAGAAGCGGGACAAGATCAAGAAGGTGAGGAGTGGGGTTGGTGTAACTGGTGATGCCAGCCACTGCTGGTACCAGGTACTGGCACTGGAGGATGACGGGTCACACTGGTGCAGAAGAGGGGGCGAGGTGGCACTTTATGTCCTGACTTTCTGTTATACATGTGGGATCAGGGCTCAGTGCCAGTTTACAGCGGTATGCGGGTTATGCAGCTTATTGTGGTAGCTGGCATCTACCAGGCATGATGCTGCTCCACAGCTTATGCCTTGATGGCACTGGGGAGCAAGCTGGTGGCACTGGGGGGCAAGCTGGTGGCACTGGGGGGGGGGCAGCTGGTGGCACTGAGGGTGCAGCTGATGGCACTGGGGGATAGTGGTGCTGATGGCACTGTGGGGATAGTGGAGCTGATGGCACTGTGGGGAACTGATGCACTAGGGATGATCGCATGGGGGGCGAAGAGTGTTGGGGACTGATGGCAGGGGGTCTGATGAGTTTGTATAAAGGAAAACAGTCTATTAATTAATTTTTTCTTATTAGATTACTCGATTAATCGTAAAAAATCTGTAGAATACTCAACTTAAAAAATAATCAATTATTGCAGCCCTAATGAGGAGCTACCACTGGAGGAGGAGTCTTTTGTGCAGGAGGACAAGGATGATGATGATGACAACGACACTTGCCACGATGACCAGTCATCTCACTGGGGGCAGAGCTGGAAAGAACTCGATACTCGGGCACGCTGGCAAGAATGGAAGGCTGTATGCTTGTTTACGTACATACAGGCATATCATTTACATGAAGCAATCTGATGATGACTGGATACCCATACTTTTAGACCCTTGCTATCAAAGCAAAATTGAGGAATGTTTTCCTGTTGCCAAACAGAAGGCAAAATTGCTTTATTACCAGGATACACTGTGCACTCAGCTTGCCACAGCTTTTGGTGAGCAGACACCTGCCTCCTGTGTGTCTGAGGCCCCTCTCCACCCCCAGCAGAGTCACTCACCTCCCACCGTCTCCTCTACCACAAGCAGCAGAAGCCACAGCAGCCAATTCAATCAACATGGTGAAGAAACTTTTTCATGTGCTGTGCCAGGCTGCCTTAAATTAGCAAATGGAGACATACCACCTCAACGCCCAGGTTTACGCTTAGGCTACTTTCACATCTGCTTTTTCTTTTCCAGTTTTGAGATCTCGCAGAGGATCTCTAACCTGGAGGAAAACACATCCATTTGAATAATACAACCGGCTGCATCTGTTCAGAACAGATACGGTTGTATTATATCGAAAATAAACATGCCGGTGTCACGGTGGGGAGGGGGGGAAACGCCCCACCGAACACCAAACTGTAAGCGGTAAGAGAAACTAGGCCAGTACACCCGGGATAGGGAGCAAGGCACCTCTTAGAGCAGTGATGTCGAACCTTTTAGAGGCCGAGTGCCCAAACTGCAACCCAAAACCCACTTATTTATCATAAAGTGCCAACACGTCAATTTAACCTGAATACTATATGTGGCGAAACCAACCTCGCCACGGTGTTTTGGAGGGGGCTGTTTACCAGCCTCCTGCCCTGGGATTATGGGCCCTTAAGTTATTGGGTCTTAAGGCACTTGGGACGGAGCCCTCTGTCCCTGGATTGCATCCTCTGCCTTACTTGCTTGGATGAAGCACATGGGGAGAACAATAGATAGCGGCCATTGTAGCTCACAGACACTGTTCTGACTTTTCCACACGGGGCTATCTTGCCTGTATTTGGTGCACAGAGACATCATTCAGGAGTGTGAAACTACCAAACAGGGGACACATTTATTAGTGACTATTTTCGGTATAACTTGTATATTTTCAGTGTAACTGTATCTTCCAAACTACTGAACGGATGTGGGTGAATTTTGGACATGTGGTTCACCCAGATCCCCCGGTTCCGAGGATATATTGGTTATGGGGTTATTGCATGTTTTGGGGTTCCTGTGATATAGTAACATAGTACATAAGGCCAAAAAAAGACATTTGTCCATCCAGTTCGGCCTGTCATTCTGCAAGTTGATCCAGAGGAAGGCAAAAAAAAACCCTGTGAGGTAGAAGCCAATTTTCTCCACTTTAGGGGAACATAAACTTCCTTCCCGACTCCAATCAGGCAATCAGAATAACTCCCTGGATCAACGACCCCTCTCTAGTAGCTATAGCCTGTAATATTATTACACTCCAGAAATACATCCAGGCCCCTCCTGAATTCCTTTATTGTACTCACCATCACCACCTCCTCAGGCAGAGAGTTCCATAGTCTCACTGCTCTTACCGTAAAGATTCCATAGTCTCACTGCTCTTACAGTACAGAGTCCATAGTCTCACTGCTCTTACCGTAAGGAGTCCATAGTCTCACTGCTCTTACAGTAAAGAGTCCATAGTCTCACTGCTCTTACCGTAAGGAGTCCATAGTCTCACTGCTCTTACAGTAAAGAGTCCATAGTCTCACTGCTCTTACCGTAAAGAGTCCATAGTCTCACTGCTCTTACAGTATAGAGCCCATAGTCTCACTGCTCTTACAGTACAGAGTCCATAGTCCTCACTGCTCTTACAGTAAAGAGTCCATAGTCTCACTGCTCTTACAGTAAGAGTCCATAGTCTCACTGCTCTTACAGTAAAGAGTCCATAGTCCTCACTGCTCTTACAGTAAAGAGTCCATAGTCTCACTGCTCTTACAGTATAGAGTCCATAGTCTCCTGCTCTTACAGTAAAGAGTCCATAGTCTCACTGCTCTTACAGTAAAGAGTCCATAGTCTCACTGCTCTTACAGTAAAGAGTCCATAGTCTCACTGCTCTTACAGTAAGAGTCCATAGTCTCACTGCTCTTACAGTAAAGAGTCCATAGTCTCACTGCTCTTACAGTACAGAGTCCATTAGTCTCACTGCTCTTACAGTAAAGAGTCCATAGTCTCACTGCTCTTACAGTAAAGAGTCCATTAGTCTCACGCTCTTACAGTATAGAGTCCATAGTCTCACTGCTCTTACAGTATAGAGTCCATAGTCTCACTGCTCTTACAGTAAAGAGTCCATAGTCTCACTGCTCTTACAGTATAGAGTCCATAGTCTCACTGCTCTTACAGTAAGAGTCCATAGTCTCACTGCTCTTACAGTACAGAGTCCATAGTCTCACTGCTCTTACAGTAAAGAGTCCATAGTCTCACTGCTCTTACAGTAAAGAGTCCATAGTCTCACTGCTCTTACAGTATAGAGTCCATAGTCTCACTGCTCTTACAGTAAGAGTCCATAGTCCTCACTGCTCTTACAGTAAAGAGTCCATAGTCCTCACTGCTCTTACAGTAGAGTCCATAGTCCACGGCTCTTACAGTAGAGCCATAGTCTCACTGCTCTTACAGTAAGAGTCCATAGTCTCACTGCTCTTACAGTATAGAGTCCATAGTCTCACTGCTCTTACAGTAAAGAGTCCATAGTCTCACCTGCTCTTACAGTAAAGAGTCCATAGTCTCACTGCTCTTACAGTAAAGAGTCCATAGTCTCACTGCTCTTACAGTATAGAGTCCATAGTCTCACTGCTCTTACAGTAAAGAGTCCATAGTCTCACTGCTCTTACAGTAAAGAGTCCATTAGTCTCACTGCTCTTACAGTAAAGAGTCCATAGTCTCACTGCTCTTACAGTATAGAGTCCATAGTCTCACTGCTCTTACAGTATAGAGTCCATAGTCTCACTGCTCTTACAGTATAGAGTCCATAGTCTCACTGCTCTTACAGTATAGAGTCCATAGTCCTCACTGCTCTTACAGTATAGAGTCCATAGTCTCACTGCTCTTACAGTAAAGAGTCCATAGTCTCACTGCTCTTACGTAAAGAGTCCATAGTCTCACTGCTCTTACAGTAAAGAGTCCATAGTCTCACTGCTCTTACAGTAAAGAGTCCATAGTCTCACTGCTCTTACAGTAAAGAGTCCATAGTCTCACTGCTCTTACAGTAAAGAGTCCATAGTCTCACTGCTCTTACAGTATAGAGTCCATAGTCTCACTGCTCTTACAGTAAAGAGTCCATAGTCTCACTGCTCTTACAGTATAGAGTCCATAGTCTCACTGCTCTTACAGTATAGAGTCCATAGTCTCACTGCTCTTACAGTATAGAGTCCATAGTCTCACTGCTCTTACAGTATAGAGTCCATAGTCTCACTGCTCTTACAGTAAGAGTCCATAGTCTGCACTGCTCTTACAGTAAAGAGTCCATAGTCTCACTGCTCTTACAGTAAAGAGTCCATAGTCTCACTGCTCTTACAGTAAAGAGTCCATAGTCTCACTGCTCTTACAGTAAAGAGTCCATAGTCTCACCTGCTCTTACGTATAGAGTCCATAGTCTCACTGCTCTTACAGTAAAGAGTCCATAGTCTCACTGCTCTTACAGTACAGAGTCCATTAGTCTCACTGCTCTTACAGTAAAGAGTCCATAGTCTCACTGCTCTTACAGTATAGAGTCCATAGTCTCACTGCTCTTACAGTAAAGAGTCCATAGTCTCACTGCTCTTACAGTATAGAGTCCCATAGTCTCACTGCTCTTACAGTATAGAGTCCATAGTCTCACTGCTCTTACAGTATAGAGTCCATAGTCTCACCGCTCTTACAGTATAGAGTCCATAGTCTCACTGCTCTTACAGTATAGAGTCCATAGTCTCACTGCTCTTACAGTATAGAGTCCATAGTCTCACTGCTCTTACAGTATAGAGTCCATAGTCTCACTGCTCTTACTGTATAGAGTCCATAGTCTCACTGCTCTTACAGTAAAGAGTCCATAGTCTGACTGCTCTTACAGTAAAGAGTCCATAGTCTCACTGCTCTTACCGTAAAGAGTCCATAGTCTCACTGCTCTTACAGTAAAGAGTCCATAGTCTCACTGCTCTTACAGTATAGAGTCCACAGTCTCACTGCTCTTACAGTATAGAGTCCATAGTCTCACTGCTCTTACAGTATAGAGTCCATAGTCTCACTGCTCTTACAGTAAAGAGTCCATAGTCTGACTGCTCTTACAGTAAAGAGTCCATAGTCTCACTGCTCTTACCGTAAAGAGTCCATAGTCTCACTGCTCTTACAGTAAAGAGTCCATAGTCTCACTGCTCTTACAGTATAGAGTCCACAGTCTCACTGCTCTTACAGTATAGAGTCCATAGTCTCACTGCTCTTACAGTAATGAGTCCATAGTCTCACGGCTCTTACAGTAAAGAGTCCATAGTCTCACTGCTCTTACAGTATAGAGTCCATAGTCTCACTGCTCTTACAGTATAGAGTCCACAGTCTCACTGCTCTTACAGTATAGAGTCCACAGTCTCACTGCTCTTACAGTATAGAGTCCACAGTCTCACTGCTCTTACAGTATAGAGTCCATAGTCTCACTGCTCTTACAGTATAGAGTCCATAGTCTCACTGCTCTTACCAAAAAGAATCCTTTTCTATGTTTGTGTACAAACCTTCTTTCCTCCAGACGCAGAGGATGTCCCCTCGTCACAGTCACAGTCCTGGGGATAAATAGATGATGGGAGAGATCTCTGTACTGACCCCTGATATATTTATACATAGTTATTAGATCTCCCCTCAGTCGTCTTTTTTCTAAAGTGAATAACCCTAATTTTGATAATCTTTCAGGTACTGTAGTTGCCCCATTCCAGTTATTACTTTAGATGCCCTCCTCTGGACCTTCTCCAGCTCTGCTATGTCTGCCTTGTTTACAGGAGCCCAGAACTGTACACAGTGCTCCATGTGTGGTCTGACTAGTGATGTGTAAAGTGGTAGGACTATGTTCTCATCACGGGAATCTATGCCCTTTTTGATGCAACCCATTATCTTGTTGGCCTTGGCAGCAGCTGCCTGACACTGGTTTTTGCAGCTTAGTTTGCTGTTTATTAAAATTCCTAGATCCTTTTCCATGTCAGTGTTACCGAGTGTTTTACCATTTAGTATGTACGGGTGACTTGCATTTTTCCTTCCCATGTGCATAACTTTACATTTATCAGTGTTAAACCTCATCTGCCACTTATCTGCCCAAGCCTCCAATCTATCCAGATATGTTTTATAAAACTGTATTTCTCTGCCTTTGATAATTATATTCGCCCTTGTGTTCAAATAATCATCATCGGCAGAGGGGAGGAATATGCTGGGTGGGTTTCTATTGTCCCATTTTTCCCATTGTGTGTTTAAATGGTGATGTCTGTCCTGTTGTCTCCACGTGTGTATTGGCGATCTCCCCTTTGTCCTGAGAGATAATTGGATTGTCCTCGGTTGTCTCCCAGGCAGAGAGGAGGAAACCATGATGCATTGTGGGGATGTGTTGTATCTGTTCTGTATTTGCAAAACTGTAATAAAAACCAGGCTGGGTGTGCCAGCACGTGAGAGCACTGCTTGACCCTCAACACGGAGCCTTATCTCGTTATTGGGGGGATTCCCTATATGCTGTTGGAGACTGATTGCCAGGAGTGTAAGCTGACTGTACGCTTTTCCTGTTCGTCTGCCAGCAGCTATTTGGGAGGTTCCAGTTTGGAGTGCTATTTTGTATCCAGTTCGGGAGGTTGGTGTTCTGCAGTAGCTGTGCCTGTCTCTCAGAAAGGGGCATATCGCCTAAACGGATTTTAACCCCTTGTCTGCTGAAACGGTCCGTTACACTATAGTTCAATATAGTATATATTCCATGTACTTTATCATTTAGCTATTAAAGCCTGCCTACTTTCAGTGCCCTGCCTGTGCTGTTCATAGTGCGCCCTGCGCTGATGAATGGCAGAAAAAGTCTAAGGCATATTGGTACACCATAGACTTTTTTCACAGTGTGGGTCCCCACAGAGAGGGCTCTGAGTGCCGAGTCTGGCACCCGTGCCATAGGTTTGCCATCGCTGTCCTAGAGCATACCTAATCCTCGCCCTGACTCCTAACCATATGAGCAAACCCAGATGGTAGGAGGGCTCATACACAGGAACCTCGAACCCTGAGTCGCCCTGATAATCCCTGGAGTAAAGACAGGGCAGAGACAACCAGTTCTTTCAAGACACAGAACAGGAGTCTCCACCCACCTAGATGCGAGGAAAGGGAAAGACAGAGAACAGCCACTGGATCGGCAGGTGAGAGCCCAGAACAACAAGCACTTACCTGCTGCAGCAACAACGACTGGAACCCATGCATCTGTACTGGAACCCGAACACCAAACAGGACGCAGCAGAAAACAACAAACACGGAATCCAGCAAACCGTTAACGGCCTGGAACTCCATGCAGACAGGGTGCATGGCGTCCTCCGGCAGAGCTGCTCACTGACTTGTAGTTCCCCCTCCGGGGAACCCTGGAGCCCTCTCACAAGGCACTGACCGTGGCATAGAAGGGGTTTGTGTCGGGTGAGTGAGGGCATCGAGTCCCCGCACTGCTGTGGTGGGGACCCGATGCATGACAAGGCAGCCTGATGCCGTGCAGAGGCTGCCCAATTCCTTGCATGGCATCGGGAACTGCCTTCTACGGGTGCCGAGGAGATCCAGCCTGAGGCCACGTCTCCTAGGTAACCTGCCCAGCCTCAGGCCCGTCTCCTAGGCAACCTGTTAGTGTATGACAGAAAAAAGAAAAAAAAACGCTCTTTCCCCTCATTTTATAATAAAAAACAGAGAGAAAAAACAACCCACACATATTAGGTATCACCGCATCCGTAAAGGCTGGCTCTATAAATATACGGTATCACATGATACATTCTGTCAGATAAACACCATAAAAATAAATAAATAAAAACGGTGTTAAAAAAAAAAGCCATTATTGTCACCTTACATCACAAAAAGTGCAACACCAAGCGATCAAAAAGGCGTATGTCCCACAAAATGGTAATAATAACGCCGTCACCTCATCCCGCAAAAAATTTGCCACTACCTAAGACAATCGCCCAAAAAATAAAAAAAACTATAGTTCTCAGAACATGGAGACACTAAAACTTTTTTTTTTTGCTATTATTGTGCTAAAGTGAAATACATAAAAAAATATACATATTAGGTATCGCCACGTCCGTAACAACCAGCTCTATAAAAATATCACATGATCTAACCCCTCAGATGAACACCGTAAAAAAAGTGTAAAAAAAAGCCATTTTTGTCACATTACATCACAAAAATTGCAACAGCAAGTGATCAAAAAGGCATATGCCCCCAAAAATAGTACCAATCAGACCGTCACCTCATTCTGCAAAAAATTAGACCATGCCTAAGAGAATCGGTTCAAAAATAAAAAAGTTATGGCTCTGACTATGGATACACTAAAATATCATTATTTCGGTTTCAAAAAAGCTATTATTGTGTAAAACTTGAATAAATAAGAAAAAGCAGACATATTAGGTATTGCTACGTCCGTAACGATCTGCTCTATAAAAAAAGTCACATGCCCTAATCCCTCAGGTAAACGCTGTAAAAATAAATTAATAAAAACTGCGCCAAAACAACTAATTTTTTGGTCACCTTGGCCCATAAAGTGTAATAATGAATGATCAAAAAATCATATGTACCCAAAAATGGTACGAATAAAAATATCAACTCTTCCTGCAAAAAACGAGCCCCTGCACAAGACGATCGGCAGAAAAATAAAAAAAAATATGGCGTTCAGAAAATGAAGGTACAAAAACCAAATATTTTTTTCAAAAATGCTTTATTATGTAAAACTGAAACAAACATCATAGAAAGTAGACATATTTAATCATTGCATCTGTGACAACCTGCTCTATAAAAATAGCACATAATCTAACCTGTCAGATGAGTGTTGTTAAAAATAAAAACTGCCAAAACATCCATTTTTGGGTTACCTTGCCTCACAAAAAATTTAATATAGAGCAATAAAAAAATATGTACCCCAAAATAGTACCAATAAAACTGCCACCTTATCCCGTAGTTTCCAAAATGTGATCACTTTTTTTAGTTTCTACTGTAAGGGTGCATCGGGGGGCTTCAAATGGGACATGGCATCTAAAAACCAGTTCAGCTAAATATGCCTTCCAAAAACCATATGGCGTAACTTTCCTACTGCGTCCTGCCGTGTGCCCGTACAGCATGTGGGGTGTTTCTGTAGACAGCAGAATCAGGGTAATAAATATTGAATTGCTACTGGGAAAAAATGGGTTAAAATGTAAAATCTGCCAAAAAAGTGAAATTCTGAAATTTCATCTCCATTTTCCATTAATTCTTGTGGAACACCTAAAGGGTTAACAAAGTTTGTAAAATGAGTTTTGTATACCTTGAGGGGTGTAGTTTCTAAAATGGGGTAATTTTTAGGTGGTTTCTATTATGTAAGCCTCACAAAGTGACTTCAGACCTGAACTGGTCCTGGAAAAGTGGGTTTTGGAAATTTTCCGAAAAATTTCAAGATTTACTTCCAAACTTCTAAGCTTTCTAACGTCCCCAAAAAATAAAATGTCAATATAATACCTATATAATTTTCAAAATGATCCAAACATGAAGTAGACATATGGGAAATGTAAAGTAATAACTATTATGTGAGGTATCACTATCTATTATAAAAGTAGAGAAATAGAAATTTGAAAATTTGGGAATTTTTCAAAATTCTGGGTAAATTTGGGCTTTTTTCACAAATAAAGGTAGAATATATCGACTCAAATTTATGACTATCATGAAGTACAATGTGTCACGAGAAAATAATTTCAGAATGGCTGGGATAAGTAAGTGTTTCAGAGGTATTACACATGTCAGATTTGCAAAAAATGGCCTGGGCAGGAAGGTGAAAACAGGCCCGGGGTTGAAGGAGTTAATAATCGTTAAACACACAGGGATGTCCCCCAACAAGAAAAAAGTTACATTTTTAGATTACAGTAGATTGTATATGTATATTGAGCTCTATGGCTCAGTGGTTAGAGGCTTTGCCTTCAATGCAGAAGACCTGGAAGAGACAATTTAAAAACAGAGGCTTAACATTTTTTAAATAAACAGGGGTCTCCCAAACACGGAAAAAAAATGCACTTTTATTTAAAAAATAATATGATCAAACAATTGGTGCCAAATAAGACCCTCTGTTAAGCCATGCCGCCAAATCACGCTCCTCTTTTATTAATGTAAACTTGGCCGGCATTTTTTGTTGGGAAATGTGGCAACCCTACTACTGCAGACCACCAGATGGGCACCCCTGCTGTGTAGGCATAGCGGGATATGTCGGCCATATTCTTCCATTGTAAAGCATTGTGCTTTTTACCGTCCCTGGAGTATAATACAGGATGTAACTCAGGATCAGTACAGGATAAGTAATGTATGTACACAGTGACTGCACCAGCAGAATAGTGAGTGCAGCTCTGGAGTATAATACAGGATGTAACTCAGGATCAGCACAGGATAAGTAATGTATGTACACAGTGACTGCACCAGCAGAATAGTGAGTGCAGCTCTGGAGTATAATACAGGATGTAACTCAGGATCAGTACAGGATAAGTAATGTATGTACACAGTGACTCCACGAGCAGAATAGTGAGTGCAGCTCTGGAGTATAATACAGGATGTAACTCAGGATCAGTACAGGATAAGTAATGTATGTACACAGTGACTGCACCAGCAGAATAGTGAGTGCAGCTCTGGGGTATAATACAGGATGTAACTCAGGATCAGTACAGGATAAGTAATGTATGTACACAGTGACTGCACCAGCAGAATAGTGAGTGCAGCTCTGGAGTATAATCCAGGATGTAACTCAGGATCAGTACAGGATAAGTAATGTATGTACACAGTGACTGCACCAGCAGAATAGTGAGTGCAGCTCTGGAGTATAATACAGGATGTAACTCAGGATCAGTACAGGATAAGTAATGTATGTACACAGTGACTGCACCAGCAGAATAGTGAGTGCAGCTCTGGAGTATAATACAGGATGTAACTCAGGATCAGTACAGGATAAGTAATGTATGTACACAGTGACTGCACCAGCAGAATAGTGAGTGCAGCTCTGGAGTATAATACAGGATGTAACTCAGGATCAGTACAGGATAAGTAATGTATGTACACAGTGACTGCACCAGCAGAATAGTGAGTGCAGCTCTGGAGTATAATACAGGATGTAACTCAGGATCAGGTCAGGATAAGTAATGTATGTACACAGTGACTGCACCAGCAGAATAGTGAGTGCAGCTCTGGAGTATAATACAGGATGTAACTCAGGATCAGTACAGGATAAGTAATGTATGTACACAGTGACTGCACCAGCAGAATAGTGAGTGCAGCTCTGGAGTATAATACAGGATGTAACTCAGGATCAGTACAGGATAAGTAATGTATGTACACAGTGACTGCACCAGCAGAATAGTGAGTGCAGCTCTGGGGTATAATACAGGATGTAACTCAGGATCAGTACAGGGTAAGTAATGTATGTACACAGTGACTGCACCAGCAGAATAGTGAGTGCAGCTCTGGAGTATAATACAGGATGTAACTCAGGATCAGTACAGATAAGTAATGTATGTACACAGTGACTGCACCAGCAGAACAGTGAGTGCAGCTCTGGAGTATAATACAGGATGTAACTCAGGATCAGTACAGGATAAGTAATGTATGTACACAGTGACTGCACCAGCAGAATAGTGAGTGCAGCTCTGGGGTATAATACAGGATGTAACTCAGGATCAGTACAGGGTAAGTAATGTATGTACACAGTGACTGCACCAGCAGAATAGTGAGTGCAGCTCTGGAGTATAATACAGGATGTAACTCAGGATCAGTACAGATAAGTAATGTATGTACACAGTGACTGCACCAGCAGAACAGTGAGTGCAGCTCTGGAGTATAATACAGGATGTAACTCAGGATCAGTACAGGATAAGTAATGTATGTACACAGTGACTGCACCAGCAGAATAGTGAGTGCAGCTCTGCAGTATAATACAGGATGTAACTCAGGATCAGTACAGGATAAGTAATGTATGTACACAGTGACTGCACCAGCAGAATAGTGAGTGCAGCTCTGGAGTATAATACAGGATGTAACTCAGGATCAGTACAGGATAAGTAATGTATGTACACAGTGACTGCACCAGCAGAATAGTGAGTGCAGCTCTGGAGTATAATACAGGATGTAACTCAGGATCAGTACAGGATAAGTAATGTATGTACACAGTGACTGCACCAGCAGAATAGTGAGTGCAGCTCTGGAGTATAATACAGGATGTAACTCAGGATCAGTACAGGATAAGTAATGTATGTACACAGTGACTGCACCAGCAGAATAGTGAGTGCAGCTCTGGAGTATAATACAGGATGTAACTCAGGATCAGTACAGGATAAGTAATGTATGTACACAGTGACTGCACCAGCAGAATAGTGAGTGCAGCTCTGGAGTATAATACAGGATGTAACTCAGGATCAGTACAGGATAAGTAATGTATGTACACAGTGACTGCACCAGCAGAATAGTGAGTGCAGCTCTGGAGTATAATACAGGATGTAACTCAGGATCAGTACAGGATAAGTAATGTATGTACACAGTGACTGCACCAGCAGAATAGTGAGTGCAGCTCTGGAGTATAATACAGGATGTAACTCAGGATCAGTACAGGATAAGTAATGTATGTACACAGTGACTGCACCAGCAGAATAGTGAGTGCAGCTCTGGAGTATAATACAGGATGTAACTCAGGATCAGTACAGGATAAGTAATGTATGTACACAGTGACTGCACCAGCAGAATAGTGAGTGCAGCTCTGGAGTATAATACAGGATGTAACTCAGGATCAGTACAGGATAAGTAATGTATGTACACAGTGACTGCACCAGCAGAATAGTGAGTGCAGCTCTGGAGTATAATACAGGATGTAACTCAGGATCAGTACAGGATAAGTAATGTATGTACACAGTGACTGCACCAGCAGAATAGTGAGTGCAGCTCTGGAGTATAATACAGGATGTAACTCAGGATCAGTACAGGATAAGGTAATGTATGTACACAGTGACTGCACCAGCAGAATAGTGAGTGCAGCTCTGGAGTATAATACAGGATGTAACTCAGGATCAGTACAGGATAAGTAATGTATGTACACAGTGACTGCACCAGCAGAATAGTGAGTGCAGCTCTGGAGTATAATACAGGATGTAACTCAGGATCAGTACAGGATAAGTAATGTATGTACACAGTGACTGCACCAGCAGAATAGTGAGTGCAGCTCTGGAGTATAATACAGGATGTAACTCAGGATCAGTACAGGATAAGTGAATGTATGTACACAGTGACTGCACCAGCAGAATAGTGAGTGCAGCTCTGGAGTATAATACAGGATGTAACTCAGGATCAGTACAGGATAAGTAATATATGTACACAATGACTGCACCAGCAGAATAGTGAGTGCAGCTCTGGAGTATAATACAGGATGTAACTCAGGATCAGTACAGGATAAGTAATGTAAGTATGTACACAGTGACTGCACCAGCAGAATAGTGAGTGCAGCTCTGGAGTATAATACAGGATGTAACTCAGGATCAGTACAGGATAAGTAATGTATGTACACAGTGACTGCACCAGCAGAATAGTGAGTGCAGCTCTGGAGTATAATACAGGATGTAACTCAGGATCAGTACAGGATAAGTAATGTATGTACACAGTGACTGCACCAGCAGAATAGTGAGTGCAGCTCTGGAGTATAATACAGGATGTAACTCAGGATCAGTACAGGATAAGTAATGTATGTACACAGTGACTGCACCAGCAGAATAGTGAGTGCAGCTCTGGAGTATAATACAGGATGTAACTCAGGATCAGTACAGGATAAGTAATGTATGTACACAGTGACTGCACCAGCAGAATAGTGAGTGCAGCTCTGGAGTATAATACAGGATGTAACTCAGGATCAGTACAGGATAAGTAATATATGTACACAGTGACTGCACCAGCAGAATAGTGAGTGCAGCTCTGGAGTATAATACAGGATGTAACTCAGGATCAGTACAGGATAAGTAATGTATGTACACAGTGACTGCACCAGCAGAATAGTGAGTGCAGCTCTGGGGTATAATACAGGATGTAACTCAGGATCAGTACAGGATAAGTAATGTATGTACACAGTGACTGCACCAGCAGAATAGTGAGTGCAGCTCTGGGTATAATACAGGATGTAACTCAGGATCAGTACAGGATAAGTAATGTATGTACACAGTGACTGCACCAGCAGAATAGTGAGTGCAGCTCTGGAGTATAATACAGGATGTAACTCAGGATCAGTACAGGATAAGTAATGTATGTACACAGTGACTGCACCAGCAGAATAGTGAGTGCAGCTCTGGAGTATAATACAGGATGTAACTCAGGATCAGTACAGGATAAGTAATGTATGTACACAGTGACTGCACCAGCAGAATAGTGAGTGCAGCTCTGGAGTATAATACAGGATGTAACTCAGGATCAGTACAGGATAAGTAATGTATGTACACAGTGACTGCACCAGCAGAATAGTGAGTGCAGCTCTGGAGTATAATACAGGATGTAACTCAGGATCAGGTACAGGATAAGTAATGTATGTACACAGTGACTGCACCAGCAGAATAGTGAGTGCAGCTCTGGAGTATAATACAGGATGTAACTCAGGATCAGTACAGGATAAGTAATGTATGTACACAGTGACTGCACCAGCAGAATAGTGAGTGCAGCTCTGGAGTATAATACAGGATGTAACTCAGGATCAGTACAGGATAAGTAATGTATGTACACAGTGACTGCACCAGCAGAATAGTGAGTGCAGCTCTGGGGTATAATACAGGATGTAACTTAGGATCAGTACAGGAAAAGGTAATATATGTACACAATGACTGCACCAGCAGAATAGTGAGTGCAGCTCTGGAGTATAATACAGGATGTAACTCAGAATCAGTACAGGATAAGTAATGTACAGTATGTACACAGTGACTGCACCAGCAGAATAGTGAGTGCAGCTCTGGAGTATAATACAGGATGTAACTCAGGATCAGGTCAGGATAAGTAATGTACGTACACAATGACTGCACCAGCAGAAAAGTGAGTGCAGCTCTGGAGTATAATACAGGATGTAACTCAGGATCAGTACAGGATAAGTGATGTATGTACACAGTGACTGCACCAGCAGAATAGTGAGTGCAGCTCTGGGGTATAATACAGGATGTCACTCAGGATCAGTACAGGATAAGTAATATATGTACACAATGACTGCACCAGCAGAATAGTGAGTGCAGCTCTGGAGTATAATACAGGATGTAACTCAGGATCAGTACAGGATAAGTAATGTACAGTATGTACACAGTGACTGCACCAGCAGAATAGTGAGTGCAGCTCTGGAGTATAATACAGGATGTAACTGAGGATCAGTACAGGATAAGTAATGTATGTACACAGTGACTGCACCAGCAGAATAGTGAGTGCAGCTCTGGAGTATAATACAGGATGTAACTCAGGATCAGTACAGGATAAGTAATGTATGTACACAGTGACTGCACCAGCAGAATAGTGAGTGCAGCTCTGGAGTATAATACAGGATGTAACTCAGGATCAGTACAGGATAAGTAATGTATGTACACAGTGACTGCACCAGCAGAATAGTGAGTGCAGCTCTGGAGTATAATACAGGATGTAACTCAGGATCAGTACAGGATAAGTAATGTATGTACACAGTGACTGCACCAGCAGAATAGTGAGCTGCAGCTCTGGAGTATAATACAGGATGTAACTCAGGATCAGTACAGGATAAGTAATATATGTACACAGTGGACTGCACCAGCAGAATAGTGAGTGCAGCTCTGGAGTGTAATACAGGATGTAACTAAGGATCAGTACAGGATAAGTAATGTATGTACACAGTGACTGCACCAGCAGAATAGTGAGTGCAGCTCTGGGGTATAATACAGGATGTAACTCAGGATCAGTACAGGATAAGTAATGTATGTACACAGTGACTGCACCAGCAGAATAGTGAGTGCAGCTCTGGGGTATAATACAGGATGTAACTCAGGATCAGTACAGGATAAGTAATGTATGTACACAGTGACTGCACCAGCAGAATAGTGAGTGCAGCTCTGGAGTATAATACAGGATGTAACTCAGGATCAGTACAGGATAAGTAATGTATGTACACAGTGACTGCACCAGCAGAATAGTGAGTGCAGCTCTGGAGTATAATACAGGATGTAACTCAGGATCAGTACAGGATAAGTAATGTATGTACACAGTGACTGCACCAGCAGAATAGTGACTGCAGCTCTGGAGTATAATACAGGATGTAACTCAGGATCAGTACAGGATAAGTAATATATGTACACAGTGGCTGCACCAGCAGAATAGTGAGTGCAGCTCTGGAGTGTAATACAGGATGTAACTAAGGATCAGTACAGGATAAGTAATGTATGTACACAGTGACTGCACCAGCAGAATAGTGAGTGCAGCTCTGGGGTATAATACAGGATGTAACTCAGGATCAGTACAGGATAAGTAATGTATGTACACAGTGACTGCACCAGCAGAATAGTGAGTGCAGCTCTGGAGTATAATACAGGATGTAACTCAGGATCAGTACAGATAAGTAATGTATGTACACAGTGCCTGCACCAGCAGAATAGTGAGTGCAGCTCTGGGGTATAATACAGGATGTAACTCAGGATCAGTACAGGATAAGTAATGTATGTACACAGTGACTGCACCAGCAGAATAGTGAGTGCAGCTCTGGAGTATAATACAGGATGTAACTCAGGATCAGTACAGGATAAGTAATGTATGTACACAGTGACTGCACCAGCAGAATAGTGAGTGCAGCTCTGGAGTACACAACCAATACAGGTTGAAAAAGTGAGGCTCTGGTTAATGGTAAATGTTCGCAAACATGATGCTGACATTAGGATCATAGCTGTAGATCACACGTGGACATGGAGTGTGTTGATTATCAGGAAGCCTTGAGTCTCGATCAGTGAGCAGAATGCGTCATCGGTCCGGATACTGTCACAACGACAATGTGCTGCCTGAGGTTCTTAGGTTCTTGACAAGTTCCGGGAAATTTCCTGGGTATAAAGTCCACTGTTAGCAGCAGTTGATTAGTCTGCATAGTTGTATGATCACAAGTCCTGTATACGTTCGCAGGGAGGTAGTACGCCAGTGATAAGAGACGGCTGATTACCAATCATCATGACCGCAGGAAAGATCTGTCACAGAGGGAAGTGGCAGAGCCAAGAGTGGCGTCATCACCCTGGTCCTCTCTGGGAACCCTCCGCTCAGACCACATCGTGTTTGTTTCTCAGTTTCCTTGTTTTTTTACTTTATACTACAACTCCCGTAAATCAAGTCCCGACAACATCCCGCGGTCACCGCAGCTCCTTAATAATAGCAGCCGAGCACAATAAAATATATTTATTTAAGGCAAAGATAAATACATATATCGGACTATGTACAATTTAACTTAGTATCAAATATAAACTCTTTTCATACCCTGTGACCTTATTGTCCATTGTCTAACACTTGCATCCATTAGCAGTCCCTATTTCTGGAGTGGAGCGGGGGCGACCCCTTGTCTGGCGCACACATCATCTGTGTCGACTTTTGCATAACGATGTAATAAGAGTTTTATATTTTCCTACTAAAAAGTTCTTGTAAACAGTGTAGTATTGCTGGAGATTCGATACTGAGAGAGTCTGTACTTCATGCTCTGAATTCTGGGCTTCAGTCTATAGGAAAAGAAATGGAGGAGTATTAGTGGATCATAAATGGGCCGCACAAGATGCACTTAAAGGGGTTATGACTTGATTGATCCAAATTAAAATCAGACACCTTATAATACATGAAATTCTCTTTTTTACAAAGCTAGAACCAGCCCTTTATCTCACATGATCCGGAGAACTCCCCATTTATTGAACAACTCAGTGGCTATACTAACTTTTTAAACCCTTAAGGACTTCAACAGCCTAAGACCGCACTTTAAAGATAGAGAAAGGAAACCACGGCACTCGTTTCAGTGATTTAGAAAATTTTTATTTTCATTTCGTGTTATCATTTATCATTTCATTTTGATCAGCATCCAGGAATGAGATATGTACAGACTGGCCAACGTTTCGGTCCTAATATGGTACCTTGATCACGGCCTTAGTCTTGTCTCGCATGTTGCCTGTGGGATGCGCTATATCGCACTTTAAAGATGGCGCCCATAGCCGCTGGGATTCTGCTGTTTTACACAACAGACACCCGGAGGCAATGTCTGCAATAACGCAGGTATTTAACCCCTCAGATGCCATGTTCAGTTGTGACCACAGCATCTGAGACGGTTTTACCCCGGAGTACTGCACTCCTGGGGCCCAAACAGCTTCCCCGATCTCAGCACGTTAGGAAGGCTCAAGGCTACCACAGCAATACATTATGGAGCCCTGTCTGTGACCGGGTTTCATAAATTTTTTTCAATTTTTTGAATCTCCCGTAGACTGGAATTCATTGCAGTGTATGGGAGAAGCAATTTAACGATTGCATGTTCAAGTCCCCTAAGGCGATTTTAATATAAGTTTAAAAATAAATAAATAAAAGTTTAAAAAAATATTTAAAAATTCATATCACCCTCCTTTCCCCATGAAAGAAAAATAAAGATCATTTGCACTGATGCACCCCCAAAATGCCTAAACTATTAAAATATAAACGTATTTATCCTGTGCGGTGAATGCCCAAAAGAAAAATAAAATCGCCAATTTACAGTTTTTTTTGCTCACTTCATCTCCCCCTAAAAAATGAAGAGAAAGTGATCAAAAAGGCATAGAAAGTTCTGTAGATGTAAGTGCATAAGGACCTGTGATGTCAGCGCAGGTCCTGCTGAATGAAGATAGAAGGATCTTCTATCTTCATTCAGTAGGACCTGCGCTGATGTCACCAAAGGTCCTTTTGCAGGTCCTCAAAGAAGAAGAAAGAAAGAAGACTATGCCGGCTGCGTGAACAAGTAGATGAGGTCATTATTATTTTTTTAACCCCTCAAAGCAACATTTTAGTAAGCATTCTGTATTAAGAATGATATTATTTTCCTTTATAACCATGTTAGAAGGGAAAATAATACAGTAAATTAACTTTAATCAATTTACTAACATCATCTCCTAGAAACTTGCTTGCGGATGCTTGCGATTTGCACGCAGCCCCATTCATTTCTATGGGGCCTGCATTGCGTGAAAAACGCTGAATATAGAGCATGCTGCGATTTTCACGCAATGCGTGAAAATCACTGCTCATCTGCACAGCCCAATTGAAGTGAATGGTTCCGTATTCAGTGCGGGTGCAATGCGTTCACCTTACGCATTGCACCCATGCGGAATTCTCTCCCATGTGAAATGGGCCTTAAATAGTTGTGGGGTCAGAATATGGTGATGCAAAGAAAAAAAAATTGTTTTAATTTTTTAAAAAAAAAGTTACACAAAAAAAGGAAAACAATATAAATGTGGTATCGCTGTAATCGTACTGACCGGAGAATGAAGAGAACAGGTCAATTTTATCTCATAGGGAACGCTGTAAAAACAAAACCCATAAAACTATATAAATGTGGTATCGCTGTAATCGTACTGACCGGAGAATGAAGGGAACAGGTCAATTTTATCTCATAGGGAACGCTGTAAAAACAAAACCCATAAAACTATATAAATGTGGTATCGCTGTAATCGTACTGACCGGAGAATGAAGAGAACAGGTCAGTTTTATCTCATAGGGAACGCTGTAAAAACAAAACCCATAAAACTATATAAATGTGGTATCGCTGTAATCGTACTGACCGGAGAATGAAGGGAACAGGTCAATTTTATCTCATAGGGAACGCTGTAAAAACAAAACCCATAAAACTATATAAATGTGGTATCGCTGTAATCGTACTGACCGGAGAATGAAGAGAACAGGTCAATTTTATCTCATAGGGAACGCTGTAAAAACAAAACCCATAAAACGATATAAATGTGGTATCACTGTAATCGTACTGACCGGAGAATGAAGAGAACAGGTCAGTTTTATCTCATAGGGAACACTGTAAAAACAAAACCCATAAAACTATATAAATGTGGTATCTCTGTAATCGTACTGACCGGAGAATGAAGGGAACAGGTCAGTTTTATCTCATAGGGAACGCTGTAAAAACAAAACCCATAAAACTATATAAATGTGGTATCTCTGTAATCGTACTGACCCGGAGAATGAAGGGAACAGGTCAGTTTTATCTCATAGGGAACGCTGTAAACACAAAACCCATAAAACTATATAAACGTGGTATCTCTGTAATCGTACTGACCGGAGAATGAAGAGAACAGGTCTGTTTTATCTCATAGGGAATGCCAGAAAAAAATAAATTCTAATGTATAAAGCTGAGTGTATGTATGCGTGTGTGTATGTTCGCTAAAGAAATCCGCACCATCGCATTTACAATCACAAAATTTAGCACACCGATGCATCAGGTGTCCGAGAAGGTTTTAGACCGGCTCACAGCTCTCTAGCATGTACCGTTCCTGAGATATTCCCAAAATATGCATTAGCCAATAGAAGCCTGGTCACATGACCCTTATCAGCCGATAAAAGCTCGCAGGCCCTTAGTCTCCACATACACACAGTTTTACACCAGGTTTCTATAACAACCCAACCATTTTTCTTCACTGCTGTAGGTTAGCTTTAAAGGGGCAGGGCGCTGTGGATGACACTGTTAAGTCAGTTTTATCTCATAGGGAATATCATAAAAACAAAACCCATAAACTATATGAATGTGGTATCACTGTAATCGTACTGACCGGAGGATGAAGAGAACAGGTCAGTTTTAGCTCATAGGGAACACTGTAAAATCAAAACCCATAAAATTATGGCGAAATTGCATATTTTTTTACCCAATTTTCCAGCCAGTACAACGTATTATGGAAAAAAAAAACTCATACAGCTATGTGAATGGAAAAATAAAAAGTTATGGCTCTGGGAAGGCTGGGAGTAAAAAACAGAAATTAATAAACAGAAAATCACTCTGTCCTTAAGAGGTTAATCTCATGCAATTACAAAAGTATTTTCCTAGTTTGGAAAATGTAGAATGTTTTATGTGGGACAACCCCTTTAACAGATGGCTGAAATGTGTGCATAGAAATGGAGCTTCATTGTGTAATTCTATCTGGAGAAAGGCCACTTCACAGCCAGTGGCCATATTCTTCATCATGCTAACCGCACTTCTGGCCTGGCCTACCACAGGACGGACAGTGGAGGGTAATCAGGTAATTATCTGTTTATGTATTTTGTGGTCTGTGTCTGCGGGGCAATCCAGCTGGCCATGTCTCCATGGCAGGATTTTCACAGATTGTATTGTACTGTAGTCATACTATAAATAGCATGAGGGATGTACATGGGATGTTCTGTCCTGTACAGTAATATTCCTGCGCTGCAAGTAGAAAACACGTCAGAGCCCTAACATGAGACTGTAAAAAAAGGCAACTGGAGACAAATACTGTAAAAGTCTAGTCAGCAGCACCAGACGGTCAAGAAATTCTGACAATCTGCACTCCTCTCTGAATGTAGGTGTTTGTGCAGGGCTTTAATACAGCGTAAAATTAAAGCTCCATCAATCAAGCAGAAGAAGGTTGGGTTCCTGGCTGCCAGTGACTGGCAGGAACTCCGAGGAGAAGACAGAACTGGTTTATTACTTCTTCTAACCGCTCCTTTCCTCAGAACATAGTACTTACTGAGCACCATGCAGTGAAAAGAGCCTCTTCCACTGTTATACCTGGCAGCGACTTTCATCCAGTGTGTTGAGCATAGGAGAGTTGCAAGGTCTTAGCAGACCCTGATCACCTCTGCCAGAAGTAAGCCTATAGCCTTTTATTATAGATTAAATGAGGGTGAAAAAGGCTGACCACTTACCTTCAGGCTACAACCTTATAATGTTGAGAAGTTAATTTTTTAATGCGTACTTAGATAGATAAGCTAATACATATTAATGGTGTCTTTATAATTATATATTGTGCCTGTGAATAAAGCAGTAATATTTGCTAACTTATTATAAGCATAGAAAACCACTGTTGATAACATGGTAAGGCTATAGTAAGTAGTGTATATGATATGTATATGCTAGGAAACTGCTTCGCCCTCACCATGCTGATGTCTATCCCTGTCAATAAAGTGGAGGTGGAAGTGTGCAGAGCACTGGGGTATTACAAAAGCAGTGCTCCAAGGATTCAGCCCCGCCCCCTGGTGCTCCAACGCGCTAATTTGCATATGAATAAAAATACTGATATTTCTGCAACTGTTTAACACAAAGACAAAAGAAGGTATTTTTTTTAAGAGATTGTGGATTTGTCACAGAATTCACCCTGTACATTTCAGCATTTCAAAGACTGAAATCAGTTGTGGAAAGTAACATAAAGATTGTGGGTCTTTAAAGACAGCGCCCACAGCATCAGACACTCGGAGGCAGAGACCATGATTGGCAATTTTAATGCCAATCACAGACTTTTAAGCCCTCAGATGCTGTGGTCATTGCGATCACAGCACCTAAGAGGTTATTCTCCAGGAACATAGTACTGAGATCAGTAAGTATCAGACTAGCCCAGCAAATTATCAGAGGATCCTCCGATGGGCCCAGGCTCTGATACCATAATGAGCTCCAAAGACCCAGGAGAAAAAAACATTTGGTGACCGGCTCCCATGTCTTTGGAGCCAGCCACTTACCGCTGTGGTCTGTTTCTGTGATTTACAACCGATTAAAACTTATTGATATAGGGGTTGGGCCTTGAGAAAAATTTCCTCTAGTGGGCACCAGGAACCCCAGTCCGAAACTGTCTGAGATATACCCCGCGCTGAGTTTGAGGGAGCCGTTTAGTTGCTACAGAAGCCTCAGTGTTCTGAAGGCTCCGAGGCCTGCCACAGCAATTTTCCTATAAAGCCCTGCCTGTGGTACTGATTTTCCGATAGACTGCAATGGTAAGCCATTGCAGTCTATGGGATAAACGATCAGACGATTGCACGTTAAAGTGCCCTAGATAGGCTTAAAATAAATGAATAAGAAAGGAAAAATAAGTTTATAAAAATTCACATCACCCATCTTTCCCCATTTTAAAAATATGAATAAACAATAAAGTATTTCGAAGGAATATTGACCACACAGATTTTTCTGTGATATTTGACAATCAAGCTAGGTTAGAAGTATTTATTTTTATGTACATTTGTGTCTCCCAAATGAGACCTTTTGGGGACTTTTTAATGATGATTTTCCCATAATCCCATAAATGGGACCGACATATTAGCCTCAGTAACATGCACTGTAAGGCTGATGTGGGACTGCTAATACCTAGCAGCTCCTGCAGCTACCCATTATGTGATGATTGTGTGATCACTGGGGTTTGGCCGCTTTCTGATCCTTATACACAACAGCACGGTGTATACAGATATCAGGAAGGCAGGGATGGCAATAAATTGTCTCTGCCATTTCTTTGCAGTGTAACTTTGCCTGCAACTTCAGACTCTGCAGAGGCATATACTATTGTAGCCGAGCACTGTCAAGTGATCATCTGGCTATTCTGGTCAAATTCTAAAGTACCGAAAGAAAACACTTTGAAGTCTTACCAAAGCCATGCGAACCTGGTCGGAGAGTGGGTGCAATTAACAGGCTGCAGTGTGCTGGTATATGTTCTTAGATACGTGCTGTGTAGTATTATGGGCCATGGAGTAGTACGTGTAGTTAGTAATATGCACATGGACGGCCATGGAATAGTAATTAGTAATATGCACGTGGGCGACCATGTTATTGTAGTCATTAATATCCACATGGACGGCCACGTTATCGTAGTCAGTAATATGTACATAGACGACCATGACCATGGAATTCTAGTCAGTAATATGGACATGGATGACCATGGAAAAGTAGTCAGTAATATGAACATGGATGACCGTGGAATAGCAGTCAGTATTATGTACATGGAGGACCGTGGAAGAATAGTAGTCAGTATTATGTACATGGAGGACCGTGGAAGAATAGTAGTCAGTATTATGTACATGGACGGCCGTGGAAGAAAAGTAGTCAGTAGTATGTACATGGACGACCGTGGAAGAATAGTAGTCAGTATTATGTACATGGCCGACCGTGGAATAGTAGTCAGTAGTATGTACATGGACGACCGTGGAAGAATAGTAGTCAGTATTATGTACATTGCCGACCGTGGAAGAATAGTAGTCAGTATTATGTACATGGACGACCGTGGAAGAATAGTAGTCAGTATTATGTACATTGCCGACCGTGGAAGAATAGTAGTCAGTATTATGTACATTGCCGACCGTGGAAGAATAGTAGTCAGTATTATGTACATGGATGACCGTGGAAGAATAGTAGTCAGTATTATGTACATGGAGGACCGTGGAATAGTAGTCAGTATTATGTACATGGAGGACCGTGGAATAGTAGTCAGTATTATGTACATGGAGGACCGTGGAATAGTAGTCAGTAGTATGTACATGGACGACCGTGGAAGAATAGTAGTCAGTATTATGTACATGGAGGACCGTGGAATAGTAGTCAGTATTATGTACATGGAGGACCGTGGAATAGTAGTCAGTAGTATGTACATGGACGACCGTGGAAGAATAGTAGTCAGTATTATGTACATGGGTGACCATAGAAGCATAGTAGTCAGTATTATGTACATGGAGGACCATGGAATAGTAGTCAGTATTATATACATGGGCGACCATAGAAGCATAGTAGTCAGTATTATGTACATGGACGACCATAGAAGCATAGTAATCTGCACTTGGACACCTGCCTCACCTTCTGACTGACTCTCTGCAGGATGTTCTTCATCGTCCGTATGTTGCTGGAGAACCTCTGTAATGACACGTCTAACTTGCATTGCGAGACACACGTCGTCAGTTTGGGAACAGCATCAAGAAGCAGGGTGAATCCATGCTGAATGTCGGCTTCCTGCTGAGACGTCTGTAAGGAAACAATGGCGCCTTTGTCATTTCATGGCTTGGATGATTGTGCAAGTGATGGGAATTATACAGATATGATCATTGCAGCTTCTCTAGAAACCATGGGGTGGGATGGCGCAGATTCACACATGTCAGTTATGTAAATTTCCTGCATTTTCGGATTGTGCTGCACTGTTTGTAGCTGCGTCACAGCCCTTCCTGTCACCGTGTCCCTGTCACCAGAGGAAGTCTCTCCACTCAGGCAATTAAGCCCATGCCATGATTTGCTTTCTTCCGGGGTAATTGCTGGTTTCCACTTATCTTGTCTGTCATTCCGACCGTCCTGGATATTAATGTGGAATATTCTCCCACTTACCCGGCTCTCCTAATTATGTATTTCATAAGCAAGCCCAAACCCAGAAACCGTCTGACACCTGTGAAGCTGACCTCTGGACACCATATTGTATGTGATGAAGCAGGACATCCCGTGTACGCTGTGTCTCGTATGTATGGACAGGCCGTCCTCACGTCTGGTACAGGATACAGACTTTCTGAGAAGTCTAGTCAGCTACATTTTTCAACACAACTGTATATGAAAAATATGGTCATCAGTGGCAAAGGTGTACAACTGCATAGACATACAGTGGTAGGCATCTGGGACATGTATTTTGTACAGTATTGTACTTCAGAGCTGCAGTCACAATTCTGCTAGTATGACATTTTGAACTTGCAGCAAGCTTTTAGTTATGTATAGATATAACCACTCAACTGCACAAGTCACCAGAGCAGATTCTGTACAAATACTCAACATACAGGGAATGCTGAGAGATTCCAGCTCTGGAGTATAATACAGGATGTAACTCAGGATCAGTACAGGATAAGTAATGTATGTACACGGTGACTCCACCAGCAGAATAGTGAGTGCAGCTCTGGAGTATAATACAGGATGTAACTCAGGATCAGTACAGGATAAGTAATGTATGTACACAGTGACTGCAGCAGCAGAATAGTGAGTGCAGCTCTGGGGTATAATACAGGATGTAACTCAGGATCAGTACAGGATAAGTAATGTATGTACACAGCGACTGCACCAGCAGAATAGTGAGTGCAGCTCTGGAGTATAATACAGGATGTAACTCAGGATCAGTACAGATAAGTAATGTATGTACACAGTGACGGCACCAGCAGAATAGTGAGTGCAGCTCTGGAGTATAATACAGGATGTAACTCAGGATCAGTACAGGATAAGTAATGTATGTACACAGTGACTGCACCAGCAGAATAGTGAGTGCAGCTCTGGAGTATAATACAGGATGTAACTCAGGATCAGTACAGATAAGTAATGTATGTACACAGTGACGGCACCAGCAGAATAGTGAGTGCAGCTCTGGAGTATAATACAGGATGTAACTCAGGATCAGTACAGGATAAGTAATGTATGTACACAGTGACTGCACCAGCAGAATAGTGAGTGCAGCTCTGGAGTATAATACAGGATGTAACTCAGGATCAGTACAGGATAAGTAATGTATGTACACAGTGACTGCACCAGCAGACTAGTGAGTGCAGCTCTGGAGTATAATACAGGATGTAACTCAGGATCAGTACAGATAAGTAATGTATGTACACAGTGACTGCACCGGCAGAATAGTGAGTGCAGCTCTGGAGTATAATACAGGATGTAACTCAGGATCAGTACAGGATAAGTAATATATGTACACAGTGACTGCACCAGCAGAATAGTGAGTACAGCTCTGGAGTATAATACAGGATGTAACTCAGGATCAGTACAGATAAGTAATGTATGTACACAGTGACTGCACCGGCAGAATAGTGAGTGCAGCTCTGGAGTATAATACAGGATGTAACTCAGGATCAGTACAGATAAGTAATATATGTACACAGTGACTGCACCAGCAGAATAGTGAGTGCAGCTCTGGAGTAGAATACAGGATGTAACTCAGGATCAGTACAGATAAGTAATGTATGTACACAGTGACTGCACCGGCAGAATAGTGAGTGCAGCTCTGGAGTAGAATACATGATGTAACTAAGGATCAGTACAGGATAAGTAATGTATGTACACAGTGACTGCACCAGCAGAATAGTGAGTGCAGCTCTGGAGTATAATACAGGATGTAACTCAGGATCAGTACAGGATAAGTAATGTATGTACACAGCGACTGCACCAGCAGAATAGTGAGTGCAGCTCTGGAGTATAATACAGGATGTAACTCAGGATCAGTACAGATAAGTAATGTATGTACACAGCGACTGCACCAGCAGAATAGTGAGTGCAGCTCTGGAGTATAATACAGGATGTAACTCAGGATCAGTACAGATAAGTAATGTATGTACACAGCGACTGCACCAGCAGAATAGTGAGTGCAGCTCTGGAGTATAATACAGGATGTAACTCAGGATCAGTACAGGATAAGTAATGTATGTATACAGTGACTGCACCAGCAGAATAGTGAGTGCAGCTCTGGGGTATAATACAGGATGTAACTCAGGATCAGTACAGGATAAGTAATGTATGTACACAGTGACTGTACCAGCAGAATAGTGAGTGCAGCTCTGGAGTATAATACAGGATGTAACTCAGGATCAGTACAGGATAAGTAATGTATGTACACAGTGACTGCACCAGCAGAATAGTGAGTGCAGCTCTGGAGTATAATACAGGATGTAACTCAGGATCAGTACAGGATAAGTAATGTATGTACACAGTGACTGCACCAGCAGAATAGTGAGTGCAGCTCTGGAGTATAATACAGGATGTAACTCAGGATCAGTACAGGATAAGTAATGTATGTACACAGTGACTGCACCAGCAGAATAGTGAGTGCAGCTCCGGAGTGTAATACAGGATGTCACTCAGGATCAGTACAGGACAAGTAATGTATGTACACAGTGACTGCACCAGCAGAATAGTGAGTACAGCTCTGGAGTATAATACAGGATGTAACTCAGGATCAGTACAGGATAAGTAATGTATGTACACGGTGACTGCACCAGCAGAATAGTGAGTGCAGCTCTGGAGTAAATGCAGGATGTAACTCAGGATCAGTACAGGATAAGTAATGTATGTACACAGTGACTGCACCAGCAGAATAGTGAGTGCAGCTCTGGAGTATAATACAGGATGTAACTCAGGATCAGTACAGATAAGTAATGTATGTACACAGTGACTGCACCAGCAGACTAGTGAGTGCAGCTCTGGAGTATAATACAGGATGTAACTCAGGATCAGTACAGATAAGTAATGTATGTACACAGTGACTGCACCGGCAGAATAGTGAGTGCAGCTCTGGAGTATAATACAGGATGTAACTCAGGATCAGTACAGATAAGTAATATATGTACACAGTGACTGCACCAGCAGAATAGTGAGTGCAGCTCTGGAGTAGAATACAGGATGTAACTCAGGATCAGTACAGATAAGTAATGTATGTACACAGTGACTGCACCGGCAGAATAGTGAGTGCAGCTCTGGAGTAGAATACATGATGTAACTAAGGATCAGTACAGGATAAGTAATGTATGTACACAGTGACTGCACCAGCAGAATAGTGAGTGCAGCTCTGGAGTATAATACAGGATGTAACTCAGGATCAGTACAGGATAAGTAATGTATGTACACAGCGACTGCACCAGCAGAATAGTGAGTGCAGCTCTGGAGTATAATACAGGATGTAACTCAGGATCAGTACAGATAAGTAATGTATGTACACAGCGACTGCACCAGCAGAATAGTGAGTGCAGCTCTGGAGTATAATACAGGATGTAACTCAGGATCAGTACAGATAAGTAATGTATGTACACAGCGACTGCACCAGCAGAATAGTGAGTGCAGCTCTGGAGTATAATACAGGATGTAACTCAGGATCAGTACAGGATAAGTAATGTATGTATACAGTGACTGCACCAGCAGAATAGTGAGTGCAGCTCTGGGGTATAATACAGGATGTAACTCAGGATCAGTACAGGATAAGTAATGTATGTACACAGTGACTGCACCAGCAGAATAGTGAGTGCAGCTCTGGAGTATAATACTGGATGTAACTCAGGCTCAGTACAGGATAAGTAATGTATGTACACAGTGACTGCAGCTGCAGAATAGTGAGTGCAGCTCCGGAGTGTAATACAGGATGTCACTCAGGATCAGTACAGGACAAGTAATGTATGTACACAGTGACTGCACCAGCAGAATAGTGAGTGCAGCTCTGGAGTATAATACAGGATGTAACTCAGGATCAGTACAGGATAAGTAATGTATGTACACGGTGACTGCACCAGCAGAATAGTGAGTGCAGCTCTGGAGTAAATGCAGGATGTAACTCAGGATCAGTACAGGATAAGTAATGTATGTACACAGTGACTGCACCAGCAGAATAGTGAGTGCAGCTCTGGAGTATAATACAGGATGTAACTCAGGATCAGTACAGGATAAGTAATGTATGTACACAGCGACTGCACCAGCAGAATAGTGAGTGCAGCTCTGGAGTATAATACAGGATGTAACTCAGGATCAGTACAGATAAGTAATGTATGTACACAGTGACTGCACCAGCAGAATAGTGAGTGCAGCTCTGGGGTATAATACAGGATGTAACTCAGGATAAGTACTGTATGTACACAGTGACTGCACCAGCAGAATAGTGAGTGCAGCTCTGGAGTATAATACAGGATGTAACCCAGGATCAGTACAGGATAAGTAATGTATGTACATAGTGACTGCACCAGCAGAATAGTGAGTGCAGCTCTGGAGTATAATACAGGATGTAACTCAGGATCAGTACAGGATAAGTAATGTATGTACACAGTGACTGCACCAGCAGAATAGTGAGTGCAGCTCTGGAGTATAATACAGGATGTAACTCAGGATCAGTACAGGATAAGTAATGTATGTACACAGTGACTGTACCAGCAGAATAGTGACTGCAGCTCTGGAGTATAATACAGGATGTAACCCAGGATCAGTACAGGATAAGTAATGTATGTACACAGTGACTGCACCAGCAGAATAGTGAGTGCAGCTCTGGAGTATAATGCAGGATGTAACTCAGGATCAGTACAGATAAGTAATGTATGTACACAGCGACTGCACCAGCAGAATAGTGAGTGCAGCTCTGGAGTATAATACAGGATGTAACTCAGGATCAGTACAGGATAAGTAATGTATGTGCACAGTGACTGCACCAGCAGAATAGTGAGTGCAGCTCTGGAGTATAATACAGGATGGAACCCAGGATCAGTACAGGATAAGTAATGTATGTACACAGTGACTGCACCAGCAGAATAGTGAGTGCAGCTCTGGAGTATAATACAGGATGTAACTCAGGATCAGTACAGGATAAGTAATGTATGTACACAGTGACTGCACCAGCAGAATAGTGAGTGCAGCTCTGGAGTATAATACAGGATGTAACTCAGGATCAGTACAGGATAAGTAATGTATGTACACAGCGACTGCACCAGCAGAATAGTGAGTGCAGCTCTGGAGTATAATACAGGATGTAACTCAGGATCAGTACAGGATAAGTAATGTATGTACACAGTGACTGCACCAGCAGAATAGTGAGTGCAGCTCTGGAGTATAATACAGGATGGAACCCAGGATCAGTACAGGATAAGTAATGTATGTACACAGTGACTGCACCAGCAGAATAGTGAGTGCAGCTCTGGAGTATAATACAGGATGGAACCCAGGATCAGTACAGGATAAGTAATGTATGTACACAGTGACTCCTCTATAAATTATATATTGGGTAATTATACGCTTTGATATCTCTGAAGTCCACGGTACTGGTTGATTTATTGTCTCTTGTCACTAAGTATCCAGGTTCATTAGTGAGATACATATAGTTGTCTCTTACCTGTAGCCTCAGCCATTCTGCGTTCAGACTTGGTTGTGGTAGAGGGATGTCCTCTGAGAACTGACATGGAGCGTTCTATAGAGGAGAACAAGGATCAGCCTATAACAGTGGATTCAAATGTACAATAACATAAAGTAACAGTGAGTTAGGAACCTGGAGCTAAACCCAGCATGCTTCACGTGGAACGTAAACCTATCCCCCAGTGTCCTGCACTATTAGAACACCGCTTGCTGTGTGATAATATAATAGAAACTGCACATTTTGCTACCAGTTTTGAGAAAATAAAATCTTCTCTTGCCGCTGTTCAAATATGGGGAGCAGAGGGAACCTGAGTCTGACAGATCATAGCAGGCCCAGAATTTGTCATGTTCACACCGATCGCCTACATTTTAAGACAGGCGCTGGTCTTTTTAAAACTGCCCCACTGCACTTGTTGCTGGAGTTGCCATGGTAGTGCCGACAGGACATTATCTTCATGACAGCAACCGGGTGGAGATGATGAGCAGAAATAAAAGTGTAGACAGTCTGATTACAAGTACTACACACCTGTAAGGAGATATCAGAAGCCGTGGGACTGACGGTTCATCTCGTGTCATCCCGCATACACTGTCATCAAATCTTATCATTGGAATCACTCCCTTCACAGGAGAAATGGTTCCAATAATGGCACTAAGCAAGGCTGCCAGGGAACCCTGCGTGACAACCCCCCGGAGAGTATAACTAATGGTGCGGACATGTTACAGACAATGGGACAACAAACCGACAGCACTAGATCTGTAGCTTTGTATTAACATTCCTGCAGCTCACCATTGCTTTTGCTTGATCAGTGATGGATCTGACGTAATGATCGAGAACGGATTTGTCGCAGAACGGCAGGGAAGTAACAAGCGTCACATCAACAAGTAACATCTGTAGCAGGATAAGTAAACCTGGAAAACAGCAGAGAGGAAATGGGAGTCATTTGTGACAACTGCTCATGAAACGTAAAAAGCTGAAAGGGGTTCTCCAGGATTAAGCAACTGATGAGCTATCCCTATCAGATTGGCTGGGGTTGACATCCCGCACCACTGCCGATCATCTTTTTGGGAGTAGCTCTGCACCTTTCATTGTGTAGTGGATGGAGTTGGTTATTGCAGCACTGTGCCCATTGCAGTGAATGGTGACTACCTCTGTCTGCTACCCAATGGAAGGAGCTGTGTAGTTTGGGTGATGGAGCTGATCGGCGAGAGTGCAGGATGATCGATCACCACCGATCTGACATTGATGACCATTAATAGTTAAATACCAACGAATCCCTTTGATGTATAACCAAAGTAATTGTTCAGGAGAATGCTGAGAGATGCTTCTTCTGGAAGGGAAGGTGTATATATAAAGGTATATATCGTGCCAGCAATCCAAGAGAGCAGCAGCACTAGGATATCCAGCATGTACACAACGTTTAGGCTCAGCACAGAGTCTTTCGTTATAGGCAGAAACGTTGCCACATGTGGTGAATAAAGCCATAGCTCTTTTGGATTCTTGAAGTCCTTTTTCTTCCTTAAGTTGGTGAGTAGTCATAAGGAGGACTGATCCTTACTCTGGTATGCAATGCCAGCATACTCCACAGCACTGAACATGTATAAAAAAAAGTGTATTTAGAGAAGGCTCACCTCCATTGAGGAAGGAGTCTTAGTTAACTCCGAAACGCGTATGGTGAAAGATAACCCCATGAAATCAAGCATATAATTGGAACATTGAAGCGCTTCAAGTCGAATATAAGGAGAGGGATCGGTATCGAAACTTTGGAAGGAAAAATCGAAAATCGATAGCCGTAGTGACATCTGATCTGATGCTTGATTAAGCACCTGTGCAGGAACTACATCATATAAACCACTAATACGGCACTCCTATAAGTGATGACTGAAGGTCCCCAAACCTACAGAGAAACCTTCTGGAAGTTACACAACTGTCTGCAATAAGTGCACTACACGTGGGATGCCACGACAGTCGCAGCACAACCGGCACCACTCCACAAAACCGTGAGTAAAACCTAGTGCCGAGTTAGTGTATATGCGGACAGAGGTATCTAGGACACCAACGATCTAATTAAAAGAAATACAAGTGACTATATTAAAAAGACTATCTGACTATACTGAAGTTCGTTTATGACCTTCTCCCTTAAACTCTGAATACCGCCGACTGTGACAAACAGTTGGGCGATTAGATTTGCTGGATGAACAATTCAATGCGGCTATGCAGAGTTATAGGAAGTAACTATTAAACTGAGGAATTTACCAGAACCTTAATCTTCTAGGATCTTACACATACGTCTAGTTTTATTTCGTTTTTATTTGTTTTTAATAACATTATTATAAGTATTATACAGCATGCAATTATATGTTTATTAACGATTTTATGTGCTACAATACACAATTTTGGTTTGAATAAAATATATTGTCTATACAAACTTTCCATGTGTACCTGAATGTAGGTGTGCCCTACCATTATTTTCAATTATGTATAAAAAAAGGTCAGACATTAGAGAGGAACACAGTAATCAGAAGTTCTAATAGGAGGACCCTGTTCATGAGAGCTTACAATCTATGAGGAGACGAGAGAGTAAGAGGAACCTGCTGATGAGAACTTACGATCTATGAGGAGACACAAGAGGAGTGAGAACCCCCATTACAAGAGCTTACAATCTATAAGAAACTAGAGGAGACCCTCATAGATTGTAAGCTCTTGTGATTAGGTCCTCACTCGAGCTTACAATCTATGAGGAGACAAGAAAGTAAGATGAACCTGCTAATGAGAACGTACAATCTATGTGGAGATAGAGGAGCAAGGACCTAATCACAAGAGCTTACAATCTATGAGGACATAGAGGAGACGAAAGAGGAGTGAGGACCTAATCACAAGAGCTTACAATCTATGAGGAGACACAAGAGGAGTGAGGACCTGATCGCAAGAGATAACAATCTATGATGAGATAGAGGAGACACAAGAAGAGTGAGGACCTGATCACAAGATCTTACAATCAATAAAGAGATAGAGGAAACACAAGAGGCGTGAGGACCTATTTACAAGAGCTTACAATCTATGAGGAGACAAGAGAGTAAGAGGAACCTGCTGCTGAGAACTTCCAATCTATGTGGAGATAGAGGTGACACAAAAGGAGCGAGGACCTAATCACAAGAGCTTACAATCTATGAGGACATAGAGGAGACACAAGGGGAGTGAGGACCTGATCACAAGAGCTTACAATCTATTAGGAGACACAAGAAGAGTGAGGACCTGATCACAAGAGCTTACAATCTATGAGGACATAGAGGAGACGAAAGAGGAGTGAGGACCTAATCACAAGAGCTTACAATCTATGAGGAGACACAAGAGGAGTGAGGACCTGATCGCAAGAGATAACAATCTATGATGAGATAGAGGAGACACAAGAAGAGTGAGGACCTGATCACAAGATCTTACAATCAATAAAGAGATAGAGGAAACACAAGAGGCGTGAGGACCTATTTACAAGAGCTTACAATCTATGAGGAGACAAGAGAGTAAGAGGAACCTGCTGCTGAGAACTTCCAATCTATGTGGAGATAGAGGTGACACAAAAGGAGCGAGGACCTAATCACAAGAGCTTACAATCTATGAGGACATAGAGGAGACACAAGGGGAGTGAGGACCTGATCACAAGAGCTTACAATCTATTAGGAGACACAAGAAGAGTGAGGACCTGATCACAAGAGCTTACAATCTATGAGGAGACATGAGAGGAATAAGGACCTGATCACAAGAGCTTACAATCTATGAGGACATAGAGGAGACGAAAGAGGAGTGAGGACCTAATCACAAGAGCTTACAATCTATGAGGAGACACAAGAGGAGTGAGGACCTGATCGCAAGAGATAACAATCTATGATGAGATAGAGGAGACACAAGAAGAGTGAGGACCTGATCACAAGATCTTACAATCAATAAAGAGATAGAGGAAACACAAGAGGCGTGAGGACCTATTTACAAGAGCTTACAATCTATGAGGAGACAAGAGAGTAAGAGGAACCTGCTGCTGAGAACTTCCAATCTATGTGGAGATAGAGGTGACACAAAAGGAGCGAGGACCTAATCACAAGAGCTTACAATCTATGAGGACATAGAGGAGACACAAGGGGAGTGAGGACCTGATCACAAGAGCTTACAATCTATTAGGAGACACAAGAGGAGCGAGGACCTGATCACAAGAGCTTACAATCTATTAGGAGACAGGGGTGACACAAGAGTAAGGGTGCTTGTTCTGCACAATGGGCCATAATGGGTAGTACACACAAAGCTGCAAGAGTTGGTCACCAGTGTTCTCTCTAAGCCTTGGCAGCTGCTGAGCGGGGTCGGCTCAGAGCTGGGCACAGCGCCATCAAAGGTGGGTGATAGGAAAACCTAAGATAACTGTGACATCAAAGAGCATACAGTGTAACCCCTGCACCATCCCGTACAATACAGTATAATCCATGCACCTTGCTGTGTAATATATAGTATAATGCCTACACCATGCTGTACAGAATACATTATAATCCCTGCACCATGCCGTACAATATATAGTATAGTCAATACACCATGCTGTACAATATACAGTATAACCTCTGCACCATCCCGTACAATACAGTATAATCCATGCACCTTGCTGTGTAATATATAGTATAATCCCTACACCATGCTGTACAGAATACATTATAATCCCTGCACCATGCCGTACAATATATAGTATAGTCAATACACCATGCTGTACAATATACAGTATAACCTCTGCACCATCCCGTACAATACAGTATAATCCATGCACCTTGCTGTGTAATATATAGTATAATCCCTACACCATGCTGTACAGAATACATTATAATCCCTGCACCATGCCGTACAATATATAGTATAGTCAATACACCATGCTGTACAATATACAGTATAACCTCTGCACCATCCCGTACAATACAGTATAATCCATGCACCTTGCTGTGTAATATATAGTATAATCCCTACACCATGCTGTACAGAATACATTATAATCCCTGCACCATCCCGTACAATACAGTATAATCCCTACACCATGCAGTACAGAATGCATTATAAAATCCCTGCCCCATGCCGTACAATATACAGTATAGTTCATACACCATGCTGTACAGTATACAGTATAATACCTGCACCATGCCGTACAATATACACAATAACCCCACAGTGTAGGTGTTATATTGTATATTGTACAGCATGGTGTATGTATTATAATGTATATTGTAGAGCATGGTGCAGGGATTATAATGTGTATTGTAGAGCATGGTGCAGGGATTATAATGGCACTGTAGATGAGGGTGCTATAGGTGATGGCACTGTAGGTGAGGGGTCCTATAGGTGATGGCACTGTAGATGAGGGTGCTATAGGTGATGGCACTGTGGATGAGGGTGCTATAGGTGATGGCACTGTAGATGAGGGTGCTATAGGTGATGGCACTGTAGATGAGGGTGCTATAGGTGATGGCACTGTAGATGAGGGTGCTATAGGTGATGGCACTGTGGATGAGGGTGCTATAGGTGATGGCACTGTGGATGAGGGTGCTATAGGTGATGGCACTGTAGATGAGGGTGCTATAGGTGATGGCACTGTAGATGAGGGTGCTATAGGTGATGGCACTGTGGATGAGGGTGCTATAGGTGATGGCACTGTAGATGAAGGTGCTATAGGTGATGCAACTGTATATGGGGGTGCTATAGGTGATGGCACTGTGGATGAAGATGCTATAGTTGAAGTCACTGTAGATGAGGGTGCTATAGGTGATGGCACTGTAGATGGGGGTGCTATAGTTGAAGTCACTGTAGATGAGGGTGCTATAGGTGATGGCACTGTAGATGAGGGTGCTATAGGTGATGGCACTGTAGATGAGGGTGCTATAGGTGATGGCACTGTAGATGAAGGTGCTATAGGTGATGGCACTGTAGATGAGGGTGCTATAGGTGATGGCACTGTAGATGAGGGTGCTATAGGTGATGGCACTGTAGATGAGGGTGCTATAGGTGATGGCACTGTGGATGAGGGTGCTACAGGTGATGGCACTGTAGATGAAGGTGCTATGAGTGATGCAACTGTATATGGGGGTGCTATAGGTGATGGCACTGTAGATAAGGGTGCTACAGGTGATGGCACTGCAGATGAGGGTGCTATAGGTGATGCAACTGTATATGGGGGTGCTATAGGTGATGGCACTGTAGATGAAGGTGCTATAGGTGATGGCACTGTAGATGAAGGTGCTATAGGTGATGCAACTGTATATGGGGGTGCTATAGGTGATGGCACTGTAGATGAGGGTGCTATAGGTGATGGCACTGTAGATGAGGGTGCTATAGGTGATGGCACTGTAGATGAGGGTGCTATAGGTGATGGCACTGTAGATGAAGGTGCTATAGGTGATGGCACTGTAGATGAGGGTGCTATAGGTGATGGCACTGTAGATGAGGGTGCTATAGGTGATGGCACTGTAGATGAGGGTGCTATAGGTGATGGCACTGTGGATGAGGGTGCTACAGGTGATGGCACTGTAGATGAAGGTGCTATAGGTGATGCAACTGTATATGGGGGTGCTATAGGTGATGGCACTGTAGATAAGGGTGCTATAGGTGATGGCACTGTAGATGAAGGTGCTATAGGTGATGCAACTGTATATGGGGGTGCTATAGGTGATGGCACTGTGGATGAAGATGCTATAGTTGAAGGCACTGTAGATGAGGGTGCTATAGGTGATGGCACTGTAGATGAGGGTGCTATAGGTGATGGCACTGTAGATGAGGGTGCTATAGGTGATGGCACTGTAGATGAGGGTGCTATAGGTGATGGCACTGTGGATGAGGGTGCTACAGGTGATGGCACTGTAGATGAAGGTGCTATAGGTGATGCAACTGTATATGGGGGTGCTATAGGTGATGGCACTATAGATAAGGGTTCTATAGGTGATGGCACTGTGGATGAGGGTGCTACAGGTGAAGGCACTGTGGATAAGGGTTCTATAGGTGATGGCACTGTAGATGAGGGTGCTATAGGTGATGGCACTGTAGATGAGGGTGCTACAGGTGAAGGCACTGTGGATAAGGGTTCTATAGGTGATGGCACTGTAGATGAGGGTGCTATAGGTGATGGCACTGTAGATGATGGTCCTACAGGTGATGGCACTGTGGATAAGGGTTCTATAGGTGATGCACTGTAGATGAGGGTGCTATAGGTGATGGCACTGTAGATGAGGGTGCTATAGGTGATGGCACTGTAGATGATGGTCCTACAGGTGATGGCACTGTGGATAAGGGTTCTATAGGTGATGGCACTGTAGATGAGGGTGCTATAGGTGATGGCACTGTAGATGATGGTCCTACAGGTGATGGCACTGTAGATGAGGGTTCTTTAGGTGAGAGTATCATAGCGGAGGGCAGCACCAGGTACCAAAAGGATGAAACAAACAAGTGTAACCTGCTGTAAATGTAACGCAGCCACAGCTGTGGACATGCTCTAGTGTATCAGCTAAACCAAATAACAAGAGTTAGCGAGAAGAAAAGCTAAGAAGTGTGAGGGGTTAATGTCTGACAATCCTGTGTGATCTGGGGTATCTCGAGGTATTATATTGCTGCAGCCTGTGGGGTCCCAAACTTGCAGGGGGCCCCTGGACGCCGAGCCTTAGATGGATACATTCCTGCACAGTCTATCATGCCCTTGTGAAAACCCATGAGTTCAAATGATGTATTTGCTGAACTTTTAGCGGGAGTAGTCTGAGGTTTATTCTCAAGCAGACTCTTCCACTGGGGGGGTGGCAAGTGCCTTATCCACCAAGGTGGCAGCTCTCTCCAACGTGGGTGGCCTACATTCCCTCCCGGACCCATACTCATATTTCTGGGGAGCACATTGCAAAGAACTGATCTTTTGGGAACACTTGCAGAATATCATCCATAGTGAATGCTGCCTCCAGCCATCTTCGACAAGCCTGGGGAATCTTATGGGCATACATCCTAAAAGAACATCCAACAGTGCATAGAAGGTCTCGGAACTGGGTCTCATAGGAATCAAGGGTGACAGCATCCAAAATAGTTTGTCTTACCATGTTATAGTCTCAAATCCATGGTGTGTCAAAGGTTTGGTACGCATCTGGGGCTCCTCCATCAAGAAGCACCTCTAACATATGTATCCATTTAGAGGTGGGAACATCCTTTCCTTTTCAGCCTGCCTTACGGCTTCCATTTTGGCTTGTTTTTGTTGTGCCCTGCAAGCAGCTTCCTGTTTATACTCCTGGGTGGCGCCTGGCCCCACAACCACCATCTCCTCCTCATACCACACCACCCATTGGCTTCTAGTGGAGAACCCCAGTATCTGGCACTTGTCCATTATCCATCTGGTAGGGGGTGGTTTGACCCACATTCACCAGCAGATCTATCAGTTGTTTTTTAGATAGTCCTTTGTAGTTCAGGCCCAGTGAAAAAGCTTTCTTTTGTAGGCTCAGTGTTTCTGTACTCCTTCTCTGGGTGGTCCTCCATGGGCCTGCGGTCTGTTGATACCACTGCTGCCATCAATTGGTCACGGGGTTCGTTCACTTCTTGTGCAATCAACAGAGCGAGTGATGTGGGGACAGCCCCAACCATGTTTATTGCAGGTATAATTACAAATGCTAAACCAGCCCTGCACCACACAGGAAGGAGAATGGTCTGTGGGACCTGGTATAGTCCAGTGGGATAGGAAATACAGTCCACAGAGCCGAGTCTATCCCCATGGCTGTATATTTCACTCTACTGGATTATAGTCCACACAACTCCGCTTACTGGTCACAGGGACAGCGATCCTCCAGATCTTTCTCCTGATGAGTGTCCCTCCTGGATGTTGGCTTCAGCTTGAACTCCTCTAATGCAGGTCACCACAAGTGATGCATGTCATTCTAGTGTCCTCTTAGGGTGCTGGGCTCAGTATCATCTCCCCCAGATCTGCCTTCAAGACTCTAGGCAGGAACTCTCACTCTGGGGTCTCTCTCTACCATCTTTTAACCCATGACATCTCAGAGGTTTTAAGCCACCCCTCAACATTGAAGGTTGTATTCCCTAATCAGGCTTTGCAGGGAGCGTCTGCAGGAACTGGACAATTAGACCCATCAAAGATGCCAAAATGTCCAGTCTGAGCGGGAGGTTGTCAGGTGGAAGCCGACAACGTGTAGCTGGGAGGTAGAAGGACAATGAAGCTGATTAAATTATCTCCTCCATGTGGTGGGTGCTGACCTCCAGGCTGGGTTACACACAACAAAACCGGCAACGCTGACATAAAATCATCAACCACAATACAGAGACATATAAAAAACATAACTGGGGGCCCACCATATAGATATATTCAAATATTACCTGCTCACACAGTAGCTGCAAGATGATTAATCATGGAGGTCCTTGCAGCGACTTTGAGAAGGTAGGTCTTTTGGAAAAGAGGATAATGGCTGGCGGCCTCTGATCACGTCAAGAAAATGGGTCGTTTCTTACATAATTTAACCAGTTTTTTTTTTATATGAACATAGGCTGATTGAGGTGCTGCATGCTGCTTTTTTGTAGTGCAGTAATTCTACTGCATTATGTGTCACTTGTTCAGGCGGTGGGAGACTAGGGGCCTACCGGGGGAGTCACCTGTCCGAACCTGCCTGGGTCACTCATCATAGCAGTGTCCTAATGTAACGGAGACATTGGTCAACACAAAGCGGGAACACGTGGACAACTACCCTCAGCCCTAACCTCAGTGCAGTGCACAGACCACTGCGAATGCATCCATAGCAGCAGGCTGTCAGACAGGACCCAGCTGTTGGATTGTCCCTACGTAGCGTGGCAGCAGTCACACAACTCTAGTCCCCATCGTATCTTAGGCTGCACTATTAATCAGATTTTTCTAAGCATATATACATAACAAATGAATCTTTTATATGGCAGCAGCTGTGAGATGCACAGGGAAGACACAGAATTACACAAGGTTTCCTACATCATTAGCAGTACTGAGACGGGTGAGGAAATGATAAAACGTGGGAAGATATGGCTTCAGTTTAGTAGACCAGCGCTATACTTTATATCTGGGGAGGAAAAACAAGCCCGATTTTCTACTGAGTCAACAGCATGCGTTGTGGGTACCGTCATGTCTTGGCAGGCGGATGTCAGATTTTACTGTAAAAGTCTACTCCACACGCATGTGTTAGAAAGATATAAATGGTGGTTTGTATTCTCCACGACAGCCTCAGGATCTGGGCCTGTAACTTCAAGATTTCAGCACAGAAGAAAGAAGTAGAAGTGTAATGATTTCCTGCAAGTCTTCGTATATGCCAGAAAAAAAATATTGCCATATTATTTGTCCAAATGATTGCGGCTTCTTTCGACATTCTCAAGCTTTTTCTCAAGATGCAGAAAAGTATTGTGGAAGGAAGCCACAAGAGCGACTGCTGAAAGCGGGGACCTGGTGCATGCTGTTATCCAGAGGTGTCAGCAGGATGACGAGCCACGACCACTTGTCACACTCCCCACATCTATTTGTCATGCATTTCTGAAGGACAACCATATCGTATTTCAGTCTACAAGTAAGAGGTCAAACTAGATCTGGGAGTTGAGGAGGTGCACAAAAAGGTGACAATATTTCCTGTTACCCAGACACGAGGCAAACAGGTGGCTCACCCTTCAGTTACTGAGATTCAATCTTGGAGTTCAAATCCAAAGCATGTTCTGGGTCCAGACACGTGGACTTGTGCAAAATCAATGTAAATTCCTTATCCTGGCCTGTGTTTACAGCACAAGTCACAACTTTCAAGCTGATTCTTCCGTACCAAGGATCCCAGGACAAGAGACCAGCAGTCATCGCTAATTATTGTGGTGCATCTTTTGCGGCCCCATTGGAGTTAATGGGTCTACATTCGAGCCACAAAAAATGTGGCTTAGCTGTGGCACCAAACAATGTTTGTGTGCGGCCCCGAAAAATAGAGCATGTCCTATTCTTGTCCGTATCACAGACAAGAATAGGACTGGTTTATTTAAAGCCAGACCTTCCGTTCCGCAAAATGCAGAACGCACACAGTCAGTATCCGTGTTTTGACGATCCTTGATTTGCGGACTGCATAACATGGTACGGCCGTGTGCATGAGGCTTTACTCCACTGCACAACAGGCAGAAGCTAATAGGGCAATGCTCTAAATGGGTAAAAAAAATGAAAATCAGACCTTATATAGTACATACAAAGCTAAAATTAGCCCTGCACCTCACATGGATCCAGAGTTCTCCCCATTCATGGCTTCAGTTGCTCTGCTAGATTTATATCAAGGTGGCAACTCGAAGCATGCCCATTTTCAGGTGCCCATTCTCCGGGAGCGTGCCCATTCTGCCACAGTTTTCTAGCTTCTAACAGAAGATCTAGCTGGTGCCAGAGGATGAAACTAAGCATGTACTGTATGTCCACTTCACTGAGGTGGACAGAGAAATAAGGAAAAGAACAAACAGAAGGTGTTGCTATACATTTCATTGACTCCTCTCCAGACCACTCTGTGTCCTTCAGATTCCTTTGTATGTTTCTGACTCCTCTGTCCGCTCCAGATATCTCTTTCCACCTCCAGACACATCTGTCACCCTACAGACTCCACTCTGTCCTCTAGACCCCTCTGTTACCCTCAGACCCCTGTCCCACTCCAGACCCTTCTCTCCTTTTTGGGTTCCCCTGCCGCCCTTCATACTCCTCTGTCCTCTTCAGATTCCTATCTCCTCTCCAGTCCCTACTGTCTAGTCCAGACTGCTGTCCCCTCTGGACCTTTGTCCCTTGCAGACTCCTCTGTCCTCCCTAGACACTTTTGTCCTCTCCAGACTCCACTGTCCCTTGCAGACTCTTTTGTACTCTTCAGACTCCTCTCTCCTTTCCAGACCTATCTATATCCTCTATATTCCTCTGTCCTCTCTTTTCTGTTTCCTCCAGACCCTTCTGTCCTTCCAGACTGCTCTGTCCTCTCCAGATCCCTCTGTCTCCTCCAGACTCCTCTATCCCTTTCAGACTTCTCCGCCCCATTCATACTCTACTGTCCTCTCCAGACCCCTCTGTCTCCTCCAGACTCATGTCTCCTCCTCCTCCAGACTCCTCTATCCCTTTCAGACTTCTCCGCCCCATTCATACTCTACTGTCCTCTCCAGACCCCTCTGTCCACTCCAGACACCTTTGTCCTTCTCAGACTCTGCTGTCCTAACCAGATTCTTTGGACTCTTTTGTCCCCTCCAGAAACCCCTGTCCAAACTCCTCAGTCCTCCTCCAGACTATTCTGTTCTCAACAGTTTCTGCTGTCTCCTTCAGACTCCTCTGCCCTTACAAACAACTCTGTGACCTCTCCAGACACCACTGCCCCCTCTCCTTTCTAGACACCTCTCTCTCAGATTCCTCTGCCCACTCCACACACCTGTGTTCACTCCATACTCCTCTGTCCTCTCCAGACACCTCTCTCTCAGATTCCTCTGCCCACTCCACACGCCTGTGTTCACTCCATACTCCTCTGTCCTCTCCAGACACCTCCAACTGCCTTCTCCTTCTCCTCTCTGACATCTGTCATTGGGGTGAGTTGGGGCACCCCCATGCACAGTGGATGGTTGGCCAGTCTCGTTGGCATTCATTTTTGTGAGAAAGATGTTCTATGATTAGCTCCAAGCTTTCATCAAAGTTAAATTCTTTTTACGTATAGGAGCCACCTGCGTCCTCCCATGCACACACTACATACACATGAAGAAGCCCACACCACATGGGGCACCGATGCAAACACATTGTTAAATGCTCATGATAATCGGATGTGCATGGAGAGTAGGTATGAAGACTTGGTGAGTTGCATGGTCTTCAACGTTATGGCGTACAAAGCTAAGCGTATCCGCAGTGTGTGTTCTCTAAGTGCACATAATACATCTGTGCAGGTAGTCAGTTGTCATCCCTTTTGAACTCACCCACATAAGTCCTGCAGCTTTCCAGTAACAGTCCCTCTAGCATCCAGCAACAATAAATCCAGCAGGAGACAGTCCTTCAGCAGCATGTCCAGCAGGAAACTCTGACTTGGCCTGCAGGACATAGATAGCTCCTGTCAGCAAACCAGTGGCAGAATTATGAAAACCCCATGCTGACTCGAGGGTGGCCACCTATACGTGTCAGCCTAACCCCAGCTGTTATCCAGTGTGTAGACATAACTGACTATGCTGCCTGAGCTCTGCAGTCACTTAACGAGAAAGCTTTCAGGTCAATGCCAGCTGTTAGTAATGAAACCTGAATAAAGTATTATAAAAGTGTGGACATCTCCAGGTGGAAAGTTTGTGGTTCAGGGTGCGTTCACACTAGCGTCATGGCATTCTGTTATAGGTTCTGGTTTTAATGGAATTCCCGGGCAGAATGCACAATTGAAGCCTTTAAGATGCATTCCGTTTGATCCGTCATAATAGACGTCTATGGGCAGCAGAACGGATCTCAAAGGCTTCTGTTTTGCATTTTGTCCGGGAATTCCGTTATATTCCGTTACAAACGGAACCTAGAACAAAATGCCCTAACGGGAGTGCGAAACCACCCTGACGTGTACTATATAAAAATGCACTTTAGCTCTTGAGCGTCTGAACCAGGGAGACCTGCATAATAGCAGTACAACCCCCATGCTCCTCTTCTTTACCCACAGCACATCTTACCCCAGGTGAGAACACTAACAGACCTATGTTTGTGGCTGCCCCTGGAAGCAGAAGGTTCTGTCCACTGTAGTGGCCGGGCCGGGTTACCATAAGCTTGAATGGGAGCTGAGCTGCGTACACTGGCAGGGCCACTACACAGAGGGCTTTCTCCTTACATCATCCAATTATACAGAGCAGTATAATACATAGCTCGTCACCTCCTTACATCATCCATATACAGGGCAGTATAATACATAGCTCGTCACCTCCTTACATCATCCATATATACAGGGCAGTATAATACATAGCTCGTCACCTCCTTCCATCATCCATATATACAGAGCAGTATAATACATAGTTTGTCACCTCCTTCCATCATCCATATATACAGAGCAGTATAATACATAGCTCGTCACCTCCTTACATCATCCATATACAGGGCAGTATAATACATAGCTCGTCACCTCCTTACATCATCCAACTATACAGGGCAGTATAATACATAGCTCGTCACCCCCTTACATCATCCATATACAGGGCAGTATAATACATAGCTCGTCACCACCTTACATCATCCATATACAGGGCAGTATAATACATAGCTCGTCACCTCCTTCCATCATCCATATATACAGAGCAGTATGATACATAGCTCGTCACCCCCTTACATCATCCAATTATACAGAGCAGTGTGATACATAGCTAGTCACCTCCTTCCATCATCCATATATACAGAGCAGTATGATACATAGCTCGTCACCTCCTTCCATCATCCATATACAGGGCAGTATGATACATAGCTAGTCACCCCCTTACATCATCCATATACAGGGCAGTATAATACATAGCTCGTCACCCCCTTACATCATCCATATATACAGGGCAGTATAATACATAGCTCGTCACCTCCTTCCATCATCCATATATACAGAGCAGTATGATACATAGCTCGTCACCTCCTTCCATCATCCATATACAGGGCAGTATGATACATAGCTAGTCACCCCCTTACATCATCCATATACAGGGCAGTATAATACATAGCTCGTCACCCCCTTACATCATCCATATATACAGGGCAGTATGATACATAGCTCATCACCTCCTTACATCATCCATATACAGAGCAGTGTGATACATAGCTAGTCACCTCCTTCCATCATCCATATATACAGAGCAGTATAATACATAGCTCGTCACCCCCTTACATCATCCATATACAGGGCAGTATAATACATAGCTCGTCACCCCCTTACATCATCCATATATACAGGGCAGTATGATACATAGCTCATCACCTCCTTACATCATCCATATACAGGGCAGTATGATACATAGCTCGTCACCCCCTTACATCATCCATATACAGGGCAGTATAATACATAGCTAGTCACCTCCTTACATCATCCATATACAGGGCAGTATGATACATAGCTCGTCACCTCCTTACATCATCCATATATACAGGGCAGTATAATACATAGCTCATCACCTCCTTTCATCATCCATATACAGGGCAGTATAATACATAGCTCGTCACCTCCTTACATCATCCATATATACAGGGCAGTATAATACATAGCTCGTCACCTCCTTACATCATCCATATATACAGGGCAGTATAATACATACCTCATCACCTCCTTACATCATCCAATTATACAGAGCAGTATGATACATAGCTAGTCACCTCCTTACATCATCCATATATACAGGGCAGTATAATACATAGCTAGTCACCCCCTTACATCATCCATATATACAGGGCAGTATAATACATAGCTCGTCACCTCCTTACATCATCCATATACAGGGCAGTATAATACATAGCTCATCACCCCCTTACATCATCCATATATACAGGGCAGTATAATACATAGCTCGTCACCTCCTTACATCATCCATATATACAGGGCAGTATAATACATACCTCGTCACCTCCTTCCATCATCCATATATACAGGGCAGTATAATACATACCTCGTCACCTCCTTACATCATCCATATATACAGGGCAGTATGATACATAGCTCGTCACCCCCTTACATCATCCATATACAGGGCAGTATAATACATAGCTCGTCACCTCCTTACATCATCCATATACAGGGCAGTATAATACATAGCTCATCACCTCATTCCATCATCCAATTATACAGAGCAGTATGATACATAGCTCGTCACCTCCTTACATCATCCATATATACAGGGCAGTATAATACATAGCTAGTCACCCCCTTACATCATCCATATATACAGGGCAGTATAATACATAGCTCGTCACCTCCTTACATCATCCATATACAGGGCAGTACGATACATAGCTCGTCACCCCCTTACATCATCCATATATACAGGGCAGTATGATACATAGCTCATCACCTCATTCCATCATCCAATTATACAGAGCAGTATGATACATAGCTCGTCACCTCCTTACATCATCCATATATACAGGGCAGTATAATACATAGCTAGTCACCCCCTTACATCATCCATATATACAGGGCAGTATAATACATAGCTCGTCACCTCCTTACATCATCCATATACAGGGCAGTATAATACATAGCTCGTCACCTCCTTACATCATCCATATATACAGGGCAGTATAATACATAGCTCGTCACCTCCTTACATCATCCATATATACAGGGCAGTATAATACATACCTCGTCACCTCCTTCCATCATCCATATATACAGGGCAGTATAATACATACCTCGTCACCTCCTTCCATCATCCATACATACAGGGCAGTATAATACATAGCTCATCACCTCCTTCCATCATCCATATACAGGGCAGTATAATACATAGCTCGTCACCTCCTTACATCATCCATATACAGGGCAGTATGATACATAGCTTGTCACCTCCTTACATCATCCATATATACAGGGCAGTATGATACATAGCTTGTCACCTCCTTACATCATCCATATATACAGGGCAGTATAATACATAGCTAGTCACCCCCTTACATCATCCATATACAGGGCAGTATGATACATAGCTAGTCACCCCCTTACATCATCCATATACAGGGCAGTATGATACATAGCTAGTCACCCCCTTACATCATCCATATATACAGGGCAGTATAATACATAGCTCGTCACCCCCTTACATCATCCATATACAGGGCAGTATAATACATAGCTTGTCACCTCCTTACATCATCCATATATACAGGGCAGTATGATACATAGCTCGTCACCTCCTTACATCATCCATATATACAGGGCCGTATGATACATAGCTCGTCACCTCCTTACATCATCCATATATACAGGGCAGTATGATACATAGCTTGTCACCTCCTTACATCATCCATATATACAGGGCAGTATAATACATAGCTCATCACCTCCTTTCATCATCCATATACAGGGCAGTATAATACATAGCTTGTCACCTCCTTACATCATCCATATATACAGGGCAGTATGATACATAGCTTGTCGCCTCCTTACATCATCCATATATACAGGGCAGTACGATACATAGCTCGTCACCTCCTTACATCATCCATATATACAGGGCAGTACGATACATAGCTAGTCACCTCCTTACGACATCCATATACAGGGCAGTATGATACATAGCTCGTCACCTCCTTCCATCATCCATATATACAGGGCAGTACGATACATAGCTCGTCACCTCCTTACATCATCCATATATACAGGGCAGTACGATACATAGCTCGTCACCTCCTTACATCATCCATATATACAGGGCAGTACGATACATAGCTAGTCACCTCCTTACGACATCCATATATGAAGGGCAGTATGACACATAGCTTGTCACCTCCTTCCATCATCCATATATACAGGGCAGTACGATACATAGCTCGTCACCTCCTTACATCATCCATATATACAGGGCAGTATAATACATAGCTTGTCACCTCCTTACATCATCCATATAAACAGGGCAGTACGATACATAGCTCATCACCTCCTTACGACATCCATATATACAGGGCAGTATAATACATACCTCGTCACCTCCTTACATCATCCATATACAGGGCAGTATAATACATAGCTTGTGACCTCCTTACGACATCCATATATACAGGGCAGTATGATACATAGCTCGTCACCTCCTTACATCATCCATATATACAGGGCAGTACGATACATAGCTCGTCACCTCCTTACATCACCCATATATACAGGGCAGTACGATACATAGCTTGTCACCTCCTTACATCATCCACATATACAGGGCAGTATGATACATAGCTTATCATCTCCTTACATCATCCATATATACAGAGCAGTATGATACATAGCTCGTCACCTCCTTACATCATCCAGATATACAGGGCAGTATGATACATAGCTTATCATCTCCTTACATCATCCATATATACAGAGCAGTATGATACATAGCTCGTCACCTCCTTACATCATCCATATAAACAGGGCAGTATGATACATAGCTCGTCACCTCCTTACATCATCCAGATATACAGGGCAGTATGATACATAGCTCGTCACCTCCTTAAATCCATATATACAGGGCAGTATGATACATAGCTCGTCACCTCCTTAAATCCATATATACAGGGCAGTATGATACATAGCTCGTCACCTCCTTAAATCCATATATACAGGGCAGTATGATACATAGCTCGTCACCTCCTTACATCATCCATATATACAGAGCAGTATGATACATAGCTCGTCACCTCCTTACATCATCCATATAAACAGGGCAGTACGATACATAGCTTGTCACCTCCTTACATCATCCATATATACAGAGCAGTATGATACATAGCTCGTCACCTCCTTACATCATCCATATATACAGGGCAGTATGATACATAGCTCGTCACCTCCTTACATCATCCATATATACAGGGCAGTATGATACATAGCTCGTCACCTCCTTACATAATCCATATATACAGGGCAGTATGATACATAGCTTATCACCTCCTTACATCATCCATATATACAGGGCAGTATGATACATAGCTCGTCACCTCCTTACATCATCCATATATACAGAGCAGTATGATACATAGCTCGTCACCTCCTTACATCATCCATATATACAGGGCAGTATGATACATAGCTTATCACCTCCTTACATCATCCATATATACAGAGCAGTATGATACATAGCTCGTCACCTCCTTACATCATCCATATACAGAGCAGTATGATACATAGCTCGTCACCTCCTTACATCATCCATATATACAGGGCAGTATGATTCATAGCTCGTCACCTCCTTACATCCATATATACAGGGCAGTTGTCACGGTAGGTGAGGGGAAAGAAGAAAACCAAATACAACAACAGTAAAAAAAACACCAGGCTAGGCCCAAAAGCTAGGGAAGAGGGAAAGGTCACCACCTGACAATCCCTGAGCCTTTCCATGACTGCTTACAGCATGAGCAAATCCTAATGGTGGAAGTGCTCATGCGCTGGAACTTAAGCCCTGCTGATATTGAAACAAACCCTCAGCTAGGGAGCTGGAGATAAGACAACTGGTTCCTTGCTCATGTGAAGAAACCAGCGTAATCTGAGGCCTAGCCAGAACACACAACAAAAGAGAAAGCTGAGAACTCCAGAAGCAAATATAAACCGCAAGGGCTATAGTGAGAGGCGGGTATAAATAGCACCACTAAATAGCAAATTAGCAGAACCTGTGGGGAGGTGGGATCCTGCCCAAAACCACAACAAAGAGAAACAGAACAATCTGTCAGATAGACTCACGTGCAGCAAGTCTGTCAGATCTTCTCAGGCCTCTCACAGGGCGTGGCGTACTCCCCCTTCTACGGGTGACCTCCGAGTAGAGTTGAGCGAACACCTGGATGTTCGGGTTCGAGAAGTTCGGCCGAACTTCCCGGAAATGTTCGGGAACCCGACCCGAACTTCGTCCCGAACCCGAACCCCATTGAAGTCAATGGGACCCGAACTTTTCGGCACTAAAAAGGCTGTAAAACAGCCCAGGAAAGGGCTAGAGGGCTGCAAAAGGCAGCAACATGTAGGTAAATCCCCTGCAAACAAATGTGGATAGGGAAATGAATTAAAATAAAATAAATAAATAAAAATTAACCAATATCAATTGGAGAGAGGTCCCATAGCAGAGAATCTGGCTTCACGTCACCCACCACTGTAACAGTCCATTGTCATATATTTAGGCCCCGGCACCCAGGCAGAGGAGAGAGGTCCCATAACAGAGAATCTGGCTTCATGTCAGCAGAGAATCAGTCTTCATGTCATAGCAGAGAATCATGCTTCACGTCACCCAACACTGGAACAGTCCATTGTCAGATATTTAGGCCCAGGCACCCAGGCAGAGGAGAGAGGTCCCATAGCAAAGAATCTGGCTTCACTTCACCCACCACTGTAACAGTCCATTGTCATATATTTAGGCCCCGGCACCCAGGCAGAGGAGAGAGGTCCCATAACAGAGAATCTGGCTTCATGTCAGCAGAGAATCAGTCTTCATGTCATAGCAGAGAATCATGCTTCACGTCACCCAACACTGGAACAGTCCATTGTCAGATATTTAGGCCCAGGCACCCAGGCAGAGGAGAGAGGTCCCGTAACAGAATCTGGCTTCATGTCAGCTGAGAATCAGTCTTCATGTCATAGCAGAGAATCAGGCTTCACTTCAGCCACCACTGGAACAGTCCATTGTCAGATATTTAGGCCCCAGCATCCAGGCAGAGGAGAGAGGTCCCGTAACAGAGAATCTGGCTTCATGTCAGCAGAGAATCAGTCTGCATGTCATAGCAGAGAATCAGGCTTCACGTCAGCCACCACTGCAACAGTCCATTGTCATATATTTAGGCCCAGCACCCAGAGAGAGGAGAGAGGTCCCGTAACAGAGAATCTGGCTTCATGTCAGCAGAGAATCAGTCTGCATGTCATAGCAGAGAATCATGCTTTACGTCACCCAACACTGGAACAGTCCATTGTCAGATATTTAGGCCCAGGCAGAGGAGAGAGGTCCCGTAACAGAGAATCTGGCTTCATGTCAGCAGAGAATCAGTCTTCATGTCATAGCAGAGAATCATGCTTTACGTCACCCAACACTGGAACAGTCCATTGTCAGATATTTAGGCCCAGGCACCCAGGCAGAGGAGAGAGGTCCCGTAACAGAGAATCTGGCTTCATGTCAGCAGAGAATCAGTCTGCATGTCATAGCAGAGAATCAGGCTTCACGTCACCCAACATTGGAACAGTCCATTGTCATATATTTAGGCCCCGGCACCCAGACAGAGGAGAGGTTCATTCAACTTTGGGTTGCCCCGCAATATAATGGTAAAATAAAAATAGGATTGAATGAGGAAGTGCCCTGGAGTCCAATAATATATGGTTAAGGGGAGGTAGTTAATGTCTAATCTGGACAAGGGACGGACAGGTCCTGTGGGATCCATGCCTGGTTCATTTTTATGAACGTCAGCTTGTCCACATTGGCTGTAGACAGGCGGCTGCGTTTGTCTGTAATGACGCCCCCTGCCGTGCTGAATACACGTTCAGACAAAACGCTGGCTGCCGGGCAGGCCAGCACCTCCAAGGCATAAAAGGCTAGTTCTGGCCACGTGGACAATTTAGAGACCCAGAAGTTGAATGGGGCCGAACCATCAGTCAGTACGTGGAGGGGTGTGCACATGTACTGTTCCACCATGTTAGTGAAATGTTGCCTCCTGCTAACACGTTGCGTATCAGGTGGTGGTGCAGTTAGCTGTGGCGTGTTGACAAAAGTTTTCCACATCTCTGCCATGCTAACCCTGCCCTCAGAGGAGCTGGCCGTGACACAGCTGCCTTGGCGACCTCTTGCTCCTCCTCTGCCTTGGCCTTGGGCTTCCACTTGTTCCCCTGTGACATTTGGGAATGCTCTCAGTAGCGCGTCTACCAACGTGCGCTTGTACTCGCGCATCTTCCTATCACGCTCCAGTGCAGGAAGTAAGGTGGGCACATTGTCTTTGTACCGTGGATCCAGCAGGGTGGCAACCCAGTAGTCCGCACACGTTAAAATGTGGGCAACTCTGCTGTCGTTGCGCAGGCACTGCAGCATGTAGTCGCTCATGTGTGCCAGGCTGCCCAGAGGTAAGGACAAGCTGTCCTCTGTGGGAGGCGTATCGTCATCGTCCTGCGTTTCCACCCAGCCACGCACCAGTGATGGGCCCGAGCTGTGTTGGGTGCCACCCCGCTGTGACCATGCTTCATCCTCATCCTCCTCCACCTCCTCCTCATCCTCGTCCTCCTCGTCCTCCAGTAGTGGGCCCTGGCTGGCCACATTTGTACCTGGCCTCTGCTGTTGCAAAAAACCTCCCTCTGAGTCACTTCTAAGAGACTGGCCTGAAAGTGCTAAAAATGACCCCTCTTCCTCCTCCTCCTCCTCCTCCTGGGCCACATCCTCTTCCATCATCGCCCTAAGTGTTTTCTCAAGGAGACATAGAAGTAGTATTGTAATGCTGATAACGGCGTCATCGCCACTGGCCATGTTGGTGGAGTACTTGAAACAGCGCAACAGGGCACACAGGTCTCGCATGGAGGCCCAGTCATTGGTGGTGAAGTGGTGCTGTTCCGCAGAGCGACTGACCCGTGCGTGCTGCAGCTGAAACTCCACTATGGCCTGCTGCTGCTCGCACAGTCTGTCCAGCATGTGCAAGGTGGAGTTCCACCTGGTGGGCACGTCGCATATGAGGCGGTGAGCGGGAAGGCCGAAGTTACGCTGTAGCGCAGACAGGCGAGCAGCAGCAGGATGTGAACGCCGGAAGCGCGAACAGACGGCCCGCACTTTATGCAGCAGCTCTGACATGTCGGGGTAGTTGTGAATGAACTTCTGCACCACCAAATTCAGCACATGAGCCAAGCAAGGGATGTGCGTCAAACCGGCTATTCCCAGAGCTGCAACGAGATTTCGCCCATTATCACACACCACCAGGCCGGGCTTGAGGCTCACCGGCAGCAACCACTCGTCGGTCTGTTGTTCTATACCCCGCCACAACTCCTGTGCGGTGTGAGGCCTGTCCCCCAAACATATGAGTTTCAGAATGGCCTGCTGACGTTTACCCCGGGCTGTGCTGAAGTTGGTGGTGAAGGTGTGTGGCTGACTGGATGAGCAGGTGGAAGAAGAGGAGGAGGAAGCAGAGTAGGAGGAGGAGGCAACAGGAGGCAAAGAATGTTGCCCTGCGATCCTTGGCGGCGGAAGGACGTGCGCCAAACAGCTCTCCGCCTGGGGCCCAGCTGCCACTACATTTACCCAGTGTGCAGTTAGGGAGATATAGCGTCCCTGGCCGTGCTTACTGGTCCACGTATCTGTGGTTAGGTGGACCTTGCTACAGATGGCGTTGCGCAGTGCACACTTGATTTTATCGGATACTTGGTTGTGCAGGGAAGGCACGGCTCTCTTGGAGAAGTAGTGCCGGCTGGGAACAACATACTGTGGGACAGCAAGCGACATGAGCTGTTTGAAGCTGTCTGTGTCCACCAGCCTAAATGACAGCATTTCATAGGCCAGTAGTTTAGAAATGCTGGCATTCAGGGCCAGGGATCGAGGGTGGCTAGGTGGGAATTTACGCTTTCTCTCAAATGTTTGTGAGATGGAGAGCTGAACGCTGCCGTGTGACATGGTTGAGATGCTTGGTGACGGAGGTGGTGGTGGTGTTGGTGGTACATCCCCTGTTTGCTGGGCGGCAGGTGCCAACGTTAGTCCAGAGGCGGAGGAAGAGGCCGAGGCGGCAGCAGCAGAAGAGGCCGAGGCGGCAGCAGCAGAAGAGGTAGCAGGGGGAGCCTGAGTGACTTCCTTGGTTTTAAGGTGTTTACTCCACTGCAGTTCATGCTTTGCATGCAGGTGCCTGGTCATGCAGGTTGTGCTAAGGTTCAGAACGTTAATGCCTCGCTTCAGGCTCTGATGGCACAGCGTGCAAACCACTCGGGTCTTGTCGTCAGCACATTGTTTGAAGAAGTGCCATGCCAGGGAACTCCTTGAAGCTGCCTTTGGGGTGCTCGGTCCCAGATGGCGGCGGTCAGTAGCAGGCGGAGTCTCTTGGCGGCGGGTGTTCTGCTTTTGCCCACTGCTCCCTCTTTTGCTACGCTGTTGGCTCGGTCTCACCACTGCCTCTTCCTCCGAACTGTGAAAGTCAGTGGCACGACCTTCATTCCATGTGGGGTCTAGGACCTCATCGTCCCCTGCATCGTCTTCCACCCAGTCTTGATCCCTGACCTCCTGTTCGGTCTGCACACTGCAGAAAGACGCAGCAGTTGGCACCTGTGTTTCGTCATCATCAGAGACATGCTGAGGTGGTATTCCCATGTCCTCATCATCAGGAAACATAAGTGGTTGTGCGTCAGTGCATTCTATGTCTTCCACCGCTGGGGAAGGGCTGGGTGGATGCCCTTGGGAAACCCTGCCAGCGGAGTCTTCAAACAGCATAAGAGACTGCTGCATGACTTGAGGCTGAGACAGTTTCCCTGGTATGCATGGGGGTGATGTGACAGACTGATGGGCTTGGTTTTCAGGCGCCATCTGTGCGCTTTCTGCAGAAGACTGGGTGGGAGATAATGTGAACGTGCTGGATCCACTGTCGGCCACCCAATTGACTAATGCCTGTACCTGCTCAGGCCTTACCATCCTTAGAACCACATTGGGCCCCACCATATATCGCTGTAAATTATGGTGGCTACTGGGACCTGAGGTAGTTGGTTCACTAGGACGTGTGGATGTGGCAGAACGGCCACGTCCTCTCCCAGCACCATAGGTTCCACTAACACCACCACGACCATGTCCACGTCCTTTACTAGATGTTTTCCTCATTGTTACCGTTCACCACAACAACAAAAATATTATTTGGCCCAATGTATTGAATTCAAATTCAGGCCTTTTTTTACAGACACCTAACACTATCTGGCATCTATTTAGGTACCGTATTACACTAATAAAGGCACAGCAGTAACGACAGATTTAGCTGAATATAAATTTGAGGCCTAGTATTTAGGCGCTGGATGACAGGTATACGTTTACGGACAGAATTAGACTTAGAATTGCACAGTAGCGTATGTGTGAAGTTATTGAGAATGACCCCATCTGCACCTTGAATCTTATATACCCTTTTAGGGATAGATTTAAACTTGGCCTGATACAGCAGAAACCACTAATTTAGAGAATTGCAAAATTGGGAATTGTATTTCAACCCAGAACAAAAACTGTGCTTGGACGGACACTAAATAACTTGCCCAGCCACAGCAATAACCACAGATTTAGATGAATATAAATTTGAGGCCTAGTATTTAGGCGCTGGGTGACAGGTATACGTTTACACACAGAATTAGACTTGGAATTGCACAGTAGCGTAGGGTTGTTGCGGGTATCGAAATTTCGATACCCAATCGATACTTTTGTCCCGGTATCGATACGATACCGGGATTTCCGTTTTTTCGATACTGTGCTGAACATGAGCGCGCTGCTATCGGCGCGCTCATGTTCTCTCAGCAGCACGGGGAGAAGGAAGCTGTCCTCCCTCCCCCCTGTGCTGCTGCCACCAATGAACGAGGAGAGGGGCGGAGGAGGGGCGGGCGCACTGCGCCACCAATGAGGATAGAGGGGCGGAGGAGGGGCGGGCGCTCTGCGCTACCAAATAGGACTATTCCCATTTCCCACAGAGCGGCGCCCAGCGATGCCCCAGCACTCACCATTAGTCCTGGGCGCCGCTCCGTTCGCCCGCAGTGCCCCATTACTGTCTCCTCTCCTGCTCCACATGCTGCTCATTACTATCGGAGCGATGGGAGGAGACATCAGCTTCACTAGTGGGCGTTCCTTCTCCCTGCGCTGCGATTGGACAGTGCTACAGCCAGGAAGAAGGAACGCCCACTAGTGAAGCTGATGTCTCCTCCCATCGCTCCGATAGTAATCAGCAGCATGTGGAGCAGGAGACAGTAATGGAGCACTGCAGGCGAACGGAGCGGCGCCCAGGACTAATGGTGAGTGCTGGGACATCGCTGGGCGCCGCTCTGTGTGGTCTGATAGTGAAAGTCAGTCTAACACAATACAGGAGGCGGGTGCCGGCAGCAGAATCGCATTGCCGGCACCCTGCCCCTGACAGGGAGCTACGATCAGAGGCAGTTAACCCCTCAGGTGCGGCACCTAAGGGGTTAACTGCTGATCTGCCAGTACCAGCCTCCTGTATAAAGGGGTAATTTATCATTGGTGGTTCAGTGTGCCCCTCAACCCCCCATCCCATTAAAATCATTGGTGGCACAGTGCGCCGGCCCCTCTCAACCCCCCAGTATTAAAATCATTGGTGGCAGTGGCCACAGGGACCTCTCCCCTCCCCCTCATTGGTGGTGCAGTGGCAGCTTCTGATCGGAGCCCCAGCTGTGTAAGCCTGGGGCTCCGATCGGTTACCATGGCAGCCAGGACGCTACAGAAGCCCTGGTTGCCATGGTAACATCCCTGATGCTGTGTGCACAAGGCACAGAGCAGCAGGGACAGTGTGAAGTCCTATTCACCCTGATAGAGCTCTATCAGGCTGAATAGGACAAGGGATGAAAGATCCCAGGTTCTAGCTCCTAAGGGGGGAAATAGTTATTAAATAAAAAGTGTAAAAAAAAACCCACCAAAATATGAAGTATAAATGACCCCCTTTTCCCAATTTCACATATATAAAATATATAAATAATAAACATATTACATCGCCACGTCAGAAAAGTCCAAACTATTAAAATATAAAAAAATCTAGGTGGTGAACGCCGGAACAGAAAAAAATTAATAAAAACTGCGCGATTCGCCATTTTTAAACATGCGGAATGCACGTGGCTTTTTTGGTTTATTTTTTTTCGCGTGGTATCGAATGGTATCGAGTATCGCAATACTTTTTCATGGTATCGAAACCGAATCAAAAATTTGGTATCGCAACAACTCTACAGTAGCGTGTGTGTGAAGTTATTGAGAATGACCCTATCTGCACCTTGAATCTTATATACCCTTTTAATGAATAGATTTAAAGTAGCCCCTGATACAGCAGAAACCACTAATTTAGGAAATTGCTAAGTTGGGAATTGTATTTCAACCCTGAACAAAAATATATCCTTTGCCAGACAGTATTACAATTGGCTGGCCACAGCTGAAACACCAGATTTAGGGTACTGCTATTTTGGCAATTGTATTTCACCCCTCAATAAAATAGCAAGCACAGCCAAGCCCCTGATGTAGGATATAGCCAAAAAATAACCACACTATTGATGGTTAAATGCACTTGGTGACAGCTTGCCCCTGATGTGGGATATAGCCAAAAAATAACCACACTTTTGATGGTTAAATGCACTTGGTGACAGCTTGCCCCTGATGTAGGATATAGCCAAAAAATAACCACAATATTGATGGTTAAATGCACTTGGTGACAGCTTGAACCTGATGTAGGATATAGCCAAAAAATAACCACACTATTGATGGTTAAATGCACTTAGTGACAGCTTGACCCTGATGTAGGATATAGCCAAAAAATAACCACACTATTGATGGTTAAATGCACTTGGTGACAGCTTGCCCCATATGTAGGATATAGCCAAAAAATAACCACACTATTGATGGTTAAATGCACTTGGTGACAGCTTTCCCCTGATGTAGGATATAGCCAAAAAATAACCACACTATTGATGGTTAAATGCACTTGGTGACAGCTTGCCCCATATGTAGGATATAGCCCAAAAATAACCACACTATTGATGGTTAAATGCACTTGGTGACAGCTTGCCCCATATGTAGGATATAGCCAAAAAATAACCACACTATTGAGGGTTAAATGCACTTGGTGACAGCTTGCCCCATATGTAGGAAATAGCCAAAAAATAACCACACTATTGAATGTTAAATGCACTTGGTGACAGCTTGACCCTGATGTAGGATATAGCCAAAAAATAACCACACTATTGATGGTTAAATGCACTTGGTGACAGCTTGCCCCATATGTAGGATATAGCCCAAAAATAACCACACTATTGATGGTTAAATGCACTTGGTGACAGCTTGCCCCATATGTAGGATATAGCCAAAAAATAACCACACTATTGATGGTTAAATGCACTTGGTGACAGCTTGCCCCATATGTAGGATATAGCCAAAAAATAACCACACTATTGATGGTTAAATGCACTTGGTGACAGCTTGACCCTGATGTAGGATATAGCCAAAAAAATAACCACACTATTGATGGTTAAATGTACTTGGTGGCAGCTTGTGCTGGCGCACCACAAGACACAAAATGGCCGCCGATCACCCCAGAAAAAAGTGAATGAAAAACGCTCTGGGCAGCCTAAAAACAGTGAGCAATTGAATAGCAGCAGCACAATCATCCACAGCTGCAGATCGATCACTGAATTAAAGAGGACCTTTCACCTAAAAAAAAAATGTAAACTAAGACCATAGCTTTACTTACATGCCCCCATGAAGTGTTGATCGTTTTTTCTTTTTTCAAACTGTGCCCCCGTTTGTCCGCTATGCCCCCCCGGAATAATTCCCGCCGTCTATGCTAATGAGCCAGCCTCAAATGGGCTGGCTTTAAAAGTTCTCCTCGGCGTGCCTTCTCTCTTCTCCCTGGCACGGAGCGCATCCAATCAGCGCGCTCCGCTCTTAGCCGGATAGACGAAATCGCTCCAGTTCTCTGAAGTCTCGCGAGAACTGGAGCGTCTTCTCCCTGGCTAAGAGCGGAGCGCGCTGATTGGATGCGCTCCGTGCCAGGGAGAAGAGAGAAGGCACGCCGAGGTGAACTTTTAAAGCCAGCCCATTTGAGGCTGGCTCATTAGCATAGACGGCGGGAATTATTCCGGGGGGGCATAGCGGACAAACGGGGGCACAGTTTGAAAAAAGAAAAAACGATCAACACTTCATGGGGGCATGTAAGTAAAGCTATGGTCTTAGTTTACATTTTTTTTTTAGGTGAAAGGTCCTCTTTAAGTCTTTTGGAGGAGTTAATCACTGCCTAATCTCGCCCTAACGTCGCAGCTGCAACCTCTCCCTATGCTGATCAGAGCAGAGTGACGTGCGGCGCTACGTGACTCCAGCTTAAATAGAGGCTGGGTCACATGCTGCACTGGCCAATCACAGCCATGCCAATAGTAGGCATGGCTGTGACGGCCTCTTGGGGCAAGTAGTATGACGCTTGTTGATTGGCTGCTTTGCAGCCTTTCAAAAAGCGCCAAGAAAGCGACGAACACCGAACCTGAACCCGGACTTTTACTAAAATGTTCGGGTTCGGGTCCGTGTCACGGACACCCCAAAATTCGGTACGAACCCGAACTATACAGTTCGGGTTCGCTCATCCCTACCTCCGAGCACCCAGGACCAACCTTATCCGGGTGTGCCCTGTGAAAGGCCTTCACAAGGCGACTAGCATTGGCATCGGTAGCCGGAACCCACATTCTTTCCTCAGGGCCGTATCCCCTCCAATGCGCAAGGTACTGAAGGGAGCCACGAAGAACACGCAAGTTGAGTATTCTGGAGATCTGAAACTCCAGATTACCATCTACTGAGACAGGGGGAGGTAGCAAAAGAAAAGGTTCAGCAGGTTCCACATACTTCGTCAATAAGGACCTGTGAAACACATTATGGATCTTCCAGGCCTGCGGAAGTTCCACAGGAAACATAACCGGATTAATAATGGCCGAGATTTTGTAAGGACCAATAAATCTTGGGCCCAACTTCCGAGAAGGTTCTTTCAACTTAATGTTCTTGGTGGACAACCACACCAAATCACCCACACACAGGTCCGGACCATTGATACGTCTCTTGTCAGCCATCCGTTTATATCTTTCACCCCTTTTTTTATTTTATTTGTTTGAATTTTCCGCCAGAGAGAGGACAACGAAGAAGAGCATCTCTCCTCTTCAGGTATACCAGAAGATTCAGTCCCAGAAAAAGTACCAAACTGAGGGTCAAAACCATATGCGCCAAAAAATTGTGACTTATCAGTGGACTCCTGTCTACGGTTATTCAAGGCAAACTCAGGCAAGGACAAAAACGAAGACGACTCTTCCTGATTCTCGGCGACAAAACACCTCAAATAAGTCTCCAGGTTCTGGTTATTGCACTCAGTTCGTCCATTCGACTGAGGATGGAAAGCCGAAGAGAAAGACAACTGAATACCCAGACGAGTACAAAACGCCTTCCAAAACCTGGAAATAAATTGCGTCCCCCTATCAGACACAACATCAGAGGGGATGCCGTGTAATTTCACAATATTATCAGCAAACACCTGAGCGAGAGTTTTAGCATTGGGCAGACCCCAATGTGAACCATCTTACTGAAGCGGTCTACCACCACCAAAATCACAGTTTTCCCAGAGGAATTCGGTAAATCATTGATGAAGTCCATGGACAAATGTGTCCAAGGACGAGATGGAATGGACAAAGGAAGAAGAGATCCTTAAGGCCGAGTATGAGTCACCTTAGCACGCGCACAGGTCTCACAAGCTGCCACATAGCCCTCAACACATTTACGTAAACCTGGCCACCAGAATCTCTGGTAAATAAGATCCACAGTGAATCTTCTCCTAGGGTGTCCCGCAAGGACAGTATCATGATGTTCCTTGAGGCTACTTTCAGACTGGCGTTTCTGGGTCTGCTTGTGAGATCTGTTTCAGGGCTCTCACAAGCGGCCCAAAATGGATCATTTCAGCCCCAATGCATTCTGAATGAATAAGAATCTGGTCAGAATGCATCAGTTTGGCTGCATTTGGTCTGCGTTGCGTTTTTGAAGCGGTCACTAAAACGCAGCTTGCAGCGTTTTGGTGTCCGCCTGACGATGCAGAGCCAAACGGATCCGTCCTGACTTACAATGGAAGTCAATGGGGACGGATCTGTTTATCAGTGCGGATCTGTCTGTGCAGATACAAGACGGATCCGCACCAAACACCAGTGTGAAAGTAGCCTAAGTAACCCAGAAACTGCAGCTCCTGAACAGCAAACACACATTTTTCCAACTTAGAATACAATTTATGGTCCCGAAGGATCAATAATACTTGTCTTAAATGATCCTGATGAGTCTCCATATCGGGTGAGTAAATTAGTATGTCATCGAGGTAAATAACAACAAACCTCCCCAGCAAATTATGAAAAATGTCATTGATAAAGTGCTGGAAGACCACCGGGGCATTAGTCAAACCAAAGGGCATGACCAAGTTGTTGAAGTGGCCCTCAGGGGTATTGAAGGCCGTCTTCCATTCATCCCCTTCCCTGATTCTTATCAGATTATAAGCCCCTCTTAAATCCAACTTAGAAAACACCTTGGCTCCGATAATCTGATCAAACAAATCCGGGATCAAGGAAAGGGAATAAGGATCACGGAGAGTAATAAGATTCTGTTCCCGGAAATCTAAACACGGTCTAAGGGTCCCATCTTTTTTTTTAACCAAAAAAAAGCCGGCAGCCATAGGTGACTTTGATGGTCTAATATGTCCTTTTGCTAAACTCTCGGCAATATACTCTCGCATAGCTACTCTTTCGGGTTGGGAAAGATTATATAACAGAGATTTTGGCAATTTAGCTCCGTGAATAAGATTGATCGGACAATCATACTCTCGGTTAGGGGGCAACTCCTGATTTCTACCCTCAGAGAATACGTCTGAAAAATCAGAAAGAAACTGAGGTAACACCTTAGTGGATACCACAGAAATAGATGCGCCGAAACAGTTGTCCATACAAAAATCACTCCAATTACTGATCTGTCTAGTTTGCCAGTCAATGGTAGGATTATGTTTGATCAACCGTGGTAAACCCAGTATCAGAGGAGCAGGCAAACCCTTCAGTACAAAACAAGAAATGGACTCAACATGAGAATCACCAACCCTCAAATGAATATCCTGCACAATTTGAGTTAGACACTTTTGCGAGAGAGGAGCGGAATCAATAGCAAACACTGATATCCATTGCTTAATGCGCTTGTTTTAAAACCATGACTATGAACAAATTGATAATCAATAGGGTTAACCCCTGCTCAACTGTCAACAAATACTTCTAATTCAATATTTTCAGAGTCTAGCACCACCATGGCAAGCAGGAGAAATCAGGTACTGCAGGTAGAAGACAAATATTCCTTTTCTGACACCCCATTCACACTATCAAGATTAAGGAAACTCGATTTTTTTAAAAGAACCCCTTTTTTTCTTTCTTTTCCATCATGAGGCTTAATAAAAGGACAAACATTAATTAAATGTCCTTCTTTACCACAGAAGAAACAGAAGAGTCTTCTCTGAACTCTAAAGTTCCTTTTACCAGGGCAAGAAGAGACCCGACCCAACTGTATAGGCTCATCACCAGACACTGGCTCAAGTGTCTCTGTGCCCCACATGATAGTGCATCCTGGTTGAGGCGAACCTTGCACCTCTCTCTCAGGTGTCTCAATCTGTACGGCTAGGGATATGGCCGCCTCCAAAGAATCAGGATTTTCATGAAACGCAAGGGCTTCTTTTAGTCTCTCTGACAGAACTGACTACGGAGTGCTGGGTCATTCCACTCCGAGTCAGTCGCCCATCTTCTAAATTTAGAACAATATGACTCGGCAGAACGTTCTCCCTGACTTAAGCTACGCAGCTTAGATTTGGCCAGAGAGAACCGGTCTGGATTATCATAAATCAAGCCCAGGGCTCGGAAATATTAATCCACCGATCGGAGGGACTGGGAACCGATCGGTAGAGAAAAGGCCCAAGACTGAGCATCACCTTTTAGCAGAGAAATGATAATTCCCCACTCTTTGATTTTCCGAATTACGGAGGTCAGCTACCTTCAAAGACAATCCCTGCATGCGATCCACCAGTGCATTAACAGCTTCCATTTCACACAGAGCAAGCGAAAAAAAAAATGATGGTATGGGTGGTTTATAATGTCACGGTGGGTGAGGAAAGGGAAGAAAACCAAATAAAACAACAGTAACCAAAACACCAGGCTGGCCCCAAAGCTATGGAAGAGGGAAATGTCACCACCTGACAATCCCTGAGCCTTTCCCTGACTGCTGACAGCATGAGCAAATCCTAAAGGTTGAAGTGCTCATGCGCTGGAACCTAAGCCCTGCTGATACTGAAAAAAAAAAACTCAGCTAGAGATAAGATAACCGATTCCTTGCTCATGTGAAGGATCCACCAAACACCAGCTGAGAACTCCAGAAGCAAATATAAACCGCAAGGGCTGTAGTGAGAGGCGGGTATAAATAGCACCACTAAAAAGCTAATGAGCAGAACCTGTGGGGAGGTGGGATCCTGCCCAAAACCACAACAAAGAGAAACAGAACAATCTGTCAGATAGACTCATGTGCAGCAAGTCTGTCAGATCTTCTCAGGCCTCTCGCAGGGCGTGACAGCAGTATGATACATAGCTCCTCATCTCCTTACATCATCCATATGTACAGGGCAGTATGATACATATATTGTCACCTCCTTACATCATCCATATATACAGGGCCGTATGATACATAGATTATCACCTCCTTACATCATGCATATATACAGGGCAGTATGATACATAGCTCATCACCTCCTTACATCATCCATATATACAGGGCAGTATGATACATAGCTCGTCACCTCCTTACATCATTCAAATATACACGGCAGTATAATACATAGCTTGTCACCTCCTTACATCATCCATATGCAGGGCAGTATAATACATAGCTAGTCACCTCCTTACATCATCCATATGCAGGGCAGTATAATACATAGCTTGTCGCCTCCTTACATCATTCATATATACACGACAGTATAATACATAGCTCGTCACCTCCTATCATCCATATCATATACATAGCTAGTCACCTCCTTACATCATCCATATGCAGGGCAGTATAATACATAGCTTGTCGCCTCCTTACATCATTCATATATACACGACAGTATAATACATAGCTCGTCACCTCCTTACATCATCCATATATACAGGGCAGTATAATACATAGCTCGTCACCTCCTTACATCATCCATATATACAGGGCAGTATGATACATAGCTCGTCACCTCCTTACATGTTGCTGACGGCCCATACAGAGCTAGTGGCGGGTGGGTGTGATGCCAGCCAAGGTGCGTCACATTTAAAGAGCGGGCTAGCCGGCCCCCAGATTGCCAGTTCGTGCCTTCCTATAATCCAGTCCTCAGCGAGGGCTCTGAGTGGCCCCTCCGGCCATGTGATGTGGCATTCAGATACCAAGCATTGCCACCATACAATGTACAGTGCAGTGGTTGGTGAGCTGAGATAAGGGCAAGGCGCTACTGCGAGCGCTGATGCCTTCCTAAACAGCTGATCGGTGGGGGTCCCAGGTGTCGGCCCCCTACCAGATACTGATATCCTTTCCAGAGGATCGGTAATCAGTATAAGGCCCACTGCACACGAACGTGTGCTTCCCGTTGCCGTATTGCGGACCGCATTTGCAGATCCGCAATACACGGGTGCCATTCCTGTGGCCATTCCGCATCACGGATGCGGACCCATTCACTTGATTTGGTCCGCAAATCCGGAGATGCGGAACGGAACCCTACAGAAGAACTTTGGAGTGCTTCCGTGGGGTTTCGTCCCGTACTTCCGTTCCGCAAAAAGATAGAACATGTCCTATCTTTTTGCGGAACGGCCGGATTGCGAACTCATTAAAGTGAATGGGTCCGTGATCGGCTGCGGCTGCCCCACGACCACGGGGTGCACACGTTCATGTGCAGGGGGCCTAATAGTCTCAGAGAGCACCTTTAATTAGTAGAATCAGCCCTACCCGGCAACAATAAGGGGGGTTCATCTTGCTGACAGATTCTGCGAAATTATGACTGTTTGCAGCCTTACTGGCGAGTTTAAAGGTGTAGTTTTTATTTACAGATTGAACATAATCCTGTTCAGGGGATTCTATAATAGAATGTGGTTGTATAACAAGAAATTCACAGAAATACCACCATTCTAAAACATAACCTTTAATGCTATTATATTAAAAGTCAATACACCCTTATAAATACAAAAAAAAAGATAAATAAGGAAAGAAAATCAAAATCTAGGTCTGATAGTAATACCCCTCTGAGGCTGTTGCATGAGGGTTAGAATGTATTAGTAGGGCCTATTGGGTGTAGTGTCCCTATTTCTGGCCCTGATACAAACGACCCTACCTAGATACGGAATAGCCGCCCGATAGGGGCGATCCCGTTTCTCGTACCTCCTGATAGCCCTAGATGGACCCTAGCAAGGGAGGATAACCTGATGACTAGGTTGCCCTGGTAGGAGACCTATGCTATTTAAAGTACAAAAAATAATAAATAGATCAATAAAGTACCCAGAAGTAGTGACAGTGAATATCCTAGTTGATGAAAAAGTAGTATCAAATTAGTAGAGAAATAAATTACTTATATTGATCTATTTATTATTTTTTGTACTTTAAATAGCATAGGTCTCCTACCAGGGCAACCTAGTCATCAGGTTATCCTCCCTTGCTAGGGTCCATCTAGGGCTATCAGGAGGCACGAGAAACGGGATCGCCCCTATCGGGCGGCTATTCCGTATCTAGGTAGAGTTGAAAGGTGTAGTATGTTTAACCCTTAATATCAGTAACCTAATACTGCCCTGGTCATTCCTAAAACCCTGACAGGTCACAGTTTTCCTGAAGGAAGATAAGACAACAAAGCTCTGGCGTCTATGAACTGAGCTGATGAAACTTACACATGAGGACCAAGGTCGTCCTGCTGCTCTCATTACTCTGCATATAGTGCGGAGCCTGACATAGTGCACGTCAATGTTAGGGATAAAACAACTGACTGCACGTTACCTTCTTCCTATCGGGGGGGGGGGGGACTGCATTGCTGGAGATCTCCAGTAAAAATGCCCCTCTAGAGCAGATAATTCTTGCATTATTGTCTTAAAGAAAACTGCTGAAGTGTATAGATTTACACCATGAACCATAATGATCCCTCTGACCGTGGAAACGTTGGGTACTGTGCCTACAGTGCCCTTATCACATATATCCAGCAACCGGATCCTCTACAGGATAATCCAAGCTGCTTTTATTTCCCTCTCAGACGCTTTGATTGAAAAGGCCCTGGAACCGCTGCCAAACAGCTGATTTCGCTGGCGGGAGCTTATATGGCATTTATGTAGCCTCGGGCACATGGGTTCTCTATTCTGGCTCGTAGAGGAGGTCCCTTTTATAAAGTCTGTACAGTGGTGCTTGAAAGTTTCTGATTCCTTCAGAATTTTCAATATTTTTGCATAAATGTGACCTAAAACTATATACATTTTTCACACATCCTAAAAGTAGATAAAGATAACCACATCAAACAAAAGTATGTGATTCTTTGTCTGGTGTGACCTGCAAAGGTTTCTGATAACTGTTGATTAGTCCTGCACATCGCTGTGCGGATATTTTAGCCTAGTCCTCCTTACAGAACAGCTTCAGCACTGCTATGTTGGTGGTTTCCTCCCATGACCTGCTCGCTTCCGGTTTTTCCATAACATTTCTACTGGATTAAGGTTAGGAGTGTGACCCGGCCATTCCAAAACTTTCACTTTCTTCTTCTTTAAACATTCATTGGTAGAAAGACTTGTGCGCTTTGAGTCGTAGTTTTGACCCATGTTTTCTTGAGAGTCAGATCACTGACTGATGTCCTGACATATTCCTTTAGGATTTGCTGATATAATTCAGAATTCATTGTTCCATCTGTGATGGCATGCCATACTGGCCAGGATGTAGCAGAACAGGCTCAAATTTTTTTAAAAAGTTTTCTATGCTGGGTATAGTGTTTTCTTTTCTCCAAACATAATACTGCTCATTTAATCCAGAAAATGCTATTTTCCTGTCACCAGTTCACAAAACATTGTCCCTAAAGCCTTCTGGCTTGTCCAGGTGATCTATCAGTCTGTAGACAGGGAATAATGTTGCGACTTTCTTGCCATGCACACCATTGTTGTTCAGTGTCCTCCTGATGGTGGTGAGCTCATGAACATTAACAGCAGTTCATGTGAGAAAGGCCTTTAGTTGCTTAGAGGTTACCTTTGTGATCTCAATGACTATTACATGCCTTGGTGTCATCTTTGTTGATCAACCACTCCTGGAGAGAGTAATAATGGTCTTGAATTTACTCCATTTGTACTCAATCTGTCTGATTTTGAATTGGTGGAGTTCAAACTCTTTAGTGATGGTTCTGTAATGTTTTCCAGCCTGATGAGCATCAACAACTCTCCTTCTGAGGTCCTCAGAGATCTCTTTTGTTCGTGCCATGATACAATTCCACAAACACGTGTTGTGGACATCAGACTTTGATAGATCCCTGTTCTTTAAAACTTACACCTAATTGTCATCCCATTGATTGAAAGCATCTGACTCTAATTTTAACTTCAAATTATCTGCTGATCCTAAAGGTTCATATCCTTTTACCACAGACATGTGGTATTAATTTATTTTCCTCATTAAATAAATGATCAAGTCAAATGTTTGTGACTCATTTATCTTATTTGTTTAGCTTTATCTACTTTTAGGACGTGTGAAAAATCAGATGTAGGTTTAGGTCAAAATTTATGCAAAAGTAAAGATTCTGAAGGGTTCACAAATTTTCAGAATCTTCTATATTTCTGCATAAACTACATCAGATTTTGGCCTAAAAGTAGATAAAGATAAGCAAGTCAAATAAATGAGTCGCAAATATTCGAATATTGATCATTTACCTATGCTGCTAAGCATGACCATGGGCCCACACAAATGTTGTAAATGCTCTTAAAAGGAGCAAGAAGTTTTAAATAGTAAATTTAAGCACCAGTAACAAAGAGCGGAGCCAGAGAAGTATGTTCAGAGTGTGTGATTGCAGCTGGTCTAAGTATAACCACCATGGCTGATGCCAGTGGACTGTCGACAGAATGACAGGGAGCCTGAGAGGAGCTGTGTACCTGTCACAACCAGACAGCTGAGAAGCTCTGACAGAGGCCTTTCAGAACCTCCTCCTTGAATTTCTGTGTTGTGGTATTCAGCTCCTCCTCTCGTCAGCCTCTCTCAGCTGTCATGTGTTAATTGCTTCCCTTTAAATGCCTCCCCAGAATGCTTTTCTGGGCGGCTTATATTACTTCCTGGAGTGTGTGTGCACGCTGATCTGTCCTCCTGTTTGCTTCAAAGCTAAGTGTACCTTTATCTGTTAATATCTGTTTGCTGGATCCCAGGTGACCCTGACTCCCTCCGTGTCTTGTGTAGGGAGCCGGTGGTCGTGTCCCCTCACTATTGTAGGGTGCTCAGGGCTTTATAGTCAAGGTTCGTGGATATGCAAACCTCCACCATTCGGATCTTTGCATAGGCTGAGCAGCCAGGGAAAGTGCCAGGTCTTCTGCAGGGGTCTCCCTTGGTTCCTTAGTTTTTGGATCCAGCGAGTCGTTTATACATGTTGCTTTGCCTTGTTACCTGTACACATTCCGTGACAGTACCATAGTCTAGTGAAGCCGTCTAAGGACTGTCAGTGGACCAGAGGGGATGTCACATAAGGCACCTGAGGGGGTCATTCACTAACCAGAAATAGGCCTATATTAGGTGTATTTCTGGCGCAAATTGCGACACAAAGGTTGTGGTGCTTAATAACTCCGGCAGATCCACCGCCAGCTATAGGGGGTATTAATGAATGACCCCCTGAGGGTTTTCACCGGGATAGAAGTCAGTGAATGATGAGAGACTGCAACCATTTGTGAGCCATTGCTTGGTTGGGGTTGGGGTTTTCAAAAGTGACACGGGTTCTTGGAAGAAAAAAGCATAGAGAATGATCCTTTCTCCTGCATAGAGTGTGGTCCAGGATTGTACTCCTGTAATTAAAGGTGGTGCAGCCATGATCAGCAATGGAGTTGCAGAGGAGCATCCCTAGTGACACGTGGCTTATCAGTGGCGGCCGACTGTGGCAGAAGGTAGCCTTACAGAGATAAACAATGGCATGGCAAGATGGGCTTAAGCTGACAGTCACTTTGCTGCAACCCAGCTCTGGCGGATTCTAAGGAACACTTAGAGGACCCCAGCCCTGGTCAAGGACTGCTCAGAGTTTTGTCTTGCCACTGTTCAGAATGAAAGACAAAAAAAACTGGATGGGCACCGCTAAACAAAGTCAGACTGCTACAAATGAGTTAGGATGCCATACAACACTACTTCCAAGAAAAACATCAAAGGCCATACATAAAATGAACTGAACCGCCACCACAGGATCGACATCCATACTAATGGTCCACCTTAAGGAAATAAGGTCATAAAATAAGAATAGAAACATAATAGACATTTTCAGTTCATCTAAGCATCATATATGACCGTCCCATCCAGGAGACAGTCCACATCTAAAATACTGATTTCAGACTGGAACAAACGTACAAATAAAAGTAAAGAAAATCAAAATACTAAGTGGATTTGTCAGAGCATTATTATAAGCCTCTATGATACTTTCATGAAGTGGGTATGCCTTATTATGATGCATGTTCTGAAGGTGTACCACAGTCTAGTGTGTCTTTCTAATTGACCTACTTCTGGTGAGCACCACACTCGCTTCCCTTATTACTAGACACAGCTGAGTGTCTATGGCAATATATAACGGTACAACCACTCGGCGCGGGTGGATGAGTGTATGCAGTGTATGACAGAAAATGATCTTAGACAAAATACAGAGGCACAATCATCTCTTCTAGTGTAACTGGGACAGTGTAGGGAAAGAATAGAGAGAAAAAAGTTGGTAAAATACTGAGGACTTTGATGAAGTAAAACAACTTAAGGGAGTAAGGGGCTGAGGCACAGTGCTTAATAATACAGCTGCTGCAGAACATCATTCTTGCTACAAAACCAGCTACTTGCAAGAAAAAAATATTCTTTTTTTCTCATTTTTGTTTTTTCCCCACAAACCCTCAAGCTTCTACATATTATTATTGCCAGCACGGCACCCCAATAGCATTCTGTTGCTGAGTAATTGCACATTTTATTCAATAACAAAAGCATTTTACGGCAATAACAAGGTACTTAACCCCATCACGCACAGATAGTCAAGAGAGTCTCCCTGTTGATGACTTGTATGGAAAAAAGTCAGCGTTTTAACAGCTATGAGGAGGAGGTTTCAGGGGAGGTGGGGAACTCCAGGCATAGTTGTGTTGATGGTAGTGCTGATGGCACTTGTAGCCATGGTGGTGGTGTCGCTAGGGGCAGTGGTAGTGACAGTGGCAATCTGGGGAAATATAGAGCAGGGAGTGGGGCCAAGGAGTCCACCATGAGATATCATAGTCTGATAAAAATGGTCATACCACTTGGTTATGGTAAAAGAGGTGCACTTCTTTGGCTTTGCCTAAATTAAATTTTTCTTGGGCGTAGCCTGGGCAGTATGCTGGGACTCTTGGCCAGGCAAGCAAGAGTACTGCTGCCATATGGAAAATAGGTCTACAATTGTGGCACACTTCCGCCTAAATTTAAATTTTGTGGGTTCTGGCCCAGGCAGTGTGGTCGAACTGTTGCCATTTGTTTGTCATATGGGCAGCATTCTGACCCAGTTAAGGCATAATTTTTGGATGCTTGATCCCACAAGCCACTGTTTTTTCCTCTGTGTGTGTTTAAACATCATCTGACCAAATTATAATTACAGATAGCATTTGTTAAATTGAAGAGAGTTGGTCTGTAATCTTTAAGAATACTAAAGAGTCTCAAATATCGATACAATATGAAAAACACATAACACATGTGCTGCATGGTGTGTTTTTAAACACGCCATATGCTATTACCGTTAACCATGCATTTTCCCACAGCTATGTATGTCAGTGTGAATAAGACATCATTTACTATTGCTGTCATTATGTTCAAGAGCTTAGGGAGGGGGGTTGGGAAAAAGAAAATATTCATAAAAACATAACATGCTTTTTATATATGTCTCAGTTAGTAACATACATAGTAACATACGGTAGTTTGTTAGGCCGAAAAAAGCCCTCCATCCAATTCAACCTGTTATCCTGAAAGTTGATCCAGAGGAAGGCAAAAAAAAAAACTGTGAGGTAGAAACCTATTTTTCTCATTTAGGCTACATGCACACGGCCATTGTGTGTTTTGTGGTCCGCAATTTGCGGAACGGCATGGACAACCATTAATATAACTGCCTAATCTTGTCCGCAAAACGGACATGAATAGGACATGTTTTAATTTTTGCGGACCACGGAACGGAGCAACGGATGCGGACAGCACACAGAGTGCTGTCTGCATCTTTTGTGGCCCCATTGAAGTGAATGAGTTCGCATCCAAGCCACAAAAACTGCGGCTCGGATGCGGACCAAAACAACGGTCATGTGCGTGTAGCCTTAAGGGGAAAAAAATATTTTCCAACTCTAATCAGGCATTAAAATAACTCCCTGGATCAACGACCTCTCCAGAAATCTAATAACTATAACTTGTAATATTATCCTCCAGAAATGCATCCAGGCCCCTCTTGAACTCACTTTTAGTGAACAGACCACTGTTTTGATATAGTGTTAGGCTGAAACCAGTGGTGGCTTGTGTGAGGAATATGGATTATTATTTACTGTCAGCCATGTTCCCACACCAACAATCTGCTGAAAGGTAGCAGAGATAGTGAGCTCTACAAGGGGGGGGGGGGGGGGGGGCCTGCTTCAAAGCCAGCCAGATGGCAGAGGACCTCTAGCAGTCCACCTTTGTTTACATTTCTCACCTCCATTCAGCCAGCCAGGAACCCAGCTTACGGAACAGGAAAAACTTCCCTGCAGGGGATCTAGGTCATTCCCCAGTTCAATGAACATTATCAGACACCCTGGAACCGGCGGTTCATAAGAAATTAGGAATCGCCCGTCCATCACAGGCATAAACCAGATAGATATTTGTGTCACTGTGGCCACGATGAACAGGCCCGTGATCATAGCTTGGCGGTGGGATGCCAGGGAGGGGAGATACACATATTTCCCCACAGAAACCAAATAACAGTACCATGCTTGGACTCTTCTTGTAGCCGGAACCCAGGCGGTCCCAGAACCTTCTCCCTGTGACCTTCTGGTCTGGAGCTATGAGCCCTAAAGGGTTTTGTGGGTTGTTGGACTTCCAGGATCAGCAGAGAGGCGGGGACCCTTCCCAGAAATGGGGCGGCTACAGTTTAAAAGGCTTGTGCCAGCTATCGGGCGTGTCTTTTTCTGAAGGAGGGTCACATCGTGCCATGTGTTTAGAGGGACCTGCAACCAGCTGACATCACTGCTTCCCATGTGACTACAGCTAAGAACTCATAACAACTCAAAGGACTCCTACTGCTTAAGCCTGTTTGTACCACGCCATCTGTATTTATAACCTCAGACCACTGTATATATTCCTTGTATGTATAGTGTTATATCTAGTGAGCCCTTAAGGTGATTAAATATATAATTTAATCTTGTGCTGTCTTGTATCTCGATCACGAATCCCCACGTCCATGTTTTGGCCTAGTAATACGCTACTGTGCGTTGGTTTATTACCCTATATAATGCTGTTAGCGGACCGGGCTTATATCAAACAAGAAACTGGTGGCAGTCTTCCCGGGCTGAGAACGCGCGCGTTTCTCTGGGGCAGTGACCAGGCTCTCTCAGCTTGTTGCCTCTCTGTGCCCGCGTGGACAGGAGGAGTCTGTGTAAACTGTACCAAGCTGACCTTACCTGCTCCTCAGGGACGGCGTAACATCACACCTTGGTAACCAGTGACCATACCGTATCTCATTGGCTCTACGTAGTTGACGTTTGCCGTCAGTCGGGGTACAGTATTCGTCACATTTTGAATATACTGGGAGTGAAGGTCTCTCCCATTAATTCGGCTGCTGCAGCGTTGCGAGTCTCACACACACATATAGCAGTCATACATGAAGCTTACTCGTAAAGCGTCTGCTACTGATGCTTCTGGTTAGTTGGCTGCCACTCTGCCAGCTCTTAAAACAGACCAAAGATGAGTGAACCTTTTGAGATTCGGTTTAATTGAATTTTTCAAAAAGTTTGGTTTGGGCCCAAATCGATTCTACCCAAACTAAAATGGCTCCAGTTTCCCTGAAAATTGGCATATAAAACCCTTAGGAACTACAGGTTTCAGTGCCATACTAATAACTGAGGTCCTAACTGAAACATGCAGAGACTGTACTACATTGGGAGATGCACTCCTCAGACCTGACTGCACCTTCACACTGAAAATATTAAGGTATTGTTTCCCCAATATCTAGCAAACAGCGCTGACAACTCACACATAGAATCACTTTATACTTTTTCACGTGGCTGCACACCAGTTATCACTACCCCTCACACTGACAGGGACAGAATCCTTGTACTGAGAGACCTATTGTCTAATGTTGCACGTCCTGGTGGTTGGGAGCACAATGATGAATGCACAGACGTGAACCTGTGCACGGACAGATCGTCTGTTTACAGGAATGGTGCACAGTGATCCATTCAAGTAAATTGGATGTCACATCTCGAGCCCGGGGCAGCAAACAGTGTCTACACAAACCATAATAAGCTCTCATGGTGCACAGCAAGATGCCGGCTGGAATGAAGGTATATCCTCTTCAGCGATGAGTCCTACATTTGTCTCATTCGGAGATTGGTCTGGAGACCACGTGGGCAACACCACGAAGAGTCCTTCAAAAATGAAGGTCACCACGGTCCTGCTCGCAGCAATATGGTGTGAAGCGGCATAATGTACGGTAGTCGGATCCTTTACTCTTCATTTTAGGTGCTAATAGCCTACAATGATTTGGTTGTGGAACCAGCAGTACAGCAATTTCTTCATCGCGTTCCAGGAGACGTTTTTCACCAGGAAAATACCAGGCTGCTTGTGGCTCTTTCTGCTGTGAGCGTGGCCTGCGTACTGTGGCCTGCCGTGACTCTGGACTTGTCTCCCATCAAGCACATCTCAGACATTATTGGTCGCTGCCAGCAGCGGATGTTGATGATTTGCATGACCAACAGAAGATTCCTCAGACAACCATTAATCACCTCCATGATAGCTGTCACGGTGCGGAAGTGCATGTATTTCTGCACGTGGCACTCACATCCTGAGACTGAATAAATCCAGATTTTTTTAAAGTGTTTTGTTTCCATTTTTTTATTAACATGTCTATCCATCCTGTGATTTCAATAATTACACAACTTTTCCTGCTGCAGTTTCAATGTTGAGGCGTGCAGAAGACATATGTATGGTCTTTCCACGTATAACATGTTTAAATTGTGTTGCATAGTCACTTGTTGGCCAAGTGCCAGATGGCTCCAACCCAGGGGCTGTTAATAAGTACAGTCAACAAATAGTCTCCTATTTTTAATCTCTCCATCCTCTGGCGCCGTGCCTCACGACTGCCGTCCTGCTCTTGTATAAACTGAAAACACAATCTAATACGTGGGGCAAAAAAAAAGGGAAGACGTTTGAAGGAATGACTGAAGACTGAATGTTTTTATGGTATTCACTTTAAGCCACATCCACTTTCTTCATGTGACATTGTGTCAGCGATGGGGGCCGTGGAGGGTGGTGTGATCAGACAGGAGACCTGGGGTTCACCTTCTATAGGCTGGGCCTTATTCCTTCTCATACACATACTTGCTTGGTTCAGCAGATCATGTATGACAGAGGAGAAGGTTCCTACCAACACTTCTGGTGGATTTGACCGGCAACGCCACACTCTCCTATGAGGACCTAAAAGCTCAAAGTTCCATACAGTACAGCCGGGATGAAAGGTCATTTCTGTGAATGCTTGAACAAAAGTTCTCACCGTCACAACCCTCAATCAAAACAGAAGTTTTCTGAACAGGGAAACCCCTTTAATGAAACTTTTATTCAATACATTTTTGTCACCAGAATGCTTTATTTACATTACTTATCCTGTACTGATCCTCAGTTATATACTATATTATACTCCAGAGCTGCACTCACTATTCTGCTGGTGCAGTCACTGTGTACATACATTACTTATCCTGTACTGATCCTGAGTTACATCCTGTATTATACTCCAGAGCTGCACTCACTATTCTGCTGGTGCAGTCACTGTGTACATACATTACTTATCCTGTACTGATCCTGAGTTACATCCTGTATTATACTCCAGAGCTGCACTCACTATTCTGCTGGTGCAGTCACTGTGTACATACATTACTTATCCTGTACTGATCCTGAGTTACATCCTGTGTTATACCCCAGAGCTGCACTCACTATTCTGCTGGTGCACTCACTGTGTACATACATTACTTATCCTGTACTGATCCTGAGTTACATCCTGTATTATACTCCAGAGCTGCACTCACTATTCTGCTGGTGCAGTCACTGTGTACATACATTACTTATCCTGTACTGATCCTGAGTTACATCCTGTATTATACTCCAGAGCTGCACTCACTATTCTGCTGGTGCAGTCACTGTGTACATACATTACTTATCCTGTACTGATCCTGAGTTACATCCTGTATTATACTCCAGAGCTGCACTCACTATTCTGCTGGTGCAGTCACTGTGTACATACATTACTTATCCTGAGTTACATCCTGTATTATACTCCAGAGCTGCACTCACTATTCTGCTGGTGCAGTCACTGTGTACATACATTACTTATCCTGTACTGATCCTGAGTTACATCCTGTATTATACTCCAGAGCTGCACTCACTATTCTGCTGGTGCAGTCACTGTGTACATACATTACTTATCCTGTACTGATCCTGAGTTACATCCTGTATTATACCCCAGAGCTGCACTCACTATTCTGCTGGTGCAGTCACTGTGTACATACATTACTTATCCTGTACTGATCCTGAGTTACATCCTGTATTATACTCCAGAGCTGCACTCACTATTCTGCTGGTGCAGTCACTGTGTACATACATTGCTTATCCTGTACTGATCCTGAGTTACATCCTGTATTATACTCCAGAGCGGCACTCACTATTCTGCTGGTGCAGTCACTGTGTACATACATTACTTATCCTGTACTGATCCTGAGTTACATCCTGTATTATACTCCAGAGCTGCACTCACTATTCTGCTGGTGCAGTCACCGTGTACATACATTACTTATCCTGTACTGATCCTGAGTTACATCCTGTATTATACTCCAGAGCTGCACTCACTATTCTGCAGGTGCAGTCACTGTGTACATACATTACTTATCCTGTACTGATCCTGAGTTACATCCTGTATTATACCCCAGAGCTGCACTCACTATTCTGCAGGTGCAGTCACTGTGTACATACATTACTTATCCTGTACTGATCCCGAGTTACATCCTGTATTATACTCCAGAGCTGCACTCACTATTCTGCTGGTGCAGTCACTGTGTACATACATTACTTATCCTGTACTGATCCTGAGTTACATCCTGTATTATACTCCAGAGCTGCACTCACTATTCTGCTGGTGCAGTCACTGTGTACATACATTACTTATCCTGTACTGATCCTGAGTTACATCCTGTATTATACTCCAGAGCTGCACTCACTATTCTGCTGGTGCAGTCACTGTGCACATACATTACTTATCCTGTACTGATCCTGAGTTACATCCTGTATTATACGCCAGAGCTGCACTCACTATTCTGCTGGTGCAGTCACTATGTACATTACATTACTTATCCTGCATTACTCTTCAGAGCTGCACTCACTATTCTTCTTTTTGAGTCACTGTGTACATACATTACAATACTTACCCTCTACTGATCATGAATTATATCCTGCATCATACTCCAGAGCTGCACTCACTATACTTATCCTGTACTGATCCTGAGTTACATCCTGTATTATACGCCAGAGCTGCGCTCACTATTCTGCTGGTGCAGTCCCTGTGTACATACATTACTTATCCTGTACTGATCCCGAGTTACGTCCTGTATTATACTCCAGAGCTGCGCTCACTATTCTGCTGGTGCAGTCACTGTGTACATACATTACTAATCCTGTACTGATCCTGAGTTACATCCTGTATTATACTCCAGAGCTGCACTCACTATTCTGCTGGTGCAGTCACTGAGTACATAAATTACATTACTTATCCTGTACTGATCCTGAGTTACATCCTGTATTATACTCCAGAGCTGCACTCACTATTCTGCTGGTGCACTCACTGTGTACATACTGTACATTACATTACTTATCCTGTACTGATCCTGAGTTACATCCTGTGTTATACTCCAGAGCTGCACTCACTATTCTTCTTTTTGAGTCACTGTGTACATACATTACAATACTTACCCTCTACTGATCATGAATTATATCCTGCATCATACTCCAGAGCTGCACTCACTATGCTGCTGGCGGAGTCACTCTGTACATACATTACATTACTTATCACGTAGTGATCCTGAGTTACATCCTGTATTTGTCACAAACTTAGGCTACTTTCACACTCGCGTTTTGGGCGGATCCGTCATGGATCTGCAAAAACGAATCCGTTACAATATTACAAGCACATGCATCTGTCATGAACGGATCCGTTTATATTACGGTATCTGTAACATTGCCAAGACGGATCCGTCATGAACTCCATTGAAAGTCAATGGCAGACAGATCAGTTTTCTATTGGACCAGATTGTGTCAGAGAAAACGGATCCGTCCCCATTGACTTACCTTGTGTGCCAGGTGTATTCGTTTGTCTCAGTTTCGTCAAGCGGACAGCAAAACACTGCAGGCGGCCTTCAGAGCGGAATGGAGACTGATCAGAGGCAAACTGAGCCAACAGCGGCCAGATCTCCAGCTTCAATGCGACCACGCCGGGAGAGATGCGCTGCTAAGCCACACCCCGAGTGATAGAAGAGCATCATTAGTAACAGGATACCATACTCTTTCTCCCCATAGCAGGCAAGTGCTGGAAAAGATTAGCAGTGAGATGATTGCTCAGCTGCTCTATTCCTGCGTGCTAATGTTCTGACTAATGGAGCACTGAAAGGAAAAAAGCACCGCCACTCGCTATTAGTATATAATCTTGTGATTTATTGTCACATCCCAGTGACGCATTTCAGCATTTATCAAAAAAGGCAGAGAGTATGCGAAATGCGTCACTGGGATGTGACAATAAATCACAAGATTACAGACGTGGACAAAATTGTTGGTACCCTTTGGTCAATGAAAGAAAAAGTCACAATGGTCACAGAAATAACTTTAATCTGACAAAAGTAATAATAAATTAAAATTCTATAAATGTTAACCAATGAAAGTCAGACATTGTTTTTCAACCATGCTTCAACAGAATTATGTAAAAAAATAAACTCATGAAACAGGCATGGACAAAAATGATGGTACCCCTAACTTAATATTTTGTTGCGCAACCTTTTGAGGCAATCACTGCAATCAAACGCTTCCTGTAACTGTCAATGAGACATCTGCACCTCTCAGCAGGTATTTTGGCCCACTCCTCATGAGCAAACTGCTCCAGTTGTGTCCGGTTTGAAGGGTGCCTTTTCCAGACTGCATGTTTCAGCTCCTTCCAAAGATGCTCAATAGGATTGAGGTCAGGGCTCATAGAAGGCCACTTTAGAATAGTCCAATTTTTTCCTCTTAGCCATTCTTGGGTGTTTTTAGCGGTGTGTTTTGGGTCATTGTCCTGTTGCAAGACCCATGACCTGCGACTGAGACCAAGCTTTCTGACACTGGCTAGTACATTTCTCTCTAGAATTCCTTGATAGTCTTGAGATTTCATTGTACCCTGCACAGATTCAAGACACCCTGTGCCAGACGCAGCAAAGCAGCCCCAGAACATAACAGAGCCTCCTCCATGTTTCACAGTAGGGACAGTGTTCTTTTCTTGATATGCTTCATTTTTTCGTCTGTGAACATACAGCTGATGTGCCTTGGCAAAAACTTCGATTTTTGTCTCATCTGTCCACAGGACATTCTCCCAGAAGCTTTGTGGCTTGTCAACATGTAGTTTGGCATATTCCAGTCTTGCTTTTTTATGATTCGTTTTCAACAATGGTGTCCTCCTTGGTCGTCTCCCATGTAGTCCACTTTGGCTCAAACAACGACGGATGGTGCGATCTGACACTGATGTTCCTTGAGCATGAAGTTCACCTTGAATCTCTTTAGAAGTCTTTCTAGGCTCTTTTGTTACCATTCGGATTATCCGTCTCTTAGATTTGTCATCAATTTTCCTCCTGCGGCCACGTCCAGGGAGGTTGGCTACAGTCCCATGGATCTTAAACTTATGAATAATATGTGCAACTGTACTCACAGGAACATCTAGTTGCTTGGAGATGGTCTTATAGCCTTTACCTTTAACATGCTTGTCTATAATTTTCTTTCTGATCTCTTGAGACAGCTCTTTCCTTTGCTTCCTCTGGTCCATGTCGAGTGTGGTACACACCATATCACCAAACAACACAGTGATTACCTGGAGCCATATATATAGGCCCAATGGCTGATTACAAGGTTGTAGACACCTGTGATGCTAATTAGTGGACACACCTTGAATTAACATGTCCCTTTGGTCACATTATGTTCTGTGTTTTCTAGGGGTACCATCATTTTTGTCCATGCCTGTTTCATGAGTTTATTTTTTTACATAATTCTGTTGAAGCATGGTTGAAAAACAATGTCTGACTTTCATTGGTTAACATTTATAGAATTTTAATTTATTATTACTTTTGTCAGATTAAAGTTATTTCTGTGACCATTGTGACTTTTTCTTTCATTGACCAAAGGGTACCAACAATTTTGTCCACGTCTGTATATGCTAATAGCGAGTGACGGTCCTTTTTTGCTTTTGTCTACATGGGACGCCGGCCCTGGGACACATGCACCGCCACTCTATTTCCCGCAGTGCCGATCGATATATTGTACTTATATAATGGAGCGCTGAGTCATGACCTATCATGTTCTGATCCTGGGACTCGGTGCTCTATTTAAACCCCTTCCTGGCCATATACCAATAACAGTGATAGTCATGTTTGGGCTTACTAGCTAGGTTCCTGGTTCCTTGGATTTGTTTGTTCTTTTGACCTCAGCTTGTCTTTTGAACACTCCCTTTCTCATGTGATTTGTACTGTGCATCCATCTGGTATTTGATCTGGTTTGTCTTTTGACCAATCTCTGTCTCTCGTTTTTGTACTGCATAGTCCGCCTTGTTCTTACCCATTTTCGTATGACTATCCCTTTGTGTTGTTTTTGTCTCTTGGTGTTTGTCTGTCTCTGCGATTTAGTAGCATAGGGACCGTCTACCAGTTGTGGTCTTGCTACCTAGGGCTTGAACTGCAAGTAAGTAGGAAAAATGGGCTGGGTTTCAGGTCAGGGCTCACTCTTGGTGTCTGTCCCTATTTATAAGCTTTACATTATCACTGGCGATAAAATATTTTTCCGGTTGACCTGCTCAGTTATGGACGCCATGGGAGCATTGGCCAATCAGATAGAGGGTATTGCCCAACTGGTTCAGGATCTATCAGAGAGGGTCCAGCAAGAATAGTCCCACCAGACCAGTCCCCCAGTTGTTACAGCTCCTCTGGTGACAGTGATTTTGTAACCTTCCGTGAGAACTGTAACCCCTTAGGCCACTCTCATCGGGTACGGAAGCTCAGAGGATGGACATCATTATGTCACTGCTACAGTGGGACCCTCAGGACTGGTCATTTTCGTTATCACCCAACACTCCTGAATTATTTTCTGCTGACTATTTCTTTTCCATGTTAGGTCTCCTGTATGATTAGTCAGACAGGGTGGCTTACGCGGAAAGCCAACTTCTTTCTTTATGCCAGGGCAGAGGACCTGTGGAAGATTACTGCTCTGAATTCCATACATGGTGTACTGCCTCTTGCTGGAATGCCCCAGCTCTTAGGTCACCGTTTAGACTAGGCCTTTCTGGTACTCTGAAAGACCTTCTAGTTAGTCATCCCATCATAGGTTCCCTAGTCGAGGCTATATCCATAGCTATTCAACTTGACAGATGTCTTCGTGAACAGATCTGTTTTTGTCTGTTCTACTCTTTACTCGGTCCTCAAACTTCTATGTCCAAGGTGCCAGTAGTGTCCGAGGAGCCCATGCAAGTGGGTACTATGTCCTCTCACCAGTAGAAGGAACTGAGGGCCTGAAGACTGGCCATCTACCTGCTCATCAACTTCTAGTTCGAAGGGGGAAACTTCAGCATCTGACTGATGATCGGGAAGGTCACTCAGATGCACAGGTATTTCCTGAAAAAGTTCTTTTGTCTGTTAATTTATCGTCACTGGGAAGGTCAGTTTCTGGTTTTGCTTCTTTTTTTTCTGTCAGGGGCTGCAGCAAATTTTGTTAATTTTAATTTTGTGTCTGCCTTGGGTCTGGTGGTATGTACTCTACCTGAACCCATTCCGGTAGTTGGGGTGGATACTACTCCATTAGCCACTGATTTGTTTATGAAGATTGGGTGTATTCATTCTGAAAGGTGTTCATTATACGTTATGAATAACTTGTCTGCTAATGTCATTTTGGGATTACCGCGGTTGAGAGCACATACTTCAGTATTTGATTGGAGTTATGGGGAGTTAACTAAATGGGGTCCTCACTGCTCGAATCATTGCTTATCTATCCAGCTCTCTGCTCTGGAACTAGAGGATGGACCACTACCTGAGTTCATCAAGGACTTTCAGGATGTGTTCTCCAAAGAGGATTCTGAAGTTTTGTCCTCTCATCAAGACTATGATTGCATCATTGAACTTGTCCCAAATGCTGGATTTTGAATCTTTCTGGGTCTGAAAGACAAGCTATGAAAGATTATATTCAGGATAGACTGAAAAAAGGGGCACATTCGACTGTATCTCCTGAAGGTGCTGGGTTCTGAAAGCAAAAAAGACGGATTACGCCCTTGTATTGACTACAGGGAACTTAAGAAAATCACAGTCCGGAACCAGTACCCCCTCCTCTCCTTCCTGATCTATTCAGTCAAATTGTTGGGGCTCAGTGGTTCACAAAAATTCATCGTAGAGGAGCCTACAATTTGATCAGAATACGGGAGGGGGATCAATGGAAAACAGCATTTAATACCCCTGAAGGGGATTTTGAATAACTGGTGATTCCATTTGGGCTGTGTAATACCCCAGCTGTGTTTCAGAACCTCGTTTATTTTATTTTCCGAGAGTTCCTGGGTGAGTTTCCTAGGATATACTATACATCGATGGTATACCTGAGTAGTAAGCCATTATTCCCTGCATGCTCTGTTATAGTAGTGGCAATCTGTTCTTCATCAGTTTACTGACTTTCGAGTAAAATACAGTGAAAAAAAAAAGACCAAACATGCATCAAAACCTGCGCAGAGTATAATCTGTTCCATTGTCTTGAGATGTAAACTTATGTCACTTATAAATCTGCCATGTGGAAGGATGTGAGCCAGGGTATGTGGTTTTGTGGTGCCATAATAAGCTGATTAGAACTCTGGAGCATGCTATTTGTACAGGACGGAAACGTGGCTTTCATGAGGTAGGCATCGCTGCTCTCTGGGACAGGGTGAAAGGGTCAGAGAGAGGAAGTGAAATGAACACGTTCAGAAACAATTACTCAGCAATAAGGAAAGATCCACACGTGTCATACTTCGATGCGTAATATTTCTGAGGGACCGGGGACTGCCATCTGGAGAAATACTCAGCAAGTCTGAAGGGAAGAAGCCCCAGACATGAAGACTGATGAAAGATGACTACAGGGACACCACCTGCTTCCAGAGACTAAAGTCCTGAGGACAAGAGAGATTCTCCCACCAGAAACATTTATGGCAGATCAATAGGTCATGTCGTAAAAAACTGAGTGAAGGCTCCTCCGGTTGCTGTAGTTGGACCTCACCAATCAAACATTTGGAACATACAGGGAGTGCAGAATTATTAGGCAAGTTGTATTTTTGAGGATTAATTTTATTATTGAAAAACAACCATGTTCTCAATGAACCCAAAAAACTCATTAATATCAAAGCTGAATATTTTTGGAAGCAGTTTTTAGTTTGTTTTTAGTTTTAGCTATTTTAGGGGGATATCTGTGTGTGCGGGTGACTATTACTGTGCATAATTATTAGGCAACTTAACAAAAAACAAATATATACCCATTTCAATTATTTATTTTTACCAGTGAAACCAATATAACATCTCAACATTCACAAATATACATTTCTGACATTCAAAAACAAAACAAAAACAAATCAGTGACCAATATAGCCACCTTTATTTGCAAGGACACTCAAAAGCCGCCATCCATGGATTCTGTCAGTGTTTTGATCTGTTCACCATCAACATTGCGTGCAGCAGCAACCACAGCCTCCCAGACACTGTTCAGAGAGGTGGACTGTTTTCCCTCCTTGTAAATCTCACATTTGATGATGGACCACAGGTTCTCAATGGGGTTCAGATCAGGTGAACAAGGAGGCCATGTCATTAGATTTTCTTCTTTTATACCCTTTCTTGCCAGCCACGCTGTGGAGTACTTGGACGCGTGTGATGGAGCATTGTCCTGCATGAAAATCATGTTTTTCTTACCTTGCAGACTTCTTCCTGTACCACTGCTTGAAGAAGGTGTCTTCCAGAAACTGGCAGTAGGACTGGGAGTTGAGCTTGACTCCATCCTCAACCCGAAAAGGCCCCACAAGCTCATCTTTGATGATACCAGCCCAAACCAGTACTCCACCTCCACCTTGCTGGCGTCTGAGTCGGACTGGAGCTCTCTGCCCTTTACCAATCCAGCCACGGGCCCATCCATCTGGCCCATCAAGACTCACTCTCATTTCATCAGTCCATAAAACCTTAGAGAAATCAGTCTTGAGATATTTCTTGGCCCAGTCTTGACGTTTCAGCTTGTGTGTCTTGTTCAGTGGTGGTCGTCTTTCAGCCTTTCTTACCTTGGACATGTCTCTGAGTATTGCACACCTTGTGCTTTTGGGCACTCCAGTGATGTTGCAGCTCTGAAATATGGCCAAACTGGTGGCAAGTGGCATCTTGGCAGCTGCACGCTTGACTTTTCTCAGTTCATGGGCAGTTATTTTGCGCCTTGGTTTTTCCACACGCTTCTTGCGACCCTGTTGACTATTTTGAATGAAACGCTTGATTGTTCGATGATCATGCTTCAGAAGCTTTGCAATTTTAAGAGTGCTGCATCCCTCTGCAAGATATCTCACTATTTTTGACTTTTCTGAGCCTGTCAAGTCCTTCTTTTGACCCATTTTGCCAAAGGAAAGGAAGTTGCCTAATAATTATGCACACCTGATATAGGGTGTTGATGTCATTAGACCACACCCCTTCTCATTACAGAGATGCACATCACCTAATATGCTTAATTGGTAGTAGGCTTTCGAGCCTATACAGCTTGGAGTAAGACAACATGCATAAAGAGGATGATGTGGTCAAAATACTCATTTGCCACTCCCTGTATAGTGATATAGGTGACTTGGACCGCTGGGAGAGGTCACTACAACTGATCATACCAGTGATGAGCTTTAAAAACTATTAGGAGAAGTTACTTCAGCATGAATTAGCATCCCAAGCAAGCATCCACTGCAAGACGTCCGCTACTCCCCGAGGAGCTGTACTCAGGTTAACGTGGGTTGTCTCAACAGAAACATTTTCTTGGGAAGGAGGGTAAAACAGTAAAAACCTTTCTGATCCATTACTGCCACTTTGTCCTCTCTGCTGGTTACAATGTATTGTTTTGGCAGCAGCAGTGATGTCCTGTGTACCGCTGCAACCAATCACTGACCTCAGCAGTCTTCTGCCTGGTACAGGACGTCGCTGCTGCAGCCCCCCGGAGAGTGCTAAATCAGAAGGGCTCCACTTTTTATTACTGTACTGTACCGGCCTCCCGGCAGTTTGCCCAATCACGTGAATCTTAGCGCCCCAACTGCACATGGAGGCCACAGTCAGGAATTGTGGGGTTTCTGCCTCGCAGAAGCATTTCTGCATGTATGAAATGTATGTTTATATGTGTTCTCTGTAGTCAAAATGGAATAAATAATCTCTAAAAACACTGTGCATATACAGTACGTCCAGGCAGTGCCCAGACATGCCTACGTGCATCGTGCACTGTTAACTCTGTGCTTTGTCATATCGTGCCCACAACTTCCACTATGCCGTTATGCTGTCAGACTGTGCCAGTCCAGCATTCAATACGGTTTTAACCCTTAACCCCCACTATGCCTCGAGGCTGGGTGTACACTAGCATTACAATAGTACACATACTCCTTATGACACATGGGCGCGACCTGTTTGCTGCGACCTCCAGCAGGACCACGGGACAGGTGGTGGTCATCAGAACCAGAGGCCGCAAAAACTTCTTTCTAAGAGGAACTGTGAGAATACATTATAGTCTGCAGCCCATCGACCTGTCCCCAAATGAGGCCGCTTTTGAGACTTGTGGATTTTGTTGCGGTTTTGCCCCAATCTCCCCCTTTGGCAAAGGGTGAAATCCGCATTCAAAATCTACAAAAACAATTGGCATGATGTGCGTTTCACAATCTGCATGGCAGGTCGATTTCTGCAGGGAAAGTATACGTGAAGAGTGTACACGTGGACTTGGTCAGAGTGAACAGCACTGACGTGTCTCCACCAGTGGAACGCACGCTATTCAGATGCTGTGGGTGAGGGGTGGTCGGAGACACAGGCCGTTTTGCTGCAGTTTTCACAGGTAAAACATGGAAATTAAATGTGCTTCACCTGTAAAAACCACAGCTGCATAAAAAACGTGGAAAGCACGCAGACAGTTCATCTGGTGCAGTTATGACCGCGGCGCGTTAGGACAGCCTTAATCACTGTATAAGGAAGCATTTCATTTTTTTAGACCTTTTTGTGTTTTCCCCGGGATCTTGTCTGTAGATTCATTCAGCCTGAGCTATGACAAGGAGAGATTCTGTTCCCTAACCAGAAATGCTCAGTCACACTTCAGCAGCCGTCAGCACGTGGATGCTTAATGCTGAGCCAGGTTAGAGGAATACTCCCAACATCCGTTTAGTCAGCACTTTGAAGAATGCCTTAATGGAAGTATTTTGCTTGATTGATGACAAAGGCAGAAATGCGCAGAAATATCGATTGGCGCTGTTTATCGGGTACATAGATGGGGTCACTTTGTGGCTTGAATGTTACTGCAGCCCAACAGCCGACAGAGAGCCGGTCAGAGAGAGTCAGTAAGAAAGCCAGTGAGAGAGCCGGTCAGAGAGAGTCAGTCATAGAGAGCCGGTCAGAGAGAGTCAGTCATAGAGAGCCGGTCAGAGAGAGTCAGTCATAGAGAGCCGGTCAGAGAGAGTCAGTCATAGAGAGCCGGTCAGAGAGAGTCAGTAAGAAAGCCAGTGAGAGAGCCGGTCAGAGAGAGTCAGTCATAGAGAGCCGGTCAGAGAGAGTCAGTCAGAGAGAGTCAGTAAGAAAGCCAGTCAGAGAGAGCCGGTCAGAGAGAGTCAGTCAGAGAGCTAGTCATAGAGAGCCGGTCAGAGAGAGTCAGTAAGAGAGCCAGTCAGAGAGAGACGGTCAGAGAGAGTCAGTCAGAGAACCGGTCAGAGAGAGTCAGTAAGAGAGCCAGTCAGAGAGAGCCGGTCAGAGAGAGTCAGTCAGAGAGAGCCGGTCAGAGAGAGCCGGTCAGAGAGAGTCAGTAAGAAAGCCAGTCAGAGAGAGCCGGTCAGAGAGAGTCAGTCAGAGAGCTAGTCATAGAGAGCCGGTCAGAGAGAGCCAGTCAGAGAGAGTCAGTAAGAGAGCCAGTCAGAGAGAGCCGGTCAGAGAGAGTCAGTCAGAGAGCTAGTCATAGAGAGCCGGTCAGAGAGAGTCAGTAAGAAAGCCAGTCAGAGAGAGCCGGTCAGAGAAAGTCAGTCAGAGAGCTAGTCATAGAGAGCCGGTCAGAGAGAGTCAGTAAGAGAGTCGTTCAGAGAGAGCTGGTCAGAGAGAGCCAGTCAGAAAAAGACAGTCAGAGAGAGCTAGTCAGAGAGAGCCGGTCAGAGAGACAGTTAGTCAGAGTCAGTCAGTCAGAGAGAGCCAGTCAGAGAGAGTCAGTCAGAGAGCCAGTCAGAGAGAGCCAGTTCGAGAAAACCAGTCAGAGAGAGCCAGTCAGTGAGAGCCAGTCACAGAGAGAGCCAGTCACAGAGAATCAGAGAGCCAGTCAGAGAGAGAGACAGTCACTGAGAGACAGTCAGATAGAGCTAGTCACAGAGAGCCGGTCACAGAGAGCCAGTCACAGAGAGTCAGTCAGAGAGAGTCAGTCAGATAGAGCTAGTCACAGAGAGCCAGTCACAGAGAGCCAGTCAGAGAGAGCCAGTCAGAGAGAGCCGGTCAGAGAGAGCCAGTCAGAGAGAGCCGGTCAGAGAGAGCCGGTCAGAGAGAGCCGGTCAGAGAGAGTCAGTCAGATAGAGCCAGTCACAGAGAGACGGTCACAGAGAGCCGGTCAGAGAGAGCCGGTCAGAGAGAGCCAGTCAGAGAGAGCCGGTCAGAGAGATCCGGTCACAGAGAGTCAGTCAGAGAGAGTCAGTCAGAGAGAGCCGGTCAGAGAGATCCGGTCACAGAGAGTCAGTCAGAGAGAGTCAGTCAGAGAGAGCCGGTCACAGAGAGCCAGTCAGAGAGTCAGTCCTGCCATAATGAGGCCCCATTCACTTCAAACAGTTGGGATGCTGCAGTACACTGCGATCTTTCACCGTGTGTCGTGGCCAAAGTCAACATGTGGCCCCATGCGTAGAGGGACCGATGACTAGTGCTGCATCTCATCTAAACTTACCGCTTAGGACCAGTGCCCACCGATCTACACATCATTTCTACAACTGCTTTCCTGTCCGATCCCTAAGTTGTCACAGAGTTGTCTGTAATGTTCGTCTTATGGTGTGCTATGTGCCAGGCAATGGGAGTATCAGTAGTTGTACCTTTCAGATACCGGTGTATTCATACTACGGTCTCCAGATCCGCCTCCACGCCATCAATCTCCATCTCATTATATGACGTCTGAGACCACTGGCTGTTTACAGGGCATTGCAATGAATGTAAGGATTTCATATACATTAATAATGATCATATGACCGTATAATAAAGCTGATATATGCTGGTAATGATCACATGGCTGTATAATACTAATATATACTGATAACGTAATGTAGTGATAATACTGATATATATACAGTATATACTGATAATCTCCCCTTCATCTCTAAACGCCTGGAGCATCTGGTCTACTTTCTCCTCATCCGCTATCTCTCCGCTAAGGGCTGTATTACATTTAACGATACGGCTGAAGATTGTCAGGAAGGAAGCGCTCCTTCCCAGCAGTCGTCTGCTCGTTAGTGGAGGAGACCACTGATATTACATGCAGCGATCTCCTCCAGAGTATGGGAAGGAGCGAACACTAATTCCTTCACTTTTCCGTATATTTGCCGGCAGTGGATCATTATGAGACAGCACAATATACCGCTGGCAAACTATGTTTTTTAAAGAGGTTGTCTGGGTTCAGAGCTGAACCCGGATGTAACGGATCTCCTGGCACCCCGACGGGGTACCTCCGTTGATGGATGCTCCTAGTGCTTCCCGAGGACTCCAAGCACTCCACTCTACACCGTAACCACCATAGGAACAAGGAACAGGAACAGCTCTTACAAGACCTAATATTTATAGCCAGGGGAGTATAGCAAATCTTCAGCGTATAGCAATACCCAGTGTCGATCAGTTACCCAAACACCAGCCTCAACATGATGGAGGGTAAAACAGGAACTCTTTATTGACCACACAAGCATTGACTTATATACACATTTTCCAACAAGGGTACCACCCGTGGACCTGGTTGGGAACTGAGGACATGACATAGCAGCCAATCCTTACAGTTTAAACACAAAACTATACATTCAACAAACACAATGGCATTGTCTGTGACGCGATTAACAAACACAATGGCATTGTCTGTGACGCACTCAACAAAATACAATTACCAAAACACAATAGGCTCTGCCTGTGATACAATTACCAAACATAATGGGCTAACTTAATCACTCACAGGCAGAAAACACAAATGTTTCCCCAAAACACAGAAACCACCTCAAAACCCCAAATATCCCCATAATTTATACATCCATGGATAGCTCTGATCTGGGTGAACAACATATCCAAAAATCACCCAGATGCGAGCAGGGGTTCCCGAATTCCATGGAAGTCACATTTCCAGTCTGTCTTCTCCTTCAAAGTTAGTATATGGGCCATAATCCTCAGGCAAGAGGCTGGTAAACAGGCCCCTCCAAAACCCAGTGGCCAGGTGCCAGATGGAAGCCTCCACCTAGCATACTGTGAGTACGTCACCGGATATGAAGAAAAACCCCTTGCCCTGTGTTATGCAGCGCATGGGAGAGCATCTGAGCATGAGGGGCTGGAGGGGTGAAGAAGCGTTTATGTCCCGGTTCATGTCCTGGAAAACCCCTTTAAGTATGCTTAAAGAGGACCTTTCACCGTTCCCATGTCTGTTTCAATAGCTACACGCATTCCCCGTGTAATTCTGGAGCCCTAAGTCTTGCGGCTCTATGTTCTGCCGTTCCTTTATTATTTGCACCAGGAGTTATAAATGAATTGCTATTAGCCTTCAGTAAGGGTACAGCGGGGCGGTAACCAGTTGGGGGAGTGTCCCTGCACAGACTGACTCTATCCAATCAGTGCTGCTATTGTCAGACTGTGCAGGGACACCCCCCCCAACTGGTAACACCCCTCTGTACCCTTACTGCAGACTGCTAACAATTATTCATAACTTCTAGTAGAAATAATAGAGGAATTGGACAACATACAGACATAAGAATAGAGGCTCCAGAATTGTTAGTACATGGGAAATGCATGAAGCTATTAAAACAGACATGTCAGGAGCGGTGAAAGGTCATCTTTAAAATCTGGACTGCCCAATGAACGAGTGATGACGACACCGAACTATACACTTCTTCCCGTGATGTCACCCCTGCTGTCTCTGACACTGAATCTTTCAAAAACAGAACTGGTGTTTCCTCCATCTACTAACCTCGCTAAACCTGATATCTCCCTCTCAGTGTGCGACACCACCACCATGCCTAGGCAGCACGCCCGCTGTCTCTGTGTTATTTTTGACACTGATCTTTCCTTTATGCCATATATTGAATCTCCCCCCTCACCAGACTCTCCCCTCTCCAGTCTATCCTGAAGGCAGCAGCAGCCTGTCTAACTGCTACTCCAATGCCTCTGCCCTGTGCTAGTCATTGCATTGGTTGTCCATACTGTATAGAATTCAATGTAAACTGCTCAGCCTCATTCTCACTCACAGTGTTGCATCCCCCTACCATCCTACCCATGCTCTCCACAGTGCAGCACCCCTACATCTCCTCTTCGTCTCTGTCTACCATCCTACCTGTGCTCTCCACAGTGCAGCACCCCTACATCTCCTCCTCATCTCTGTCTACCATCCCACCCATGCCATCCACAGTGCTGCACCCCTACATCTCCTCCTCATCTCTGTCTACCATCCCACCCATGTCATCCACAGTGCTGCACCCCTACATCTCCTCCTCATCTCTGTCTACCATCCCACCCATGCCATCCACAGTGCTTCACCCCTACATCTCCTCCTCAACTCTGTCTACCATCCCACCCATGCCCTCCACAGTGCTGCACCCCTACATCTCCTCCTTATCTCTGTCTACCATCCCACCCGTGCCCTCCACAGTGTTGCACCCCCTACATCTCCTCATCTCTGTCTACCATCCCACCCATGCCATCCGCAGTGCTGAACCCCCTACATCTCGTCCTCATCTCTGTCTACCATCCTACCCGTGCTCTCCACAGTGCTGCACCCCTACATCTCCTCCTCATCTCTGTCTACCATCCTACCTGTGCTCTCCACAGTGCTGCACCCCCTACATCTCCTCGTCATCTCTGTCTACCATGCCCTCCACAGTGCATCACCCCTACATCTCCTCTTCATCTCTGTCTACCATCCTACCTGTATTCTCCACAGTGCTGCACCCCTTACATCTCCTCCTCATCTCTGTCTACCATCCCACCCATGCCATCCACAGTGCTGCACCCCTACATCTCCTCCTCATCTCTGTCTACCATCCCACCCATGCCCTCCACAGTGCTGCACCCCTACATCTCCTCCTCATCTCTGTCTACCATCCTACCCGTGCCCTCCACAGTGTTGCACCCCCTACATCTCCTCATCTCTGTATGCCATCCGCAGTGCTGAACCCCCTACATCTCGTCCTCATCTCTGTCTACCATCCTACCCGTGCTCTCCACAGTGCTGCACCCCTACATCTCCTCCTCATCTCTGTCTACCATCCTACCTGTACTCTCCACAGTGCTGCACCCCCTACATCTCCTCCTCATCTCTGTCTACCATGCCCTCCACAGTGCAGCACCCCTACATCTCCTCCTCATCTCTGTCTACCATCCCACCCATGCCATCCGCAGTGCTGAACCCCCTACATCTCGTCCTCATCTCTGTCTACCATCCTACCCGTGCTCTCCACAGTGCTGCACCTCCTACATCTCCTCCTTATCTCTGTCTACCATCCTACCTGTGCTCTCCACAGTGCTGCACCCCCTATATCTCCTCCTTATCTCTGTCTACCATCCTACCTGTACTCTCCACAGTGCTGCACCCCCTATATCTCCTCCTCATCTCTGTCTACCATCCCACCCATGCCCTCCACAGTGCTGCACCCCCTACATCTCCTCCTCATCTCTCTCTACCATCCCACCCATGCCCTCCACAGTGCTGCACCCCCTACATCTCCTCCTCATCTCTCTCTACCATGCCCTCCACAGTGCTGAACCCCCTACATCTCCTCCTCATCTCTGTCTACCATCCCACCCATGCCCTCCTCAGTGCTGCACCCCCTACATCTCCTCCTCATCTCTGTCTACCATCCCACCCATGCCCTCCTCAGTGCTGCACCCCCTACATCTCCTCCTCATCTCTGTCTACCATTCCACCCATGCCCTCCACAGTGCTGCACCCCCTACATCTCCTCCTCATCTCTCTCTACCATCCCACCCATGCCATCCGCAGTGCTGAACCCCCTACATCTCGTCCTCAACTCTGTCTACCATCCTACCCGTGCTCTCCACAGTGCTGCATCCCTACATCTCTTCCCTCATCTCTGTCTACCATCCCACCCATGCCATCCACAGTGCTGCACCCCCTATATCTCATCCTCATCTGATATATACTGATAATGATCACAACACTGTATAATAATACTGATATATACTGATAATGGTCACATGACTGTATAATAATACTGATATATACTGATAATGGTTGCATGGCTGTGTAATAATACTGATATATACTGATAATGGTCACATGGCTGTATAATAATACTGATATATACTGATAATGATCACATGACTGTGTAATAATACTGATATATACTGATAATGATCAAATGGCTGTGTAATAATACTGATATATACTGATAATGGTCACATGGCTGTGTAATAATACTGATATATACTGATAATGATCACATGGCTGTATAATAATACTGATATACACTGATAATGATCACATGGCTGTGTAATAATACTGATATATACTGATAATGATCACGTGGCTGTGTAATAATACTGACATATACTGATACTGATCACATGGCTGTGTAATAATACTGACATATACTGATACTGATCACATGGCTGTGTAATAATACTGATATATACTGATACTGATCACATGGCTGTGTAATAATACTGACATATACTGATACTGATCACATGGCTGTGTAATAATACTGATATACACTGATAATGGTCACATGGCTGTGTAATAATACTGATAATGATCACATGGTTGTGTAATAATACTGATATATACTGATAATGATCACATGGCTGTGTAATAATACTGATATATACTGATAATGATCAAATGGCTGTGTAATAATACTGATATATACTGATAATGATCAAATGGCTGTGTAATAATACTGATATATACTGATAATGATCAAATGGCTGTGTAATAATACTGATATATACTGATAATGATCACATGACTGTGTAATAATACTGATATATACTGATAATGATCAAATGGCTGTGTAATAATACTGATATATACTGATAATGATCAAATGGCTGTGTAATAATACTGATATATACTGATAATGGTCACATGGCTGTGTAATAATACTGATATATACTGATAATGATCACATGGCTGTATAATAATACTGATATATACTGATAATGATCACATGGCTGTGTAATAATACTGATATATACTGATAATGATCACGTGGCTGTGTAATAATACTGACATATACTGATACTGATCACATGGCTGTGTAATAATACTGACATATACTGATACTGATCACATGGCTGTGTAATAATACTGATATATACTGATACTGATCACATGGCTGTGTAATAATACTGACATATACTGATACTGATCACATGGCTGTGTAATAATACTGATATACACTGATAATGGTCACATGGCTGTGTAATAATACTGATAATGATCACATGGTTGTGTACTGATAATGATCACATGGCTGTGTAATAATACTGATATACACTGATATTGGTCACATGGCTGTGTAATAATACTGATATATACTGATAATGATCACGTGGCTGTGTAATAATACTGACATATACTGATACTGATCACATGGCTGTGTAATAATACTGATATATACTGATAATGATCACGTGGCTGTGTAATAATACTGACATATACTGATAATGGTCACATGGCTGTGTAATAATACTGACATATACTGATAATGGTCACATGGCTGTGTAATAATACTGATATATACTGATAATGATCACATGACTGTGTAATAATACTGATAATGATCACATGGCTGTGTAATAATACTGATATATACTGATAAGTATCACATGGCTGTGTAATAATACTGATATACACTGATAATGATCACATGGTTGTGTAATAATACTGATCTATACTGATAATGATCACATGGCTGTGTAATAATACTGATATACACTGATATTGGTCACATGGCTGTGTAATAATACTGATATATACTGATAATGATCACATGGCTGTGTAATAATACTGATATACACTGATACTGATCACATGGCTGTGTAATAATACTGATATATACTGATAATGGTCACATGGCTGTGTAATAATACTGATATACACTGATACTGATCACATGGCTGTGTAATAATACTGATCTATACTGATAATGATCACATGGCTGTGTAATAATACTGATATACACTGATAATGGTCACATGGCTGTGTAATAATACTGATATATACTGATAAGTATCACATGGCTGTGTAATAATACTGATATACACTGATAATGGTCACATGGCTGTGTAATAATACTGATATATACTGATACTGATCACATGACTGTATAATAATACTGATATATACTGATAAGTATCACATGGCTGTGTAATAATACTGATATACACTGATAATGGTCACATGGCTGTGTAATAATACTGATATATACTGATAATGATCACATGGCTGTGTAATAATACTGATATACACTGATACTGATCACATGGCTGTGTAATAATACTGATATATACTGATAATGGTCACATGGCTGTGTAATAATACTGATCATGATCACGTGGCTGTGTAATAATACTGACATATACTGATACTGATCACATGGCTGTGTAATAATACTGATATACACTGATACTGATCACATGGCTGTGTAATAATACTGATATATACTGATAATGATCACATGGCTGTGTAATAATACTGATATATACTGATAATGATCACATGGCTGTGTAATAATACTGATATATACTGATAATGATCACATGGCTGTGTAATAATACTGATATATACTGATAATGATCACATGACTGTGTAATAATACTGATATATACTGATACTGATCACATGGCTGTGTAATAATACTGATATATACTGATAATGATCACATGGCTGTGTAATAATACTGATATATACTGATCACATGGCTGTGTAATAATACTGATATACACTGATAATGATCACATGGCTGTGTAATAATACTGATATACACTGATAATGGTCACATGGCTGTGTAATAATACTGATATATACTGATAATGATCACATGGCTGTGTAATAATACTGACATATACTGATACTGATCACATGGCTGTGTAATAATACTGATATACACTGATAATGATCACATGGCTGTGTAATAATACTGATAATGGTCACATGGCTGTGTAATAATACTGATACCTGCAGAATCTGTGGACACAGCTCACATCTATAAGACCCGCGCTGATCTCCTCGTTACCCTTCACTGTGTGCAGCGCCGGTCAGGTAAGGGGACGGGTGAGGCAGTGCATGGTGCAGATGCTGCCAGCCCCTGGTGTCAGTCATGTCAGCCAGTGTCTGGATCATTATAAACCTGTCCCCTGCCAAAGCTTTGCTCAGTCATACCGTAATAATTACCTACCAGTCACACCCATATCCAAATCTTCACATGTAGGGGGCCCGCATTTTCCATCTCAGTAGATGGTAATAAGCCTTCAATCAAGAAGAAGTTGAGATGATATTCTTATGATTTAAATCCACAAAGGCAGGTATCCCCTCCGCGCAGCCAAATCCTGAGGGCAGATTTTTATTTCCAGTAAATGGGTTATGAAATTGCTTGCGAGGTTCTTCTGAAGGTGCAAGTTCCTGGCTTCCAAGGGGGAATGCAACGTGCAGGACACACAGTCACGGTTAATATTTCACCAGCAGTTGGAACTGGGAGAAAGGTGCTGAGGGGATGTGATTTAGAATCATTTCCCAATTCATATATGTGTCTCGAAGGGAGGATTTCCTGAACGAAGAAAAAACTGACTATCCAGAAGGAAGTAGGCAATGCAGAAGTCATCACGTCAGCTCCCCCGTGAGACATATTGCTCTATATATACACACATATGCAAGCATCATATCATTGTACCTACAGCAGAAAGAAAGCTCAACTCTTACTGCACCCGTTATAAAGTGCAATTAGTATTAGCAAGAAGACGGCAGCCATCGACAAGAAGGGCCATGGTACTGCAGTAATGCACAGGGTTATGGATCCAGATACTGGGAGAAAAACGTGTGATTTATACTAATATGAGCGCGCTGATTCCAAATATGAACTCGGAATTTGCCTGACACGTCTAGATTTTAACCCCCTAAGGACCCTGGGATTTTCCTTTTTTGCGTTTTCATTTTTCACTCCTCGCCTTCCCATAGTCTTAACTGTTTTATTTTTCCATTCACATAGACTTGGGGGACAAAAAAATTCCAAATGGGTTAGAATTGGGAAAAAACGCAATTTAGATAAAGGTTTTACACTGTACACTGTGAGGTAAAATTGACCTGTTATCTTCATTCTCCAGGTCAGTACGGTTACAACGATACCGCACTTGTATCATTTTTATTGCGTTTTAATACTGATAAAAAAAAATGGAGGAAATTTTTGTATTTTTTTTATAACCATATTCTGACCCCTATAACTTTTTTGTAGTTATGTGTACGGGCTGTGTCAGGGCTCATTTTTTGCAGGACGATCTGTTCTTTTAACTGATACCAATTTGAAGTGTGTGCGACTTTTTAATCACTTTTTATAAAAAAAAATATTGGGTAGTTGAAGTGACAAAAAAATGGCAAATTGTAAATATTTTTTTGCCGTTACGCCATTTGCTGTATGCCATTAATATTGTTATATTTTAATAGTATGGGCCTTTTCGCACGCGGCGATGCCCATGATGTTTATTTTTTTATTGTTTAAGTATTTTTATTTTATTTAAGGAAAGGGGGGTGATTTGAACTTTATTTCTTAATTTTTTTTTTATATTTCCTAAAACTTTTTACTTTTTTTTACTTTGTTTAAGTCACCTTGGGTGACAATAACTGCCAATCATTGGATTGCCTATTGTGTTCATTGATGTCTATATAGACACCATTGAACACTTCATTTGCACTATACCAATACAATGCTGACACCTAGTGGCCAGTATTGGTATAATCATCCAATAGGCACCGAAGCCTGATTAAAGCTTCAGCCTATTAGATCAATGTAACAGGCTCCCCGATCTCAGCCAGGGAACGCTGTTACCGGAGTGTAAATGTGCGACTTCCACTTCCGGACTGCACAGATGCCATGGTCACATTTGACCACGGCATCTGAAAGGGAAAATGTATGCGATCAGCCTTATGGCTGATCGCATACATGTGCCGTGGGTCTCTGCTATTTAAAATAACAGAAACCTGGTGGCTATGGCCCCCGCTGCACATGTGAGCGGGCACCATGTTTAGGGACCGGACTTCCGTGGTAAATGAACGGCAGAGGTCCTTAAAGGGTTAAGTTATACATGCAAAGCCTACTAAGTTATACTATTAATGCATTATATTGGAGATATTCCAATGGACACGTCCACACCTGTCCGGACGCACTCACGCTGATGTCAGCAGTAAGTATATAAGGCAGATTTTGATAAAGTGATCTGTTATAGTGCTATCAGTTTAGAAACTTAAGATGGATAAACGCAAATGTGTAAACGATCCAGACAAGTTATCTGCATACTATGCAATGGAAAGTGATGTCTGTTTCTGTACTGATGTAAATGGTCTCGTGATGGAGTTAGATGGTACACATGTTCCCGATGAATGGAGGCTATTCATAGACTCTAGCAAAACAAGTGTGAAAGCCGTCTTGTTGCACAATGGTAACGAAAAACCATCTGTTCCATTGGCTCATGTGGTTGGCATGAAAGAGACCCATGCTTCTATGGAGTTCATTTAGAAAATGATCAAATACTCAGAAAACAATTGGAAATATTGTGCTGACCTGAAAGTGGTAGCACTGCTGCTTGGCCTACAGTCTACAGGGTACACAAAGCACATGTGTTTCTTGTGCCTATGGAACAGTCGTGATGACAACAATCATTACACAATGAGACCGTGGCCTCTCAAGAGTCGAGCAGCAGCTGGTCAGTACAACGTACAACACAATCACTGGTCGATCCACTAACATTAAACTTGGTTTAATGAAAAATGTTGTAATTGCACTTGATCGTGATGGAAATGGTTTCCAGTTTTGAAGGAGAAGTTTAGCACACTGAAAACTGATGCTAAAATAAAGGCCGGAATTTTTATTGGACTCCGAAATCAACAAACTAATGCATGATGACACATTCAGAACAAAACTCAACCCTCTGGACCTTGCAGCTCGGGATGTACTTGTGCTCGTAGTGCAGAACTTCCTTGGGAACAGACGAGCTGCAGACTCTGCTGAACTAGTAGACAACCTGCTTACAGGACATGAACAACTTGGCTGCCGGATGTCAGTGAAAGTGCATTTCTTACATTCCCATCTTGACTTTTTCCCACCCAATTTGGGACACGTAAGTGATGACCATGGAGAGCGGTTCCATAAAGATATTTCTACAATGGAGAACAGGTATCAAGGCCGCCGGAATCCCAACATGATGGGGAACTACTGTTAGTTTTTGCAACGGGAAAATATGAACGTTCACAAATGCAAAAGCCGATGCCTGAAGCACTTTAACAGCACTGGGCCTCGCTCAAGTAAGACTTTTAAACTGAAAAACTAGACTTTTTGAAATGGTGTTATTCCATTACATTTTCATACACTGTTTGCCACGCAAACGTTGATGTAGATCAGGTAATTGTTGGAGTAAAACTCGTTCTGTTCAAAATTATTCAATGCTTTCCAAGTGCTTCATTCATTTAGGCTTACTCATGCATAGCAACATTTCGTGACGTGTTACAACAATTCTGACTTCGGATTTGTAATCCGCACACTCGATTTAGTGTAGGACAAATGGTTTGTGCCCAGTAGCAGACGGAAAGTTTTTTTTTGTTGCGTGGTGTTATTGCCAATGTTACATCAAATTTTTATACTTATGGATCGGTGCATTAGATGTCTTGTGTAATAACACCTATACTAGTTTTGAGGCCAGGTTGTTGTTATCCAGAATAAGTGAGAGGTCATTGGTGAGGCAATTTACTTTTTTGACCTAGGCTTTGTGATATAAATGTGCACATCCTGAATGTACTTATAATCCATCTAGTAGTGTATTGTGGTAGCCAGCCCTCATAACAGCGACTACTAATCTATCTTATAAGCAATACCGATTTGCTATGCAATTATACACCTTTTTGGACTACTATTATAGCTATAATACATTCAGCAGTGCATTCTAGGAGATAAGATAAGATGCCTTTATTGTCACTGTACAATACAATGTAATACAATGTACAATACAATGAAATGTTGTTTGGCGCAATCCTAGAAGCCATGGACGGGGGAACAAGAACTGACATTTAAACTAAAGCATTACACTAGAAAAAAACAAAAGATTGCACTAGAAGGCGTTACTATTCACAGTTCACAGCATATACAGACGTGGACAAAATTGTTGGTACCCTTTGGTCAATGAAAGAAAAAGTCACAATGGTCACAGAAATAACTTTAATCTGACAAAAGTAATAATAAATTAAAATTCTATAAATGTTAACCAATGAAAGTCAGACATTGTTTTTCAACCATGCTTCAACAGAATTATGTAAAAAAATAAACTCATGAAACAGGCATGGACAAAAATGATGGTACCCCTAACTTAATATTTTGTTGCGCAACCTTTTGAGGCAATCACTGCAATCAAACGCTTCCTGTAACTGTCAATGAGACATCTGCACCTCTCAGCAGGTATTTTGGCCCACTCCTCATGAGCAAACTGCTCCAGTTGTGTCCGGTTTGAAGGGTGCCTTTTCCAGACTGCATGTTTCAGCTCCTTCCAAAGATGCTCAATAGGATTGAGGTCAGGGCTCATAGAAGGCCACTTTAGAATAGTCCAATTTTTTCCTCTTAGCCATTCTTGGGTGTTTTTAGCGGTGTGTTTTGGGTCATTGTCCTGTTGCAAGACCCATGACCTGCGACTGAGACCAAGCTTTCTGACACTGGCTAGTACATTTCTCTCTAGAATTCCTTGATAGTCTTGAGATTTCATTGTACCCTGCACAGATTCAAGACACCCTGTGCCAGACGCAGCAAAGCAGCCCCAGAACATAACAGAGCCTCCTCCATGTTTCACAGTAGGGACAGTGTTCTTTTCTTGATATGCTTCATTTTTTCGTCTGTGAACATACAGCTGATGTGCCTTGGCAAAAACTTCGATTTTTGTCTCATCTGTCCACAGGACATTCTCCCAGAAGCTTTGTGGCTTGTCAACATGTAGTTTGGCATATTCCAGTCTTGCTTTTTTATGATTCGTTTTCAACAATGGTGTCCTCCTTGGTCGTCTCCCATGTAGTCCACTTTGGCTCAAACAACGACGGATGGTGCGATCTGACACTGATGTTCCTTGAGCATGAAGTTCACCTTGAATCTCTTTAGAAGTCTTTCTAGGCTCTTTTGTTACCATTCGGATTATCCGTCTCTTAGATTTGTCATCAATTTTCCTCCTGCGGCCACGTCCAGGGAGGTTGGCTACAGTCCCATGGATCTTAAACTTATGAATAATATGTGCAACTGTACTCACAGGAACATCTAGTTGCTTGGAGATGGTCTTATAGCCTTTACCTTTAACATGCTTGTCTATAATTTTCTTTCTGATCTCTTGAGACAGCTCTTTCCTTTGCTTCCTCTGGTCCATGTCGAGTGTGGTACACACCATATCACCAAACAACACAGTGATTACCTGGAGCCATATATATAGGCCCAATGGCTGATTACAAGGTTGTAGACACCTGTGATGCTAATTAGTGGACACACCTTGAATTAACATGTCCCTTTGGTCACATTATGTTCTGTGTTTTCTAGGGGTACCATCATTTTTGTCCATGCCTGTTTCATGAGTTTATTTTTTTACATAATTCTGTTGAAGCATGGTTGAAAAACAATGTCTGACTTTCATTGGTTAACATTTATAGAATTTTAATTTATTATTACTTTTGTCAGATTAAAGTTATTTCTGTGACCATTGTGACTTTTTCTTTCATTGACCAAAGGGTACCAACAATTTTGTCCACGTCTGTATATAGTAAGTGCTTGTGAGTATATATATACACTCATTCAGACACCACTATTGGTCATCTCTGACATTATTGATGATCTGGGTATCAAAAAATTCTCATAAAAATCAAAACTTATGATTTTTATATTTCTTCTGTCTTCTGGTGACTATCTTTGGTGATATAGATCTTTTAGTTTGGTATGTCCCCTGAGGAGCCGGTTATCAAGTAGGCAAAACGCGTAGGTACCAATTAGGAAATTTTTTACGGACACTTCTTTCCATTCTGTTGCACTATTACTATTTTTATATTCTTTATTGGGTGGTTCTTGTCACCCCACCTGGGGCATGTTTGTTATTTCGATATTTAGACTAGTTTAGGTCCTCACCCAGGGCCCTATTCCACATAGTTGGAATTTTCTTCTTCCCCGTGTTAGGGTCATCTAAGGGCTATCAGGAGGCACGAGACACAGGATCGCCCCTATCAGGGGCCGGAACTAGGGACATTGCCCCCAATCAAGGCCTACTACGTGTCTGCCAATCTTTCTGCATTCATCTGATAATGGAATAGTTATCTCACATGAGGTTTTGAATTTTTTGGGGATTATTTTTCTTTTCATTTGTAATAAGGGTGCATTGGCTTTTTATTAGTATATCATTAAAGGTTATGTTTTAGAAGAAGTGGTATTCCTGTGAATCCTACCTTTATGACCACAGTCTATTACAGTCATGTGAAAAAATTAGGACACCCTTTGAAAGCATGTGGTTTTTTGTAACATTTTTAATAAAAGGTTATTTCATCTCCGTTTCAACAATACAGAGAGATTAAAGTAATCCGACTAAACAAAGAAAACTGAAGAAAAGTCTTTTCAAGATCTTCTGTAAATGTCATTCTACAAAAATGCCTATTCTAACTGAGGAAAAAGATAGGACACCCTCACATGTATTCCCTCTTAAATTGGCTCAGATCTCACACAGGTATATCACACCAGGTGCACATAATTAGTAGATCGTTACTCTGCATGTTGAATGAGGCTTGCCCTATTTAAACCTCAGACATTTAGTTTGGTGTGCTCCTGACTGTTGAAGTGAGAGTGAGCACCATGGTGAGAGCAAAAGAGCTGTCAGAGGACTTCAGAAAAAAGATTGTAGCAGCCTATGAGTCTGGGAAGGGATTTAAAAAGATCTCAAAAGATTTTGAAATCAGCCATTCCACTGTCCGGAAGATAGTCTACAAGTGGAGGGCTTTCAAAACAACTGCCAACATGCCCAGGACTGGTCGCCCCAGCAAGTTCACCCCAAGAGCAGACCGCAAGATGCTAAAAGAGGTCTCCAAAAACCCTAAAGTGTCATCTCGAGAACTACAGCAGGCTCTGGCTACTGTTGATGTAGAAGTACATGCCTCTACAATCAGAAAGAGACTGTACAAGTTTAACTTGCATGGGAGGTGTGCAAGGAGGAAACCTTTGCTTTCCAAGAGAAACATCGAGGCCAGACTGACATTTGCCAGAGATAAAGTTGACAAAGACCAGGACTTCTGGAATAATGTTCTTTGGACAGATGAGTCCAAAATTGAATTATTTGGACACAACAGCAGAGGACATGTTTGGCGTAAACCAAACACAGCATTCCAAGAAAAGAACCTCATACCAACTGTGAAGCATGGAGGTGGAAGTGTCATGGTTTGGGGCTGCTTTGCTGCAGCAGGACCTGGTCAGCTCACCATCATAGAATCCACGATGAATTCTACTGTGTATCAGAAGGTGCTTGAAGAACATGTGAGACCATCAGTTAGAAAATTAAAGCTGAAGCGGAACTGGACCATGCAACATGACAATGACCCAAAACATACTAGTAAATCAACCAAAGATTGGCTGAAAAAGAAGAAATGGAGAGTCCTGGAATGGCCAAGTCAAAGTCCAGATTTGAATCCCATTGAGATGCTGTGGGGTGACTTGAAAAGGGCTGTACGTGCAAGAAACCCCTCAAACATCTCACAGCTGAAAAAGTTCTGCATTGAGGAGTGGGGTAAAATTTCCTCAGACCGATGTCGAAGACTGGTAGATGGCTACAAGAACCGTCTCACTGCAGTTATTTCAGCCAAAGGAGGTAACACTCGCTATTAGGGGCAAGGGTGTCCTATCTTTTTCCTCAGTTAGAATAGGCATTTTTGTAGAATGACATTTACAGAAGATCTTGAAAAGACTTTTCTTCAGTTTTCTTTGTTTAGTTGGATTACTTTAATCTCTATGTATTGTTGAAACGGAGATGAAATAACCTTTTATTAAAAATGTTACAAAAAACCACATGCTTTCAAAGGGTGTCCTAATTTTTTCACATGACTGTATAGTCCCTTTGAACAGGGTTATGTTCAATCTGTGAGTCCCCAATGTCACATCAAAGCCAGATTCTTATGTTGGTCTCTCGCATATCTGGTTAAATGCAAACCTTTATACCTTTATAGAGGCATGCCCATAAGAGCTTACACTCTACAAGGCATGGAACTGCATGCATGGTGGGGAGCAGGTTATGGTAGGTTCTAAGCTTGCCTGGAGATTTGAGTTTTTAGGTTATTTTCATAGCCTGTATGGAAAGGAGTCTAATTTTTTGAGGTGTTGAATCAAAAATAAGAGGAGGTAAGAATTTGAGTAGCAGACAAGGGGAGAAAAGAGATGTCAGTCTGGTGGAGATCAGAGGTGATAGGTGGGGAGGTATCTGGAGATGACAGCAGAGACATCTGGAGGGGACAGCTTGTAAAGTGCTGTAGATGTGACTTGCTAGACAGTAGGTAAGCAGTGGAGGAACTGGTAGAGGAGTGAGAGGAGATATCTATTACTTGGGCAGCAGAGTTAAGGATGGATTAGAAGGATGCAGTCAATTTTTGGACCACAGATGAGGTTGCAATAGGTGTTCTGGTAGACTCAGAGCGGATATGGGAAATCTTTTTGAGATGACGGAATAAGGGATTGGATTTGTGGTCTAAACCAGGACTTCTTAATCATTTCCACAGGGACCTCCCCATGTTGATGTGCATTCGTCACCACACAATCTGCAGAGCAGTGGTCTGAGCGACAAACAGAACCACGTGTTATACCATGGATAGCGGGACTGAAGAATCGGTTACTGTAAACCATACCCCAAGATAGAAGAAGTCAGCAGAAAGTTCCTATAACAAACTACGTGTCAGTAATAGGACATTCCAGAAGAGATAAGGAAACGACTGAACATTATCTCCAAAGGAGGACAACTTGGAGCACTAGAGAAGCTTTGCAGAAACTTTAAAACATTATCCCAATGACAGCTCCTACAGTCAAAAAGTCTCGCCCTAAGGAAATAGACAGTTCAACATTATTAAAGGAGCCATAGATCCTGCACTGGAGCAGGAAATGATGAGAATATCCAGTCATCTGTCTGCAAGTAGCAACCGGAAGAGCAAGACAGTCGTCAGAACACCAAATGGCAACTTATTAAAGTAAAATGAATGAGCTCCAAACATTCATTAGCACCGTGAGAGGATTTCGGTATTATTTATTTTACTCACATATTCTGCAGCGGTTTACAGACATTATCATTGCTTGCTGTCTCCAGTGGAGCTCACGTGTTACATGGCTGCTAACCTGTAGGTTACCCCACCGGGGTGGTCATGATATGCACTCTCCTCCACTGACAGCACATGTGTGTGCACAGATTTTCTAGCGTGAATGTCAGCATTCACAGGATCTTTGAAGTTTCATCTGAAGTGACAGCGGACATTTCCTAAGCTGATGTAGTATGTGAAATATGTCCTCCCGGGATGTGGATATCAGTCAGTCGCAGTAAGGTCTAGTCAAAGATAGCTCAGCTAAAGGTTGAGGCCCTGTGATTTACAGTTCTCACATGCGGCACACAATGTATAGCATACACAGACTAATCTATTTACCATCATCCTGTAGGCCTGGCTTATCGTGGGCCAAGTAGTGAGACAAATGTCCTCCTGCAGCTTATAAATAGTCCTCGATCTAATCAAGTACAATCCCAGAGAGACTCCAGGTGACCACGACATATTCAGATATTTGTGTACTGACCAATGCATAAAAGCACCCATAAAAACTCAACCCCTCACCTGGAAGCGCCCCGCAGAACAAGGGTTTTCAGCTTGATTGTGCATTCCAGACTGAGAAAGAGGGGGAGATTATAGGATTTATACTTGTTATTATGATGTTATGGCACTTATGGTTCGGTATAATTACCCAGGAACAGTGGGGCCATCCACTCATGGGAAGGTTTACATAAGCCTATTTTCCCTTACGTCCCTTGTAGCATACCTCCCAACTTTGTAAATGAATGAATAGGGAGACATTGGCGCACCGCTGCAAATTTTTTCTGCACTAGGCCACGCCTCTAACTCTAACTACACTCCTAATCCCACCCAGGCCCCTTAATGCCCCACATAGTAATTATTCCCCCTTCATGCCACCGCACAGTAGTTATGCCCACAGTGTGCCTCTTTCACAGAATTATGCCCAACTGTGCCCCCAGTAATATGCCCAGTTATGTGCCCCCAGTAATATGCCCAATTATGTGCCCCCAGTAATATGCCCACATTGTGCCCCCAGTAATATGCCCAGCTGCGTCCACAGTAATATGCCCACATTGTGCACCCAGTAATATGCCCACATTGTGCCCCAAGTAATGTGCCATCCAGTAATATGCCCACATTGTGCCCCAAGTAATGTGCCATCCAGTAATATGCCCACATTGTGCCCCCCAGTAATATGCCCACATTGTGCCCCCCAGTAATATGCCCACATTGTGCCCCTCACAGAATGTTAAACAAAAAACACATACTCACCTTGTTCCTAGCAGCAGTGTCATGGTCTTACCTTCTTGCTGTTCTCCTTCGTTTGACATGTGCTGGCGGCCATCTTGGTTTCTGGGTTTCTTGTAGCCTCCCACCCTGCGGCTTCTCCTTCCCACTGGGAGGAGCTGGATGCCTAGCTCATATATATAGGAGGTCTGTGGCTTCAGTTCCTTGCTTGGTCCTCCTGTGTTCACATGCTTCTAAGACTGCTGCTGCTTCTGGTTCCTGATCCTGGCTTCGTCTGACTACCCTTCTGGTTCCTGATCCTGGCTTCGTCTGACTACCCTGCTGGTTCCTGATCCAGGCTTCGTCTGACTACCCTGCTGGTTCCTGATCCAGGCCTCGTCTGACTACTCTTCTGGTTCCTGACCTCTGGCTTCGCAAGACCCTGCTTCGGTTTAGCCATCCGTTTGGACTTTAGCCTTACAACTTGATCTTCAATAAAGCCTTCTTATTTCCACTTATCTCTTGTTGTACGTCTGGTTCATGGTTCCTTGACATTAGGACCAAGCCATGAATTCTGACGGTACAGGGCCATCCTCGCTACCTACGCTGGTTGCCAGACTTGATCAGCAGGATCACCTGTTGGGTCGGTTCGCTGTGGCGTTGCAAACCCTGCTTGAACGCACGGCTCATTTAGCTTCCGTTTCCGATGGGTCGGTTGTCGCTCCTGGGCCCGCTCCTACTGCCGCTCCGGTTGTTGCGCCAGAGTCTACCCCGACACCTGTTGCTGCGCCTGCGGTGTTTCGGGGTATGACCGGTTCTGCCCCCCTTCCACAGCGCTTTGGGGGAGAGCCAACTCAGTGCCGAGGTTTCCTTAACCAGGTGGGCATTTATTTTGAGTTGCTGCCACATGCCTTTCCTACTGAGAGATCAAAGGTGGGCTTCTTGATCTCGCTGCTCTCGGACAAGGCCTTGGCCTGGGCCAGCCCTTTATGGGAGAACAACAATCCGGTGGTTGCCGAGTTTTCCGGTTTTGTTGCTTCTCTTCGGAAGGTATTCGATGTGCCGGCTCGTGCCGCCTCTGCTGTGAAGCTCCTTATGTCCATCAGACAGGGTTCACGATCCGTAGCTGAATACGCCATTGAGTTTCGTACCCTGGCAGCAGAGGTGGGCTGGAATAATGAGGCTCTGGTCGCTGCTTTCTCTCATGGTCTCTCGGATGCCTTGAAGGATGAGGTTGCAGCTAAGGACCTACCAGTAGAGCTCGAGTCTCTTATTTCTTTCCTGATTTTGATTGACACCAGACTCAGGGAGAGACCTTCCTTTAAGGAGAGCCTGCAGAGGTCTTCTAACAGATTGGCGCCTACGTTTGCTGTCCCACCCGTGCCTCCCTCTCCTCCCACGCCTCCTGGGGATGACTTGTCTGGGGGTGAACCCATGCAGCTGGGGTTTGCTCGCCTGTCCGAGGGGGAGAGGGTACTCCGGAGACGCGAGGGCCGATGCATGTACTGTGGTCTCGGTGGGCATTTTCGGTTGGCATGCCCGAACCGTCCGGGAAACGCTCGCACCTGAGATCCTGTCGGGGGCAGATCTTGGGTGGAGTCTCCTCGTCCCCGGTTTCCCGTGTTGACAAACCACTGATTACTGTTGTCCTCTCCTGGGTCGGGGGCTCGGTGACGACCCAGGCGTTGGTGGACTCTGGTGCTGGTGGTTTGTTCATTGATAGTGTGTTCGCTGCCGCCAATTCCATTCCTCTGCAGCCTCGAGGTTCCCCACTGGCTCTTGAGGCGATAGACGGCAGACCCCTTCTGCCGCCACACGTGACTCAGGAGACCCTTCCAGTGGGGATGGCCATTGGTGCCGTTCACAGAGAGTCGGTCTGTCTCCAGGTTATTTCGTCTCCACACTACTCGGTGGTCTTGGGGTACCCCTGGCTCCAGAAGCATAATCCGACTTTCGATTGGAGATCGGCCGAGATCCTCTCGTGGTCACCGCAGTGTGGGGCTAGTTGCATCCATGGGCCTGTCAAGTTGCTGTGTACTTCCTCGGACTCTCTGTTGCCTCCTGAATACGAGGAGTACCGGGATGTATTCGATAAGGTGCGTGCGGTTGCCCTACCTCCGCACCGCCCATACGATTGTGCCATAGAGTTACAATCTGGTGCCGTTCCTCCTCGTGGCAAGGTCTATACACTGTCGGTAGCGGAGAATGAGGCCATGGAGGAGTACGTGAGGGAGGCGCTTTCACGCGGACACATTCGCAAATCCTCGTCCCCGGCAGGGGCTGGATTTTTCTTTGTGAAAAAGAAGGGCGGTGAGTTGAGGCCTTGCATCGATTACAGGGGTCTCAATCGCATCACGATCAAGAACGCTTACCCGATACCCTTGATTTCCGAGCTGTTCGATCGCCTCAAAGGGGCCACGGTCTTTACCAAACTCGACCTGAGGGCGGCATATAACCTGGTAAGGATCAAGGCGGGCGATGAGTGGAAGACCGCGTTTAACACCAGGACCGGTCATTATGAATCCTTGGTTATGCCCTTTGGGTTGTGCAATGTGCCCGCAGTCTTCCAGGAATTCATCAACGATGTTTTCCGTGACCTGTTGCAGCAGTGTGTGGTGGTCTATTTGGATGACATCTTGGTATATTCTGAATCCATGGAGGCCCACATTCTGGATGTCAGACGAGTGTTGCAACGGTTACGAGAGAACAAGCTGTTCGGTAAGCTTGAGAAATGCGAATTTCACCGATCCCAGGTAACCTTCTTAGGTTACATCATTTCCGCTGAGGGGTTCTCCATGGATCCTGAGAAGGTTTCGGCTGTCTTACAGTGGCCCCAGCCCAGTGGTCTTCGTGCCCTGCAGCGCTTTTTGGGCTTCGCCAATTATTATCGGAAGTTCATCAGGGACTTTTCCATGCTAGCCAAGCCTCTCACGGATCTGACCAGGAAGGGCAGTAATCCCCAGGTCTGGCCGCTCGAGGCCATCCGAGCTTTTGAGGCTCTAAAGTCCGCCTTTGTGTCGGCTCCGATTCTGTCGCATCCCAACCCTGGGTTGCCTTTTGTCCTCGAGGTGGACGCGTCTGAGACGGGAGTAGGCGCCCTTCTGTCTCAGCGTAGAACACCAGAGGGTCCTCTGCTTCCTTGTGGGTTTTACTCCCGGAAACTGTCTTCCGCGGAGTGCAACTATCAGATTGGTGACAGGGAGCTATTGGCCATCGTGCAGGCCCTTAAAGAATGGAGGCACTTGCTCGAGGGCTCGGTGGTTCCGGTTCTCATCCTGACGGACCACAAGAATCTGACCTACCTCTCTGAGGCCAAGAGATTGACACCACGTCAGGCCAGATGGGCTCTGTTCTTGTCACGTTTTAATTACGTGGTCTCCTACCTACCCGGTTCCAAGAACATCAGAGCGGATGCCTTATCACGGCAGTACTCCGAGCTGTCCGGGGAGGAGTCGATTCCGACTTCGGTCATACCTCCGAATCAGATCCTGGCCGCCATTCGCACCAGCCTGACCTCTCCCCTGGGTGAGCAGATTTTGGCGGCTCAATCTGGTGCTCCCTCTGGGAGACCCAACGGCAGATGTTTTGTGCCTGAGGAGTTGCGCACTCGGTTGTTGCGAACCTATCATAACTCCAAGGCCGCGGGGCATCCTGGAAAGAATCAGCTGTCCTGGGCTGTTTCACGTCTGTTCTGGTGGCCTTCTCTACGTTCCGACATCGCCGCATACGTAGCGGCATGCTCCGTTTGTGCCCAGAGTAAGTCCCCTCGGCACCTTCCGTTGGGCCTTTTGCAACCCATAGCCACCGGGGAGCGTCCATGGTCACACCTGGGGATGGATTTCATTGTGGACCTCCCTGCATCCCGAGGCCATACGGTCATTCTCATGATTGTGGATCGGTTTTCCAAAATGTGCCACTGTGTTCCTCTCAAGAAGTTACCCTCTGCACAAGAGTTGGCCTCGATTTTTGCCAGGGAGGTCTTCCGGTTGCACGGTTTGCCCAAAGAGATTGTGTCGGATCGGGGGAGTCAGTTTGTGTCCAGGTTCTGGCGCGCCTTTTGCTCCCAGTTGGGGATTCATCTCTCTTTCTCCTCGGCCTACCACCCTCAGTCCAATGGGGCCGCAGAACGATCCAATCAGGCCTTGGAGCAATTCCTTCGTTGCTATGTCTCCGATCACCAAGACAATTGGGTTGACCTCCTGCCTTGGGCTGAGTTTGCCAGGAACACGGCGGTGAACTCTTCCTCTGGGACATCTCCCTTCATGGCCAATTATGGGTTCCAACCTGCCGTGTTACCGGAGGTATTCTCTCCCCAGGATATTCCGGCTGTGGAGGATCACCTTTCCGTCCTACGTGCTTCTTGGGTACAGATCCAGAGGTCCCTTGAGGTCTCTGCGCAGCGCCAGAGACTCCAGGCTGATCGCAGACGAGCGCCCGCTCCTTCCTACCAGGTCGGAGACCGCGTATGGTTGTCCACCCGCAACCTCAACCTTCGAGTGCCCACTCCCAAGCTGGCGCCTCGCTTTGTTGGTCCCTTCCGAGTGCTTCGCAGGGTAAACCCGGTAGCCTATGCCCTTGCGCTTCCTCCTGGCATGCGGATCTCCAACGTGTTTCATGTCTCCCTGTTGAAGCCACTGGTGTGTAATCGTTTCACTTCCTCGGTTCCTCGGCCTCGTCCGGTCCAAGTGGGCAATCGTGAGGAGTATGAGGTGAGCAATATCCTGGACTCACGCCTGGTCCACGGTCGGGTGCAGTTTTTGGTCCATTGGCGTGGTTATGGTCCAGAGGAGCGTTCCTGGGTTCCCTCCGCAGATGTCCATGCTCCTGCCTTGCTCCGAGCCTTCCACGCACGCTTCCCTCAGAAACCGTTCTTTACTCCGCGGAGGAGGGGCCCTTGAGGGGGAGGTACTGTCATGGTCTTACCTTCTTGCTGTTCTCCTTCGTTTGACATGTGCTGGCGGCCATCTTGGTTTCTGGGTTTCTTGTAGCCTCCCACCCTGCGGCTTCTCCTTCCCACTGGGAGGAGCTGGATGCCTAGCTCATATATATAGGAGGTCTGTGGCTTCAGTTCCTTGCTTGGTCCTCCTGTGTTCACATGCTTCTAAGACTGCAGCTGCTTCTGGTTCCTGATCCTGGCTTCGTCTGACTACCCTTCTGGTTCCTGATCCTGGCTTCGTCTGACTACCCTGCTGGTTCCTGATCCAGGCTTCGTCTGACTACCCTGCTGGTTCCTGATCCTGGCTTCGTCTGACTACCCTTCTGGTTCCTGACCTCTGGCTTCGCAAGACCCTGCTTCGGTTTAGCCATCCGTTTGGACTTTTGCCCTACAGCTTGATTTTCAATAAAGCCTTCTTATTTCCACTTATCTCTTGTTGTACGTCTGGTTCATGGTTCCATGACAGGGTGAAGCCATCCCAGAGTCTGACCCATAAAATACGACAGTGGGAGCGGCTGATACTTGAAGTTCGACACTGAAGTTCCAGAGCAAGACCCAGAGAGAAGACAGTGTATTCTGTGGATGGAGACGTTTGGTTATGGTAAACCAATAGATCCTCTACCTTTTGATAGCACCTCTGGCAGTACCGGAGATGCTTTGCATTCTCCCCTGCTGCGTATCTCCGGCGCAGTAACTACCACGCTAGAGATATGTAGTCACTTCACAGGTGGGAGGATCAAAGCATCCCCCCTCCCTAGAAGCGCGCGCCAGAATGCGCTGGCTGGTGCGGTAATGTCATATCACTGCGCCAGCCCACGTGGACTTGCCTGCAGTCGTTACCGCAGGCCGCTTGGGCGCCAATTTATACATGTTGGAGAATGAGGTGATGGCCCCGAGGGCAGGAGGACCGGCACGGGGCTCAGCGCAGCAGAAGGTGAGAAGCTTGGCGCCCGCTTTGGCATGTTTAGGGAGGAAAGGCAGCATAGAGCGCCAAGTTAACAGACCTCTACAATGTGGTCAAATAGCAGATATCTTTCATGTACGGGATTATTCAGATCCTTAAATTGCTTCTGGAATCAGTTAGGCTAAGATCATTACCATTTTTTTTTTTTTTTTTTCAGCTCAAAGGGATGCTTCCTTGTTAATTATTTGATTTCCTTTCAGTTATCCAGGGTGACCACTCTTCGGACAATACTTCTCAGTAACATTGTCATGTTAAGCTGCATTGTCTCTTCATCAGGGTTGCAGAGCATTTTCTGTGTCAGATGGATTTTCAAGTTATAAAACTACAACTCCCAGTAATTCCTTAATGTGTTAGGCTGGAATGCAAAGAGTTGTAATTTTGAAACAGCGTCATACCACAGGTTGGGGCCTACTGATCTAAGACGAGAGTAAAGACATTCTTCTTAAATCTGATGACAATCATTTGAAACAATAGAACACGCTATAATCACAGTGTACGATGAAGCTTAATTCTGATGACTCAGGATGCTTCCGCTTCAGCTGTCCCTTGTCTGTTCGAAAAGTTTGGTCACTGGGTTTTGTCTTAGGTCTTCTTCATTAGCTTATGCCAACCAGTTGGCCAAACGATCTTTCAGCTGATAGCTATCCCTCTCAACTCCCCATATGTGGCAGGCGCAGCACTATGAAGTGCCTTTTGCTCTGTGGCATTAGAAGAATTTTGATATCTCTGAATTTTTAGTCTAACCAGACTGTCTATTACTCTGTAATTCCTCTAGCGCCGTTCTATGGAAACACTAGGTTTAAAGAGCACACCAAATGCTTGAAATAACTTCTTTATTAACTTCAACTTTTCTTCATATATAACACTGCTGCCTCCGCAGTAGATAGTCCATGTACAAAACAAGTGTTGAAAAGATATCACAAAATGGCGGTATGATTAAGATGGTGGTTCAACTGTTCAATCTTGCAGATTGGTTGAGTATGATCTGGTATGAGTGTATGCAATTTGGATTGCAATATGGAATTTGGATTGTGAACTTTGTAGTTTGCAATTGAATTTGTAGTTTGCAATTGAATTTGTAGTTTGAAATTGGTGGAACTGTAAGTAAACACATATATAACTAGTTCAGTATACAGTTCTAATCACTATATTAACAGTAGGAACATTATATAACTTTTAAATATCTATTTTGGCCTCTCTGCTTCCATAACACACAGCTCTTAGTGGAGTGAATGTCTGTCCAGCTTCTCCCCTCTGGTGTAATGATTCTAGCAGCTTCTACTAGGAGGTTTCCCACACAGGCTGTGTGTGAGGCTGGCTGTGATTGGCCAAGACTCCTACTGTGTGTGAGGCTGGCTGTGATTGGTCTAGACTCCTGCCCAGCAACAACAGTTTAACTCTATCCTGTTGTTTCTGCTGTGTCATTGAGCTTACCTGACATCCATATAGGGAATCTTAAATGCATATTATATTTTCTGCTTCTGTGAACACAATATATAACAGTTATATGACATCCAAACATGAAGTCACTTTAAATAACTCTGCTTTTGTCTCTAACACACAAACATAGGAACTGTATTAAGGTTATTGGCAGGTCCAGCTGTATAAACATATAAGCTATATTAGCAACCTAGGACAGGTCTTAGCTGGCCAGCTACACCATACACATGCTGGCACAGCAAAGTCAACCATGCACATGCTCTGAATAGACAGGGCACCACTGGAGACTAGTAGCCTTTCACTTATGGTCAGCACAATTTTTCTATATTATTGAAAGTACATCATCATGAAAAACAGTATATCAAATTTCATAATCACAAGATTCCTATTATCAGGACCAGGTGTCTTGAAAAAGCAGCCCTGGTTAACAACCATGGAAGTCTAGGAGAACTTTTACCATAGTGGGGTTATCTGTATGGCACTGTTATTTTTGCATTACAGTATTTGGGGGCATTGTGGAGCACAGTGTTAGGGGTAGCAGCAGGATAACAATGTGAGGGCACCAGGAGGGAGAGGATGATGGAAAAGTGAAGAAGCTAAGATGTCTGTGTGACAAACTCTGCAAGATGAGATGTGGCTGAAAGAAGTCGTCATGATGGTCTGCTTCCAGTGGAGAAAATAAGAAAAGAGAATGTCTACATCAGAGGAGACATAACTGGATGTAAGAGTTATGTGGTGCTTTATTGTATATTTCATAGCATATTTCATGTAATGTCCATCCAATTACGTCTTCAACAGCAGGGTTGGGAGGGGGGTTGCACCCCTGTTTTCTGCCCCTAAAATGGGCCCTTGTATATCCTGCACCTGTCCTAATATGTATTCAAAATGAAATAAAAAGAATTTGGTATTAACAAAAAAGTAGGCAATGAGGAGAATATTCAACACCAAAAAGCAGTGGCGTAAATAGAACTGAATGGGCCCCACAGAAAATGTTAGAATTCAATGCTCACTCAACGTGCAGTGCTCACTCCTGCGGCTAGTCAAGATTGCTCTCTCAGACCAGGAGACCAGGCCTGGGAGCCACATATATACTGTATGTCATGTCACTGTATATAATGTCATTGCATAATACTGTACTTCTGGGGGACCCTTCTGAGGTTGGCCACTGTAGCAGCCACTTTCCCTGCTTCCATTATACAACACTACCTGTCCAAGAAAAAAGGTTGCCACCAAAAAATAGCCTTTAGCTGTGATTCCGGCACGCATTCGCTGTGGCATTGTTGCGATAATCTTCTGCAATGTCACAAGAGTTATCTCCATCCAGTGTTGCATTGATGATGGTAGAGTCTGACTGCTGCGCAAAGCCTTCTCCAGCACATCCCAGAGATTCTCAATGGGGTTAAGGTCTGGACTCTGTGGTGGCCAATTTATGTGTGAAAATGATGTCTCCTGCTCCCTGAACCGCTCTTTCACAATTTGAGCCCGATGAATCCTGGCATTGTCATCTTGGAATATGCCCGTGCCATCAGGGAAGAACAAATCTATTGCTGGAATAACCTGGTCCTTCAGTAGGTTCAGGTGGTCGCTGACCTCATTCTTGGAGCACATACTGTTGCTGAACCTAGACCTGACCAACTGCAGCAACCCCAGATCATAGCACTGCCCCCACAGGCTGGTACAGGAGGCACTAGGCATGATGGGGGCATCACTTCATCTGCCTCTCTTCTTACCCTGATGCGCCCATCACTCTGGAACAGGGTAAATCTGGACTCATCAGACCACATCACCTTCTTCCATTGCTCCACAGTCCAATCTTTATGCTCCCGAGCAAATTGAAGCCTTTTTTTTCTGGTTTCCTCACTGATTAGTGGTTTTCTTACGGCTACACAGCTGTTCAGTCCGATCCCTTGAGTTCCCTTTGCATTGTGCGTGAGGAAATACTCTGACTTTCACTATTAAACATAGCCCTGAGTTCTACTGTGGTTTTTCTTCGATTTGATTTCACCAAACATTTAAGTGATCGCCGATCACCATCATTCAGGATTTTTTTCCTGCCACATTTCTTCCGCAAATAAGATGGGTCCCCACTATCCTTCCAGTTTTTAATAATGCGTTGGACAGTACTTAACCCAATTTTAGTCATTTCTGCAATCTCCTTAGATGGTTTCTCTGCTTGATGCCAATGATCTGACCCTTCTCAAACAGACCAACGTCTTTTCCACAACCACGAGATGTGTCTTTCCACATGGTTGTTGAAGAAATGAGAAGCAACTCATTGCACCAGTTGGGGTTAAATAACGTATTGCAGCTGAAATATAATCGCCCCCGTGCAGTAATTATCCAAAAGGAGGCTCAGAACTATTTGCTTAGTTACATCCATGTGGAGACTATTTTTTGGACAGGCAGTGTAGCTACACCCCTGGCAGAAAGCTAACCAAATGTAAAACCAAGCTCCTAAGTGAGTGCAGGTGGATGATGTGAGCTTAGTGATGTGCATTGATTCATTTATATATGATGCACTTCAGAGGGTGAATACTTATGCATCCAAATATGTTCGCCTTACGGTAGTCTACAATACATATTCTATGGGACTATACAGGACCCAGCAGACTACATGATTTTATATTTTTATCTCCTTTAGATGTATGTCATCTGCCTTTGTTTTACTCTGTCCATCCTGTCTTCCCTTTTATTCCTGTCCCTCTCCAGACAATAGTGGCGTCTGTGCCCCGCGGTTCGCTTCCAACTCGGAATACTTCTCCTTCCGAGTGATGTGTTTACTGAAGGAAGTAATAACAATTAGTAAATGAGAGCCCGATCTGATCTCCAACGTCTGGAGACAGGCAGGCCGGGATTCCTGTGAATCTGACATTTAGGAACGTGCGCTCTTTCTACGTGATCCTTGTATTGGCCTGGGATTTTTTTTCCACTGTCTTCATGGAGGTGATTTCACTAATGTTCTGAGTTATTTTAGAGCTAAACAATTCAGATCTCATCCAGATACAGTGTTGGGTTGTCACATATTTGGGTGCAGCGCACAACTGCAGATCTTTGCAAATGTATTGCACACCCCCTACCCCCGTGATTTGTTTCATTACCACCTGGAAATAAAATATAAATTAAAATCTGTTATGGATCTAGCAAAATAGCCTAGATTGTTAAAGTGGAATAAAAAAATTCTGTTTAAAAAAGAAATAAAAACTGAAAGGTAATCCTCATGGAATACAGTGGATAGGATGAGGAGGCCTATACAGGAGTCACTGACTTGTATAACTAAGGGCTATTGCAAGCGAACATAAGGCCTAAGATGAAGTTTGAGTCTGTAGCCATAAATCCAAGATTTGCATGAAACGATCCAGGGCCATCTTACCTGCATAAGGCATTTTGTATAATGGTAACTGAGCATTTATCAAGCAAGAACTCGAAGTCCATCAGGTGGAACAATTCTTGTTGTCTAGTATTATGTCAAAGAGGAATGTACAATAACCATGACTCCACATCCTCACTAACCCCGTGGAGGTCAACTAAAGCGCTCCGGACCGTCTCTATGGCCGCCATCTTTGAGGTATAGTGCCAGGTCAGATAAGCCCTACCTCAGTATGCTAATTTTGTGAGTGCCTCGTATGAGACAACCAAAGCCGCCTCCAATACCACGGTGGGGTTATTAGCATCCACCAGGATCCACCACTCTGCAAAGGCCAACAATGAGGCCGCAATATAAACATACATATTAGGAAAAGCCAGGCCTCCCTGCATATACAGGACTTTTAGGGTATCCCCTAGAGATGGACAAACCTTGTGCCTTGAAAAGGTATTCATACCAATTGAACTTTCCCAGGCACACAAGATTCTCATCCGCGTCCATGATCTGTGTCCGTAGACTACTTTCGCACAGACGGATCCGCAGATCCGTCTGCATAACAGCTTTTCAGATCTGAGTTTTCACATCGTGAAAACTCAGATCCGACAGTATATTCTAACACAGAGGCGTTCCCATGGTGATGGGGATGCTTCAAGTTAGAATATACTAAGAACTGTGGACATGACTGCCCCCTGCTGCCTGGCAGCACCCGATCTCTTACAGGGGGCTGTGATCAGCACAATTAACCCCTCAGGCGCCGCACCTGAGGGGTTAATTGTGCGTATCATAGCCCCCTGTAAGAGATCGGGTGCTGCCAGGCAGCAGGGGGCAGACCCCCCTCGCTCCCCAGTATTAAATTCATTGGTGGCCAGTGCGGCCCCCCCTCCCTCCCCTGTATTAAATTCATTGGTGGCCAGTGCGGCCCCCCTCCCTCCCCTGTATTAAATTCATTGGTGGCCAGTGCAGCCCCCCCACCCCCCCTCCCTCCCCTGTATTAAAGTCATTGGTGGCCAGTGCGGCTCTCCCCCCCTAAATAAACCCCCCCCCCCCGATCATTGGTGGCAGCGGAGAGTTCCGATTGGAGTCCCAATGGTTACCATGGCAACCAGGACGCTACTGCAGTCCTAGCTGCCATGGTTACTTAGCAATATTAGAAGCATTATACTTACTGCTGCTAGCATCCTGGTTGCCATGGTAACCCCGGAGCCCTCAGTGGGGGTGATTTTAATTAGGGGGGGGAGGGGAGGCCGCACTGGCCACCAATGAATTTAATACAGGGGAGAGAGGGAGGCCGCACTGGCCACCAATGAATTTAATTTAATACAGGGGAGGGAGGGGGGGCCGCACTGGCCACCAATTAATTTAATACAGGGAAGAGAGGGGGGCCGCACTGGCCACCAATGAATTTAATTTAATACAGGGGAGGGAGGGGGGGCCGCACTAGCCACCAATGAATTTAATTTAATACAGGGGAGGGGGGGCCGCACAGGCCACAAATGAATTTAATACAGGGGAGGGAGGGGGGGGGCCGCACTGGCCACCAATGAATTTAATACTGGGGAGGGAGGGGGGTCTGCCCCCTGCTGCCTGGCAGCACCTGATCTCTTACAGGGGGCTATGATACGCACAATTAACGCCTCTGTGTTAGAATATACTGTCGGATCTGAGTTTTCACGATCTAACTCAAATCTGATAGTATATTCTAACATAGAGGCGTTCCCATGGTGATGGGGATGCTTCAAGTTAAAATATACCATCGGATTGGAGAAAACTCCGATAGGGACTCCTGACTTTACATTGAAAGTCAATGGGGGACGGATCCGTTTGCAATTGCACCATATTGTGTCAACGTCAAACGGATCTGTCCCCATTGACTTGCATTGTAAATCAGGATGGATCCGTTTGGCTCCGCACGGCCAGGCGGACACCAAAACGACTTTTTTTTTTTACTTTCCTTCATGTCTGGTGATCCTCCAAAAATCAAGGAAGACACACGGATACGGATCACGGAACAACGGAACCCCGTTTTGCGGACCGTGAAAAAATACTGTTGTGTGCATGAGGCCATAGACCAACACAAAGTAGCAAGTATGTGTAAAGTGAAAAGAAAATGATGCATGGTTTTCAACATTTTTAATAAAAATCTGAAAAGTGTGGCATTCATTTGTATTCAGCCCTCCTGTACTCAGATGCTCCTAAATAAAATCCAACTTGACCAATTGCCTTCAAAAGTCACCTCATTAGTAAATACAGGGAGTGCAGAATTATTAGGCAAGTTGTATTTTTGAGGATTAATTTTATTATTGAACAACAACCATGTTCTCAATGAACCCAAAAAACTCATTAATATCAAAGCTGAATATTTTTGGAAGTAGTTTTTAGTTTTAGCTATTTTAGGGGGATATCTGTGTGTGCAGGTGACTATTACTGTGCATAATTATTAGGCAACTTAACAAAAAACAAATATATACCCATTTCAATTATTTATTTTTACCAGTGAAACCAATATAACATCTCAACATTCACAAATATACATTTCTGACATTCAAAAACAAAACAAAAACAAATCAGTGACCAATATAGCCACCTTTCTTTGCAAGGACACTCAAAAGCCTGCCATCCATGGATTCTGTCAGTGTTTTGATCTGTTCACCATCAACATTGCGTGCAGCAGCAACCACAGCCTCCCAGACACTGTTCAGAGAGGTGTACTGTTTTCCCTCCTTGTAAATCTCACATTTGATGATGGACCACAGGTTCTCAATGGGGTTCAGATCAGGTGAACAAGGAGGCCATGTCATTAGATTTTCTTCTTTTATACCCTTTCTTGCCAGCCACGTTGTGGAGTACTTGGACGCGTGTGATGGAGCATTGTCCTGCATGAAAATCATGTTTTTCTTGAAGGATGCAGACTTCTTCCTGTACCACTGCTTGAAGAAGGTGTCTTCCAGAAACTGGCAGTAGGACTGGGAGTTGAGCTTGACTCCATCCTCAACCCGAAAAGGCCCCACAAGCTCATCTTTGATGATACCAGCCCAAACCAGTACTCCACCTCCACCTTGCTGGCGTCTAAGTCGGACTGGAGCTCTCTGCCCTTTACCAATCCAGCCATCTGGCCCATCAAGACTCACTCTCATTTCATCAGTCCGTAAAACCTTAGAAAAATCAGTCTTGAGATATTTCTTGGCCCAGTCTTGACGTTTCAGCTTGTGTGTCTTGTTCAGTGGTGGTCGTCTTTCAGCCTTTCTTACCTTGGCCATGTCTCTGAGTATTGCACACCTTGTGCTTTTGGGCACTCCAGTGATGTTGCAGCTCTGAAATATGGCCAAACTGGTGGCAAGTGGCATCTTGGCAGCTGCACGCTTGACTTTTCTCAGTTCATGGGCAGTTATTTTGCGCCTTGGTTTTTCCACACGCTTCTTGCAACCCTGTTGACTATTTTGAATGAAACGCTTGATTGTTCGATGATCACGCTTCAGAAGCTTTGCAATTTTAAGAGTGCTGCATCCCTCTGCAAGATATCTCACTATTTTTGACTTTTCTGAGCCTGTCACGTCCTTCTTTTGACCCATTTTGCCAAAGGAAAGGAAGTTGCCTAATAATTATGCACACCTGATATAGGGTGTTGATGTCATTAGACCACACCCCTTCTCATTACAGAGATGCACATCACCTAATATGCTTAATTGGTAGTAGGCTTTCGAGCCTATACAGCTTGGAGTAAGACAACATGCATAAAGAGGATGATGTGGTCAAAATACTCATTTGCCTAATAATTCTGCACTCCCTGTAGAGTCCATCTGTGTGTAATGTCTTCTCAGTATAACTACAGCTGTTATGTGAAGGCCTTAGCGGTTTGTTAGAGAACATTAGTGATCAAACAGCAGCATGAAAACCAAGAAACACACCAGACAGGTCAGGGACCCCAAGCTCTGAACATCTGACTGAGCACTGTTTAATCCATCATCCGAAAATGGAAGGAGTATGGCACATCTACAAGCTTACCATGACATGGCCGTCCGCCTAAACTGACAGCCCAGGCAAGCAGAGCACTAATTAGAGAGGTGGTCACGGTGGAGGAGCTGCAGGGATTCACAGCTCAGGTGGGAGAATCTGTCCACAGGACAACTATTAGTTGTGTTCTCCACAAAACTGGTGTTTATTAGCTAGTGGCAAAAGCAAAGCCATTTTCGAAAGCAAGTCATAAGAAGTCACGTTTAAAGTTTTGCCACAAACCATGTAGGATACACAGAAAACATGTGGAAGCAGCTCTGGTCAGATGAGACCAAAGTTGAACTTTTTGGCCTAAATGCAAAATACTATGTGTGCCAGAAAACTAACCCTGCACATCCCCCTGAGTCCACCAGGAAGTTGCAGGATAAAACTTACCAGGAAAGATGAAAGGACCTTAACATGTAGAGCTTGGAAGAAAGACGAGACAGAGGGGAGATGAGAGAGACTGCTAAATACATAAAGGGAATCAACAAGGGAAAAGAGGAGAAGATTTACAAGAAGAAAAACTGCTACAAGAGGACAGAGTGTTACATTAGAGGGAGCAAAGGGTTAACAGTAACATCAGGAAGTATTACTTTACTGAGAGAGTAGTGGATGCATGGAATAGCCTTCCTGCAGAAGTGGTAGCTGCAAATACAGTGGAGGAGGTTAAGCATGCATGGGATAGGCATAAGGCTATCCTTCATATAAGATAGCAGATAACGGCCAAGAGGAAAGAGAAGGCGCTCATAGGGTAAGTAAGTTCAGCAAATCAGATTTCTAGTGAAAGAAATGGTTTGCTCACCTATTGTGGTTGCATCAATTGGATGCAACTGCAATGGAGAATGAGTGTAGATAAATGACGGTTGGTGCAGCCTAGATTTGTCCGATCGCCTTGGGCAGGAGCCACCCTGCCACTTGGGTAACGGTATGAAGAAGAGTATGCTAGACCTTAGGTAGAGCATGTGGACCACAGAGGGCGCACGAAACAACCGATCGAAGACAATGTTTTTGATTTCAGCAGTATTCCATTTATTCGTAAGACAACGCGTTTCGGGGTGCTAGGGTCCCCTTTATCAAGTCTAAAATAAAATTCGGTAAAAAACGGAGAGAACATGTGTTGGGAAAACACTAAATTTGTGCTCCCCTATATAACAGACAAATAGATTATGAAGATAAATATATAAATAGATAAATGAATAAAATACGCATGAATCTAATTGCCAAGACATACACTGATAAAATAAAATAATAAATGTACACCTATATAAAAGGGAGGGTGTATCTTATGTGTATATATATATATATACATATACACATACATACACACATAAAATATGACATCAAATCGATATCGTCAAGAAAAAAAAATATATATACCTATACATACACATAGGGAAAAATACATGGATGATAAAAAATGTATATAAAAATAGATTAATGAATAATAATCATAATAAATGAGATAAGTACCAAGACAAAAATCATAGCAGTAACATTTCTGTACTGATATCCGTCCCTACCATGGGGGTGATCTGTATGTCCTATATATATAATTAGTCACTAGCATAAGAGTCCATAAGGTCAGTCTATTTGATGTAGTTGCTGGTAAACCATAGTAGAAGAGCTGGGCTGATATTTCCATACATTTGAAAGAAAAAACAGTATGAAATGTGAAAAAAAGGCTATGGCAAATATAATTAATATATCCACTGGCAGGCAAAGGGTGTTTATGTCCCTGAGGGGATCATAACCTATTGATGTGTATTGTATGTGTAGCGCCCTGTCCTGGTAGCTCAGACCAAAGATAATAATAATGATTGTTACAGCCCCGCAGGGTATATTGAACAGAATATATGTATATATTCTAGTAGCGCTTAAATATGAATTACCTGAGCCGGAATTCATATTTAAGTCTGAGCTACCAGGACAGGGCGCTATACATACAATACACATCAATAGGTTATGATCCCCTCAGGGACATAAACACCCTTTTTGCCAGTGGATATATTAATTATATTTGCCATAGCCTTTTTTTCACATTTCATACTGTTTTTTCTTTCAAATGTATGGAAATATCAGCCCAGCTCTTCTACTATGGTTTACCAGCAACTACATCAAATAGACTGACCATATGGACTCTTATGCTAGTGACTTACATTGGTGCTAATTATATATATAGGACATACAGATCACCCCCATGGTAGGGACGGATATCAGTACAGAAATGTTACTGCTATGATTTTTGTCTTGGTACTTATCTCATTTATTATGATTATTATTCATTAATCTATTTTTATATACATTTTTTATTTTTATATACAATTAGATTCATGCGTATTTTATTCATTTATCTATTTATATATTTATCTTCATAATCTATTTGTCTGTTATATAGGGGAGCACAAATTTAGTGTTTTCCCAACACATGTTCTCTCCGTTTTTTACCGAATTTTATTTTAGACTTGATAAAGGGGACCCTAGCACCCCGAAACGCGTTGTCTTACGAATAAATGGAATACTGCTGAAATCAAAAACATTGTCTTTGATCGGTTGTTTCGTGCGCCCTCTGTGGTCCACACGCTCTACCTAAGGTCTAGCGTACTCTTCTTCATATAAGATAGGGCCAGGGCTATCCATAGTATTCACTATATTGGGCAGAATAGATGGGCCACATGGTTCTTATCTGCTGACACATTCTATGTTTCTACACCATCTCCACCGTGAGACATGGCGGTGGCAGCATCATGCTGGGGGGAAGCTGTTCTTCAGCATGGACAGGGAAGCTGGTCACAGTTGATGGGAAGATGGATAGAGCTAAATACAGGGCAACCTTGAAGGAAAACCTGGTGCAAACGACGTGAGACTGGGGCAGAGGTTCATCTTCCAGCAGGACAACAACCCTCAACATCCATCCAGATCTACAATGGAATGGTCTAAATGAAAGCATCTTCATGCCTTAGAATGGCCGACGTCCAGACCTAAATCCCATTGAGAATCTGGGGCAAGACTTGAAAATTTCTGTTCACAGACGCTCTCCATCCAATCTGACTGAGCGCGAGTTCTTCTGCATAGAAGAATGGGCAAAAATGTCAGCCTCTAGATGTGCAAAGCTGGTAGAGACAGACCCCAAAACATGGTGGTCCTACAATGTATTGACTTGGGGGCACCGCACTTTCCAGATTTTTATTCAACATTTTCAAAACCTTGTATCATTTTCTTCTCAGTTCAGACTTGTACTTTGTGTTGGTCGATCACATAAGATCCCAATAAAATACATTTAAGTTTGTGGGTGTAACATGAAAATATGTGGAAAAGTTCAAGGGGCATGAATACTTTTTCAAGGAACTGTATTTTTTTCAAACGTTTTTTTACATATTTTTTTTAAGTCACCCTAGGTGGTGAAATTTGTATAAAGTTATGGAACTTTATCCATTACAATATGTAAAGATCGGTGTATTCCAATGAAGTGCTGCCACCTGCTGGCATGCATTGGAATATAGCTATAAAAGGCATCATAGCCTCACAGTCCCTGGCCTTTCAAATACAATGAGCCAGGTGGTGATCAGGGGAGCCGTCTCAGGCCCTGAAGTGTGGAACTTCTGGGTTTTGCGTTCTCAGATTCCTTGGTCACATTTGACTACGGCATCTCAGGGTTTAAATGTCTGCAATTTCCATTGCAGACATTAGCCCCGAGTGTCTGCTGTGTAAAACAGCAGGCACCAGGAGGCTATGGCACCCGCTCTGGAACGGACGCCATCTTTAAAAACCTGACATGACATACTATTACGTCACATGTCGGGAAAGGATTAATGTAAAACAGCGGAAACACACCAAATGTAAACCGTTGTGATCCACAAGCTCCATGTTAATGTGTTTCTGGTCGATTTCCAATTGACCAAATTCCTTGGGACTGAACCCTGTGATTGTGATTAACCCTGACCATGCTTCTAGTCTGTGAGCGCCACTACAGAGGGCTAGCTGGCACTGTCTACTGTGTGGGCAGAGTATAACCACATGCTTCCATGTGCAGGCATCATAGGTAATATAGTCGCACTGCTGTGTGTATTGTTTCTGCATTACTGATGGGGTCACATAGACACTGTGCTACGTTATCATTATCTGCATCCTGCAAGACCACATGGGGATTCCAGGCAAATGTGACGGCCAACAACACTCTGACCCGTCCTACGTGACAACTCCAAGTTGTGTTTGGGATTTTTCTGCCAGGTTTTGTATCCTCCTCTTGAAAGTAAATAGGAAAAAGCTTGGCGGGAATATTAGGTCTTTGTGATTAGAAAGTATTGAACGTGACAAATGTCAGACTGAGGTTAAAAAACGGTCACATCCTCTATATCTATGTATGAGGGGTGTTCAATAAATTATCTACCTAAATATGAAAACAAAAATTTCTGAAAAATATTGAACTTACTACTTTTCGATGTAATCCCCCTTGACCTCAACATCCTTATTCCACTTTGCCTCCAATGATAGGATGCCCTCAGAATAGGAGACTTCTTGCTGCTCTGTTACCACCTCTTTGACTGCATTATCATCAGGAAAACATTGCCCTCACAGAAATTTCTTCAAGTTCCGAAAGAGAAAGTAATGTCTGGGAGCCAGGTCTGGACTGTAGGGTGGATGGTTAAGCTCCATGAAGCCACATTTGCTAATAGCCGATTGTGATTTGTGAGAGCTGGTGCATAGTGAAGCCGCAACACACCTGCCAACAAATTCCCACGGAAGCTGTGCCAATTGAAATGCCTTCATGAGCTATAACACTGACTTGGAATCTACAATCTTCCTAAATCATGGCCTCCACTTTACGGCACATTTCCTCTGAAGATACTTTCACAGGTCACCCTGAACAGGGGTCATCTTCAATTCATTTCCGACCCCATGTAAAATGCTTGGCCCAAAACTTAATTTGGTAGTAGGTAATGTTGATCGAGCACCAAAGTGCTCGGGGGCTCGGGCCGAACACATCGGGATGCTTAGCTTCTCTAACGAGAACCCGAGCACAATGGAAGTCAATGGGAGAACCCGAGCATTAAACCAGGCAGCCCCTGCTCTGAAGAGGGGAGGGCGTCTGGTTCACAGGAAAAGCTCAGGAATTGATGGAAACACCACCGAAATGGTTCGGGAACAGCATGGGGAGGATGTCTGGATACATCTTGGACTCCCAGGTCGCTGCTGGGAACGATGTTGTCCGAGTAGTTCGCCACTTTTACAGACTGACAACAATACGCACAAAACCGAAGATAAAATCGATTTTAGAGGAAAAATTGTTAGGAAACATTCTTTCCTGTATATTTACTTGTATATAAAGTGCAAGTGCTGCCAAAAACTACAAGGAAGAGGCTCCGATACAACCTGTATATCACATAAAGGAGGCCTCATTCACATTGTGGTACAATTGTTCAGGTAGTGGGACTCCTACACTCATAAAGGCTATGCACTAAGTGAAAGCACTGCCAAAAATTACAAGAAAGTGGCTCTCCAATACACCCTGTATTACACATAAAGGAGGGCATCATACACAGCCTTAAAAAATTATGATTGATGGCCTGCTAGTGACCCTCTAAAACATTAGGGGTGAGGGCCTGCTGCTGAGCTGACCCTCTAAAACATTAGGGGTGAGGGTCTACTGCAGAGCTGACCCTCTAAAACTTTAGGAGCGAGGGCAGCCAAATAAGCATGTTGATATGATGGAGGAGGAGGACGAGAAAAGTAAGAATGAACAATATACCCTTGTTTGCGGTGGAAGGGGTGCAGGGGAATACAGTGTATTTAATACACCATAAAAGCCACATTTAAAGTGCCTTTATGTTCGTTCGCTTTCCTCTGGTGGAGTCGAGAAGTCTGGGGCAATCCAGGCCTTGTTCATTTTTATAAGAGTTAGCCTGTCAGCATTTTCAGTTGACCGGAGGATGCGCTTATCTGTTATGATGCCGCCAGCAGCACTAAATACCCGCTCTGACAAAACGCTGGCGGCAGGGCAGGCCAGCACCTCCAAGGCGTTGAGCGCCAGTTCGTGCCACGTGTCCAGCTTGGACACTCAGTAGTTGTAAGGTACAGAGGGATCACTGAGGACGCTGACACGGTCTGCTACGTACTCCTTCACCATCTTCCAAAACGTTTTCCTTTTTGTGACACTAGGCCGCACATCAGGGTGAGGGTGCTGGGGGGGTGTCATGAAACTGTCCCAGGCCTTGGAGAGTATTGCCCGGCCTCTGTTGGAACTGCTGTATGTTCCCCTCATCTCCCCTCCTCGGTTTGCCCAAGGAAGTACGGATTCTGCCACCAGCATTGCCAGCTGGAAATTTATGGAGCAATTTTTCCACAAGGACCTTCTGGTATTGCACCGTTTTGCTTGTCCTCTCCACCACAGGAATGAGAGATGAGAAGTTCTCTTTGTAGCGAGGGTAAAGAAGTCCCACATTTACAGTAATAAATAACTGCATATGAAAAAATCTGACCATAAATCAATAAATAAGCAGTACAATGCACTGGGTAGGGATGAGAATACAGTCTGACCGATTGTTATGATTACCACTCACGGTTTGTTGCATAGGAGATTTGTGATATTTTTCGGTATCCAGGCAGCTAGGTGGTCCAATTGGATCCGCAGTAGTCACTTAGTCTGCTGGAAAAATGGGTCCAATGATGTTTGGTTACTGATTCTCTTAAATGATGGATCAGGCAGGTAGGAGAGTGTCCCTGGTGAACTAGTTTTACCCTGCCTAAAAGCGGAGAGGTCTCCCGCCTATATGCGGGAGAATCACCCCCTAGGGAGTGACCCCACTTATCGGTGGCTGGCCCTATTATTCTCACCCTATGAGTCGCCTCCAGGTACCGGCCTAGTCAGATATTTTTCAATAGTTGTTCCCGACACGTTTCCCCTGACAGACAGTGCTGTCAAATTCATCAGGGGATATGAAAATGATGCATATACGGTATAATAGCCGTTAGCTGAATAGCTCTTTTTGGTGTCCCAGCTGAATAGATGCAGTTCAGACAGATTTCTGAAACTGCCCCCTTAATATACCCATTAAATTGTCTTAATTAGCCTACGGTGTATCACTTACATGACATCCCGGCGTGTGTTCCATTTGGTCAGTCCCGGATCCGGAAGTGTGTCACTCTGCGCGTGCGCAGTAGATACCAGTGTCCGCTGTGGAACGCATGAGGTCAGAGTCATGCGTCTAAACCCGCGCTAGGACCTAAGGCGCTGCATAAATGTGTGGAACGCATGGACGTCATATTAGTGCGTCTCAAGAAGCCCGATAGAGACATAATCATCCAGCTTGCACTAAGCGGTTCAGACCTACATGCAGATCGTTGTTTAGGGGCAAACGTGTCCCATAGCCATATGAGCAAAAGTGAATACAAATATATTCACTTATTTATATATACAGGTCCTTCTCCAAAAATTAGCATATTGTGATAAAGTTCATTATTCTCTGTAATGTGCTGATAAACATTAGACTTTCATATATTTTAGATTCATTACACACCAACTGAAGTAGTTCAAGCCTTTTATTGTTGTAATATTGATGATTTTGGCCACAGCTCATGAAAACCCAAAATTCCTATCTAAAAAAATTAGCATATCATGAAAAGGTTCTCTAAACGAGCTATTAACCTAATCATCTGAATCAACTAATTAACTCTAAACACCTGCAAAAGATTCCTGAGGCTTTTACAAACTCCCAGCCTGGTTCATTACTCAAAACCGCAATCATGGGTAAGACTGCCGACCTGACTGCTGTCCAGAAGGCCATCATTGACTCCTCAAGCAAGAGGGTAAGACACAGAAAGACATGTCTGAAGGAATAGGCTGTTCCCAGAGCGCTGTATCAAGGCCCCTCAGTGGGAAGTCTGTGGGAAGGAAAAAGTGTGGCAGAAAACGCTGCACAACGAGAAGAGGTGACCGGACCCTGAGGAAGATTGTGGAGAAGGACCGATTCCAGACCTTGGGGGACCTGCGGAAGCAGTGGACTGAGTCTGGAGTAGAAACATCCAGAGCCCCCGTGTACAGGCGTGTGCAGGAAATGGGCTACAGGTGCCGCATTCCCCAGAAACAGCGGCAGAAGCGCCTGACCTGGGCTACAGAGAAGCAGCACTGGACTGTTGCATGTCATTCGGAAATCAAGGTGCCGGAGTCTGGAGGAAGACTGGGGAGAGGGAAATGCCAAAATGCCTGAAGTCCAGTGTCAAGTCCCCACAGTCAGTGATGGTCTGGGGTGCCATGTCAGCTGCTGGTGTTGGTCCACTGTGTTTTATCAAGGGCAGGGGCAATGCAGCCGCCATCAGGAGATTGTGGAGCACTTCATGCTTCCATCTGCTGAAAAGCTTTATGGAGATGAAGATGTCATTTTTCAGCACGACCTGGCACCTGCTCACAGTGCCAACACCACTGGTAAATGGTTTACTGACCATGGTATTACTGTGCTCAATTGGCCTGCCAACTCTCCTGACCTGAACCCCATAGAGAATCTGTGGGATATTGGGAAGAGAAAGTTGAGAGACGCAAGACCCAACACTCTGGATGAGCTTAAGGCCGCTATCGAAGCCTCCTGGGCCTCCATAACACCTCAGCAGTGCCACAGGCTGATTGCCTCCATGCCACGCCGCATTAAAGCCTCCTGGGCCTCCATAACACCTCAGCAGTGCCACAGGCTGATTGCCTCCATGCCACGCCGCATTGAAGCATCCTGGGCCTCCATAACACCTCAGCAGTGCCACAGGCTGATTGCCTCCATGCCACGCCGCTATCGAAGCCTCCTGGGCCTCCATAACACCTCAGCAGTGCCACAGGCTGATTGCCTCCATGCCACGCCGCATTGAAGCATCCTGGGCCTACATAACACCTCAGCAGTGCCACAGGCTGATTGCCTCCATGCCACGCCGCATTGAAGCATCCTGGGCCTACATAACACCTCAGCAGTGCCACAGGCTGATTGCCTCCATGCCACGCCGCAGTGAAGCCTCCTGGGCCTCCATAACACCTCCGCAGTGCCACAGGCTGATTGCCTCCATGCCACGCCGCAGTGAAGCCTCCTGGGCCTCCATAACACCTCAGCAGTGCCACAGGCTGATTGCCTCCATGCCACGCCGCATTGAAGCAGTCATTTCTGCAAAAGGATTCCCGACCAAGTATTGAGTGCAGAACTGAATCATTATTTGAAGGTTGACTTTTTTTGTATTAAAAACACTTTTCTTTTATTGGTCGGATGAAATATGCTAATTTTTTTAGATAGAAATTTGGGTTTTCATGAGCTGTAGCCAAAATCATCAATATTAAAACAATAAAAGGCTTGAACTACTTCAGTTTGTGTGTAATGAATCTAAAATATATGAAAGTCTAATGTTTATCAGCACATTACAGAAAATAATGAACTTTATCACAATATGCAATTTTTTTTAGAAGGACCTGTATAGTCTAGATGTCATTCATGATCCAGGTGCTCACATTTTAGATCTATTATGAGAAGCTAGTTATATCACATGATTCCCATATATTCTGGTCCATGATTTATGCTGGTGTTATCTATATATGACCTGGGTATATCGTATTTGGGGCTACAGTGAGAAGAAGGCTAGTCTAGGGTCGGTGCATTGTATAAGAAAATTAATGATGTACCCTATACAAATATTTTTCCCCCACTTTCTTGATATAAACAAATATAACCTATCACGGTAGATGTATTATTTTTCCTGTCTCGTCCATTTTCTCATATGTACTTATCAGTTAGTTTTGAGTATTTATATATACATCTGAGTTAAATAAAACATCCAAAGGACAATATTTCATTGAGGCCTAGTGGGCTCACTGTTTTTAACCTATGAGTCCACTCTGCTACTTTTTTGCGATATTTTTCTATTGAGGTCACCGCCTCTGGGGGATGGACGTATCACTTCAATTACACAGAACCTCAATGACCTGGAATTTCCATCATGGAAGTTCTGTATATGTCTTGCGATAGGAGTGTCTCGTTTGTTTCTGACATCACCCAGATGGTCCCCAACCCTTCTCCTGAGCTCTCTTTTTGTCTTGCCCACATATTGAAGATTACACGTACACGTACACAAGTATACCACCCCTGTGGTTTTACAGTTTGCGAAATCTCTGATGGTGTATGTTTTCTTGGTAGTAAAAATATCACGAATCTCCTATGCAACAAACCGTGAGTGGTAATCATAACAATCGGTCAGACTGTATTCTCATCCCTACCCAGTGCATTGTACTGCTTATTTATTGATTTATGCATGGTCAGATTTTTTCATATGCAGTTATTTATTACTATAAATGTGGGACATATTTTTTATAAATTATCTGATAAAAGTTAAGTTTTAGTAGGATAACAAATCAGTGATGCAGTTAATTGTTCCTACAATATATTTATCTCAAACCAATACTGTGAATTGCGAGGGTAAAGAAGGGTGAACAACCAGTAATCCGTGTTGGCCAAAAACTGATGGTGGTCTGGCTATCACCCTGTGTACTGTCTTCCCCCATTTCCACCTCTTCCACATGCAAAGCGTCCGCCTTCATTGTGAGCAGAGAGAGTTTCAGTAGACACAGAAGTGGGATGGTGACACTGATAATAGCGGCATCGCCGCTCACCGTCTGTGTTGATTACTCAAAGTTGCGTGAAACCTCCATCCATGCCCACTCGTCTCTTGTGAAGAGTGGAAGCTGACTGGAAAGGCGACGACCATGTTGCAGCTGGTATGCCACTACTGCCCTTTGCTGCTCACAAAGCCTGGCCAACATGTTGAACATGGAGTTCCAGCGCGTGCTCATGTTGCACAACAGTCGGTGAGCTGGCAATTGCAACCGCTGCTGCACCGTTGCCAGACCGGCGGCACCTATAGATAACCTTTGGAAATGGGCACACACGTGGCGCACCTTCACCAGTAGCTCAGGCAAATTGGGGTAGGTTTTGAGAAACCGCTGAACCACTAAGTTGAACACGTGGGCTAGGTATGGTATGTGTGTAAGCTTGCCGAGCTCCAAAGCCGCCACTAAGTTACCACCATTATCAGACACAACCATGCCTGGTTGTAGGTTGAGTGGTGAGAGCCACAGCTCAGTCTGGCTCCCTATACCCTGCCACAGCTCTGCGGCGGTGTGCTGTTTGTCACCTAAGCAGATTAGTTTAAGCACGGCCTGTTGCCGCTTCCCCACTGCAGTGCTACACTGCTTCCAGCTAGTGACTTATGGCTGACTGGTGCTGCAAGATAAGAATTCAGAGGTGGAAGTGGAGGAGGAGAAGGGGGTGTTGCAGCCACTAATGTAGGAGGTGGCAGAAATCCTGATGGAAGTAGGGCCCACAATACTTGGCGTCGGTAGCCCCTATGCCATCCCAGGGTACAACTCGCTCCCGACCTCCACAAAGTTCACCCAGTGTGCCATCAAGGAAATGTAGCGTACCTGGCCAAAAGCACTTGTCCATGTGTCAGTGGTTAAGTGGACCTTCCCAATAACTGCGTTGGTCAGGGCACGGGTGATGATACAGGACACATGCTGGTGTAAGGCTGGGACGGCACACTGGGAAAAATAGTGGTGTCTGGGGATGGAGTAATGAGGGACCGCCGCCGCCATAAGGTTGCGGAAAGCCTCAGTGTCCACAAGCCTAAATGGCAACATTTCCAGGGCCAGCAATTTGGAAAGGTGCGCATTTAGTGCTATGGTCTGTGGGTGGGTGGCTGGGTATTTGCGCTTTCGTTCTAAGGCCTGGGGTATGGACATCTGTACGCTGCGCTGGGACACAGAAGTGGATGTGGTCGCTGATGGTGCTTGCGAAGGTCCAGGTGCAGGGCAGGAGGCATCCGGGCCTGCGTCTTGGACAGGGGATTGGCCAGCATGTAACACATGGGAAGAGGACAAAAAAACACAATGAAAGTCAGTCCTGTGTCCCAGTAGGGGCAAATACTTGCGCTGCTGCAGGTTCCGGGATAGTGTGGTAGGTCGTTCACACTGGATACAAGTAATAAAAGTTTTTGGAACCGCGCTGCTTTAAACTAAATTCCCCGGTCAATAGTGGATGGCATCGGGCTCCGGCCCCTTTCCTTATCACCCCAAAAGGTCCGATCTTCCACAGACAGTATCCTCTATGGGGTTCAAGAGAATAGGCACAATAGTGAAGCACCCTTTAGCAAATGATTTTAAAAGGTTTTATTCTACTCACAAGAGTTGTTTGACAAAAGGCATATAACAATATCGTTAAGATCGTCACGTTCCTGCCCGACCCGGGTTTCGCTGCCTCATTATACCAACAGATTGTCACTAGAGATGAGCCAATTTTTAAAAAATTTGATCCAGACACTTTGCCAAATTGTAAAAAAAAAATTGCTCCATTCTGAATTAATTTATCATGAAGCATCTTAAATCAGCCCTATCCCGGCCTGCAGGTATGTGTATGTCGTTGTACATTACTGTGCAGTGCAGCAACATCCATAGCTAGTCCTTTCTGGTAGTGAAACAGTTACTGTGCGTCAGTAAAACAGGCAGGTCACATACAGTATATGGATAACCACGTTGGCGTGCGTCACTATTAGGCTCAGTTCACAATTCACTTATTTGGTCAGTTACGGGTCCAAAACACAGAACGGGGCAGATCTTTTCATGATACCTTATCTGAGAGTAGGATTGGCTCCTGATTTTGGCTCACCATACAGTAACTGCTGGAATTTACTGACCAAATAACTGAAGTGTGAACTTACAGGTCAATGTTTGTGTCAGGTATAATGTACTTAACCGTGCAGGGGCCCAGGATTCTCTTTTTATACCATCTCCTGTTTCCACATAGTTTGCTTGAGAACCTGGTGTGTACCACACTGATACGAGTAGTGGCCCCATGACAGGTGGAGAGGGTCACATAGTGTAAGAAAACTCCGGCTCACCTCAGTTAGTACAATCCAGTGCACGAACGGACCAGGTAAATCCAGCAAACAATAAAGAAAGAAATCCAGCACTTTCAGTTAAAATCCTCGTTGCGCTTTTTTTCGTAGCTTAGTTGTTGCAACTAAGAACACACCTGTGTTCGAAACGCGTTAACTTCTGCTTCGGTGGAGGATTGTGTCTTTGTTAGTCATTTGCTATGAAACAAAATAAAGCACAACGAGAATTTTAACTGGAAGTGCTGGATTTCTCCTTTTAGAGTGGAGAGGCTGTCTGCAGTAAGTTTGGGTTGATGTCACTGTTTATTTCTCCCTTCTTCTGATCCATGAGAAGAACAACCCAACAAAAAACAGATCCTGTCTTTTAAGAATCCGCCTTCACACGGTCAGTATTTAGTCAGTAATTGATCAGTATTGGTAGGGCAAAAACAGGAGTTGGTCCAAAACAGAGATGACACGTGAAGGAAGTATTTGCGTGTCTTCTGTGTTTTGGACCAACTCCTGCTTTTGGCTTCCAAATCCTGATGCAAAATACTGACTGTGGGATAGAGGCCGCATGCTTAATTTGCATGAGTTTGGGCTATGTGCGTCTGACATAGGTTTTTACTCACATTATAAAGAAGTTCTGCATTCATATTGCACTCTATCACACAGTCAGTATCTGGTCAGTTTTTTGCATCAGTATTTGAGCAGTATTGGTAAGGTAAAAACAGGAGTGGGTCCAAAGCAGAGATGACATGTGAAAATGGAGGTAGGGTCCATTGCAATCAGCAAACTTTTTCATTTGAGAAGAGGTCTGTATTAGAGAAGCTATAGTTAATAATCAGATCTGTGTGAAGTTATTGACAGAGGTCTCGGCTGCCGGGAGTCACAAAAACAGGAATTCATAATTGGCAATCATATACTATGAAGAAAGGTCTTACCAACAGACTCAATGGGATAGTTATTGTAAAAAAAACTCTGCATAGGGGAGCAAAGCAACCAACTCATTATAATGTGCAGAAGAAAAGTATCACATGTTGTTGACCAGGATTTGATTAATACACTCCACTAGTCTATTGGATTGTGAATGAGAAGCTAAGGAGAAGTCCAACTTGATCTGTTTCTCCTCCAAAACTTAGAGATAAAGTGTACTCCCCAGTCAGATACATGCAACCATGTAGCTAAAAAATATGTTCCAGGTCAGTAATAAAGTTCATGGCAATATGTTACCATGGGACATCAGGCACTGGGAAGGGAAGGCAAAGTTCTACAGTTTTTTGTTTGTGGCAACAAAATTTTTAATATCTTTAGAAAACTTTAGAAACTGTAGGCCACCAGTAATGTCAAGTAATCAGGTCAACTGTTTTGTGAAGACTGACCAGTGATTTTGGAGCAATGCCCCCAGACCAGGATCTGCTTCCTTTTGGCCACGGGAACATAACATCTTACCAGGTGGTATGTCCTTCGGATGAAATGGTGCAACATGGATGTGGATCAGACTCATGTGGAGTCAAAAGATCAAGAAAGGGCATCTGCCATGGTATTATTTTCAACTGGACAGAAGCGCAGAATTAAGTCAAAGAATAACGACCACCCGAGCTTGGCGATGGTTGAGAGACTGAGCTGGCTGAAGATAAGTTACCCTTTTAACAGATGACACCACTCCTTAGGGGCCAACTTAATGGCGAGCATCTCTCTGTCACCAATAGAATAATTCCAGTCTGCCAAGCAGAAGACCTTTGAGGAGAAGCCACAGGTAAGCATCTTGCCAAAGGTAGACTTCTGAATAACAATGGCTCCAGCTCCTACGGAGGATGTGTGCACCTTCAGAAGGAACTGTTTGGAGACATCCAGATCATGTGAAGTCAGGTCGGGCGAGAAGTTCAAGATGTCATCCAAATAGACCATTATACAGTTATATCACAACAGACATAGTTAACAACTTCCTGAAAAACTACAGTAGCATTACTGAATTCAAAGGTCATAATGAGATATTCATAGTGACTGTCTTGGGTGTTAAAGTCTTCACCCTCTTGTATCTGGACCAGATTGTAAGCTCCTTGGCAGGGCCGGCTCCAGGTTCATGTGGGCCCTTGGACGATAAATCCCAGTGGGCCCCCATGAGGCATTTTTTTACATTGACATGTCCCCCTGTGGCTCCCACACGGTATAATGACCCCCAGTGGCCCTCTACAGTATAATGACTACTAGTGGCCCTTCACACAGTATAATGACTACTAGTGGCCCTTCACACAGTATAATGAACCCCCAATTTCCCCCCCCCCCACTACTGTATAATGACCACCTGTGGCTCTGCATTCAGAATATTAACCCCTAGTTGCCCCCATTCAGAATAATGACCCCCAGTAGCCCCACACTGGGGGAATACTGTATGGAGGGGGTCATTATACTGAATGGAGGGTCATTGGTGATCATTATACTAAATGGGGGACACTGGGGGTCATTATACTATGTAAAGGGCCCTCACAGTATAATGACCCCACAGTGACCCTCCATTCAGAATAATGACCCCCAGTCGCCCCCATACTGGGGGTTATACTGTATGGAGGGGGCACGAGGGGTTATCATATTTAATGGGGGCTCTGGTGGTCATTATGCTAAATGGAGGGTCAATGGGGATCATAATACTAAATGGGGGCACTGGGAGTCATTATACTGTGTAAGGGGCCCTCACAGTGTGATGAATGACCCCCCAGTGGCCCCCTCACATACCTATCATTGCAGGGGAGCTGGTGGTCCTGTCCATCACTAACCGCAGCTCCCTGCGCTCCTTCTCTCCTCCACTGCAGCAGTGAGCCAGGCCTGGAGCAGAGAAGGAGATGTGCAGTGATGTAGCTAGAACTGACTGTGCCCCGCAGCAAAATTTAGTACGCCCCCCTCCCCCCCAATGTGTGTTCACATCACGTTTTTCCTATCGGTTTGATGTATACAAATGTGCAGCGCTCCACGTTTTTGTATCCTGCAGAGTCAAGTAAAAAATGCAGACGTTAACGTATACGTTTTTTTTACAATGGAACTGTATGGTGACCGGACGCCACTGTACGGCATCAGTCTGAGGATTGTATGGTGACCGGACGCCACTGTGCGGCATCAGTCTGAGGATTGTATGGTGACCGGACGCCGCTGTACGGCATCAGTCTGAGGATTGTATGGTGACCGGACGCCACTGTGCAGCATCAGTCTGAGGATTGTATGGTGACCGAACGCCACTGTGCGGCATCAGTCTGAGGATTGTATGGTGACCGGACGCCACTATACGGCATCAGTCTGAGGATTGTATGGTGACCGGACGCCACTGTACGGCATCAGTCTGAGGATTGTATGGTGACCGGACGCCACTGTACGGCATCAGTCTGAGGATTGTATGGTGACCGGACGCCACTGTGCGGCATCAGTCTGAGGATTGTATGGTGACCGGACGCCGCTGTACGGCATCAGTCTGAGGATTGTATGGTGACCGGACGCCACTGTGCGGCATCAGTCTGAGGATTGTATGGTGACCGAACGCCACTGTGCGGCATCAGTCTGAGGATTGTATGGTGACCGGACGCCACTATACGGCATCAGTCTGAGGATTGTATGGTGACCGGACGCCACTGTACGGCATCAGTCTGAGGATTGTATGGTGACCGGACGCCACTGTACGGCATCAGTCTGAGGATTGTATGGTGACCGGACGCCACTGTACGGCATCAGTCTGAGGATTGTATGGTGACCGGACGCCACTGTGCGGCATCAGTCTGAGCATTGTATAGTGAACGGACGCCACTGTACGGCATCAGTCTGAGGATTGTATGGTGACCGGACGCCACTGTACGGCATCAGTCTGAGGATTGTATGGTGACCGGACGCCACTGTACGGCATCAGTCTGAGGATTGTATGGTGACCGGACGCCACTGTACGGCATCAGTCTGAGGATTGTATGGTGACCGGACGCCACTATACGGCATCAGTCTGAGGATTGTATGGTGACCGGACGCCACTGTGCGGCATCAGTCTGAGGCATCTGGTAACGCAGACATTTTTGGTATACATTAAATGGATGGCACAAATGGGATGTGAACCCAGCCCTAGTGTCAGAATAAGCCCCAGTACACAGCGGAGCAGCGCGGCGGAGAGGGGAGGCCGCCATGTATTGACAGACCGCTACCTGGTCCTGGTGGTCAGTGATGAGGGCTGTGCTTCCCAAGGATCATTATCTACTGGGAAATACAGGGCACAGTATAATACACTAGAATCTATATACTATAAAGATATTAGCCCTACCCCCGGATAATAATACAATTAGGGGGTCATTTATTATATAGAAATACGTCTATGTTAGGCGTATTTCTGACACAGATTGTGGCGCAAAGGTCCTTAGCACCGCAATCTGTATCTTTTCCCGCTCATGCCAGGTCTAAAAAAAGTGGTGTGGGCTTGGAAGGAGATACAGTTATGGCCATGCAGTTATTGGATACCACCACTGTATAGTGATAACACCGCCATACAATGATAAAACCACCATACAGTGACCGGATAAAAGGGTATAAGAGGGCACAGTACAGGGAATGACTATGGGCACTGCACAGGGTATGGTAAGAGGGCACAATGCAGGGTATAAGTGGGCACAGTACGGGGTGGGGGGCACAGTCACATGACCCTGTGACGTTAGAAGGTCCTTATGGTGAATGCGGTTCTGATGCCACCATAATGACAGGCAGAGGAGTGAGACAGGGGCCCTGGATGGACAGGAGGGGTGGACACAGCAAGTAGGTTGAAGGGGCTCTGAGGGGGAGTCATACAAGAAGTAGTGGCAGGAGGTCTGTGCAGGGCAGCAATAGGAGATAGGAGGGTGGGACAGGAGCTCTGGATACATGAAGGAGGAAAGGAGACAGCAGGGGCCCCATGAGGATGAGATAGGACAGGATATGGGGGGGCAGGTGTCATGGAGGCAAACTGCTTAATGAAACAGTAACACAACTAAATAGAATGAAGCAGCAGCCGATCGAAGAGTCCCCCCCCCCCTTATGTCTCACAGACAAGAGACAGTCACAGTGCAGACTCACTCACAGACTGTCTACACACTTCTCTGCTCCAGCTCTGCGGTCTCTCTCCTCAGGCAGCATGTGTCCTGTGTATAGGGGGCGTGTCCTGTGTAGAGGGGGCATGTTCTGAGTCTCTGCAGCTCAGAGGGCCCACCAGGGGGGTACTGCGTAAGTGAAATGACAGCAGTGAGAGCTCCCATCTGTATTGATGGAAGTGCTCATAGCAGCTCAGTGGGCCCCCCCAGGAGCATTGGGCCCCGGCACTTGCCCGGGGATGCCGGGTTATGACGCCGGCCCTGCTCCTTGGAGATCTAACTTCATGAAGATCCTAGCCCCATGGAGCCCATCAAACAGACCAGGGATTAGTGGCAAAGGCTTTGTTTTTTTAAATAATTTTATTCAGTTTACAGTAATTCACGGCCGGAAAGACCTGTCCCTTTTCTTGTCACAGAAGAAACCAGCACCTGCTTTCAAATAAAGACCCTCTCAAGGATCTCTTTAATATAGTCTGACACGGCTTGTGTTTTGGACATAGACAACTGGTAGACATGGCCTTGTGGCGAAGTTCCTGGCACCAGGTTGATGGGACAGTCATAGGGACAATGTGGTGTAGAATCTCAGCCGCCTTCTTATCAAAGACATCTGCGTAGCTTGTATAAGCCGGACGTAGACCCTAAAGATTCTTAGGAACTGAAGGAGCCTGGGCAGGCAGACAGATGCCAAACTGTGAAAGTGACAAACAGAACCACAATGCAAAATCTGCCCAGGACTGTGCATGCAAAGCCAGAGCAGTCCCAAAAGCAGAGGACTAGTAGAGACCGGCAAGACATAGGAGATCTTCAGACTCCAGGAGTCCAGGGATTCTAATCCTGTTAACGGACAGCTGTCACGCATCAGTGTGGGAGGGAAACACCACACCGAGCATAGTAGGGAAGGGGAGGGGGACAGGGAATCAGGACTGAGAACTAGGGAAGGAAGATGGACACCTCCCAGTGAAACCCTAACCAAAATCCTGACTGATTACCAGTATGAATAGACCCCAAAGCTAAGTGAGTTCATACACAGGAATACCTAGAGTCCTATCTAGCCCTATAGGACCCTGGTACTAATGGCAGGGACAAGACTACCTGTTCCTCCAAAAGGAAGGACGAACAGGAGTCTCCTTCAGGCCTAATACAAACAATAAGGAAATGCAACACACAACCCAAACAAAATATAAAAGGGAAAGGAAAGACTTAACTTCAAAAGAGCAATGGAAGCACCAGGAACCCAGCCAAAATCCAACCACAATCTATCCAAAGGTCCAAACAGAAGCTCTAAACCACATAGCATTGTGGGTAAAAGCAACTATAAATAGAGAAGGTTAAATTACCCTAATGGCCACACCTGAGGAAAGAAGGTGTGGCAAGCACCAGAAACAACACAGGCGTCATTTGATCCAAACAGAAAACATGTCAGATCGAACCATATGTTGCTAGTCTCACCAATCTCCTGCCACCTGTCGCCGGAACGTCCGTGACAACAGCACTCCAAGGACGATTTCAGCCTCTTTTAGAAAAATTGTATTGGGTACAAGGCATATGCAGGAAGTTTCCTGCCAAGTCAGAGTCCAGGAAAACCTGTAAAGTAAACTGAATCACACCGCATGAGAGACACAGGATGTTTAAGCTTTAGATAGAACTTGACTTCGCCCAGGGTTGTCTCTCCAATCAGCCTTAGGCACAGGAGTTTCGAGCATTGAGAGGACAGGTTAGCACATAATGTCCTGTGGCACTGCAATATATTCATAAGTCTCTGTTGCATCTAATTTTTACGGTCCTCCTTAAACAATCAGACCGTGTCCAACTGCATAGCCTCCAGAGCAGAAGATGCACAGCAGAACTTCAGCAATGTTTTTGGTGGCTACTCAGACACTGTGTTTTTTAAAACAGCAGAACTTCAGCTGTGTTTCTAGTGGCTGCTCAGACACTGTACTTCAAAAACAGCAGTACTTCAGCTGTGTTTTGGTGGCTACTCAGAGACTGTGCTTCAAAACAGCAGAATTTCAGCTGTGTTTTTGGTGGCTACTCAGAGTCTGTGCTTCAAAACAGCAGAACTTCAGCTGTGTTTTTGGTGGCTACTCAGACACTATGCTTTAAAACAGCAGAACTTCAGCTGTTTTTGGTGGCTACTCAGACACTGTGCTTCAAAACAGGTAAGGAATTTGTTAGACAGATTTTTGCTATTGTCTGATTGCAAATGAGCATAGGGTGATTAAGGTGTTAGATTTGTTATTGGAGGAGGAGTGTTTGTGGGAGTGTGTGTATATATAGCAACATAGTATTAGCTTGCCTAATTATAGCTTGCTGCATTCTCAAGTGCTGCATTACTAAGTGCATCTGAGATATTCAGGAGATACTCAGGAGGTAATCTGGAGGTGGATACAATCTAAAAAAGTAAGATTTGTTTGTTTAAAATCTTTCCCCTCTACAATGGCAGACCTGGTTCTGTGCAGGAATTGTTGTGTTTTTATTTCAGGTTCCACTCTTCAGAGGTTTGGATGCTGTCTGATCTGTAGACAGTTCTCCGTAATGCAGCAGGAAATGGCATTTTTGAAATTTGAGATTTGTAAATTAACTGTTAAACAAACTCAGGCTGGGAACATTGCAATGCCACTGCCACAGAGACCCCCTAGAAATGGAAGATGGGTTACTGCAGGTTCTACCAGAAAACAAAAGGGCAACCCAAGGGGTGCCACAAGGAAAGAAAGGGGAGAGGGCAAGGGACCGTGCCCAGCCTAGTATGCCCACAAACACACCCCTGTAGAGTAACTTGGCAACAGCTCCCGAGTGCACATATCAGAAAAAACAAGAGAAAGGAGCCAAAGCGCCAGATAATGAATATAATAAATCCTTTATTGGAATGAGACAAGTATAAAATATATATAAAAATGCGGGGGAACAAGAAGAGAGGGGAGCAGGGAGGAGAAAAAGAGCGTCACCCTGGGAGGACCACTCCGGTCTGGATAGTAAAATATGTAGGAGGTCAGCGGGATGAAAGTATATAGTAAGTAAATAACCTACCCGCAGACAATTCTGGTTGTATAATAAACAGGTGGGTCAAAAAGAATAACAGGGCCCAAAACCAGGCTGGATATTAACACCCGGCCATACAAAAATCAAACATGGAGATGAATGAGTACATGAGTAAAGGCCGGGGTAAACAATGAAACAAGACCTCACCTGAAACAGACCAGGAGTGGACCGACCAGGATGGCGCTACCTCAACGTGCGTTTCGGCTTGCCTGACGACCAGAATTGTCTGCGGGTAGGTTATTTACTTTCTTTTTATATTTTATATATATTTATATTACTATCCAGACCGGAGTGGTCTCATTCCAATAAAGGATTTATTATATTCATTATCTGGCGCTTTGGCTCCTGTCTCTTGTTTTTTCTGATACTGCAGGTTCTAGTAGACTTAGAGTTGTTGATAGAAGACATGTCCCACAGTCTGTGGCTCTCCATAATTCATTTGCAGCACTTTCAGAGCGCAAGAGCAACATGGAGGATGGCTTAGCCACAGTGGGTGAGGAACAATCATCTCCTATGCCTAAAGTATGCAAGACTGCAGCCAAAGACAAAAAGGATAAGGTGAGGACTGATAGTAAGCAGCTGTTGGTGGGGGATTTTATCATAAGAGGTGTGAAGTTTGAGGAAAATGGTTTTGTGAGATGTCTCCCTGGTGCTACCGCTAGCAGGGACAGACGACGCATCCTTAATATTGTTAGGCAAGCAAAGCAGGAAAGGGAGCTGGATTTTATTGTCCATCTTGGGACAAATGACCTGGCTTGCAATGAGGTTTCAAAGGTGAAGGAAGCTTTTCACACACTTGGTAATGATATACGGGAGGTTGCATCGACTGTTTCATTCTCTGCAGTTTTGCCTGTGCATAACCTTCAGCATGACAGGAAGATGTGCATTAAGGAATTCAATGTATGGCTTGGTGAATGGTGTCTGAACCAAGGGTTTGGCTTTGTGTCTCATGTTAGATCTCATTGGAATAGAAAAGAACTGTACAAGAAAAATGGTTTGCATCTTTCTCTCAAGGGAATGAATGTCCTCAGTGAACCGTTCAAAGTATTTGCTAAGGAGCATTTAAACTAGGAAAGGGGAGCAAAAGAGTGATAATCCAGCAGTCCAACTGCCCCCCGGAACAATGCCAGAAGATGCCAGTAGCACATAGGGTAAGAAATGACAAGCTCAGAGTCTTGTCTACAAATGCTCGCAGTTTAGGGGAAAAGATCAATGAACTTGAGTCTATAATGGCATCTGAGAATATAGATTTAGTGGCTGTTACTGAGACATGGTTTAATGGGAGTAATGACTGGGATATAACAATACCAGGGTTCTCTCTATATAGGAAAGACAGAGAAGGCAAGAAAGGGGAGGGGTGGCCCTGTATGTGAAAAATAGCATAAAATCTAATTTAATACAAGTTAGCGAGACCAATTTAGAGTCAGTTTGGGTTACGTTGCAGCTTGCTAATCATAAGGTAACTTGTGTAGGTGTGATATATAGACCACCTAGCCAAGTCAAAGAATTAGATGATCTACTAGTTGAGGAAATAGCTAAAATTATATTGAAAGGGGACGTTATCATTATGGGAGACTTTAATCTTCCTGATATAAACTGGAAAACCAAAATAGCTAGTTCTGCCAGGAGTACAGATATTCTAAATTCCCTACTAGGATTATCTCTACAGCAAGTAGTGGAGGAGCCAACCCGGAAGGAGGCTATTTTAGATTTAGTATTCACAAATGGGAATTTGGTATCTGATAACATTGTAGGGGCTTGGGATCTAGTGATCAACAGTTAGTGTGGTTTACTATAAGTACAGTGACTGACTCACACCACACAATTTTAGAAAAAAAATACTTTTATAAAATTAGATTAGAGGTATACGAGTCCCTATCAGATTAGAACAGTTTTAATGGAGTGCAGGACAAATGGGACTACTTAAAGTGGCACTATTGAAGGCAACAGATAATTCTATTAGGCTGTCAGTAACAGCAAAAAAAGGATGAGACCACTGTGGTACTCAGCAGAAGTGGCCAAAAGAATTAAAAACAAAAAGATATCATTTAGTAATTATAAAAATAAACGAGGATGACAGGCAAATTTTTAAGATTAGGCAGAGAGAGGCCAACATAGTTATAAGAGCTTCTAAAGCACAGACAGAAGAGAAATAAGCTCATTTTGTGAAAAAAGGCGATAAGGCATTCTTCAGATACATAAATGAAAAAAGGAAACTAAAACAAGGAATTACCAAATTAAAAACAAAAGAAGAAAGGTATATGGAAGAAGATAAAGAACTAGCCGACTGCCTCAATGAATACTTCTTGTAACGGATCTCCTGGCACCCAACTGGGTACCTCCGTTGATGGATGCTCCTAGTGCTTCCCGAGGACTCTAAGCACTCCACTTGACACTGATACCACCACAGGAACAGCTCTTACAAGAGCTAGGGGCTATAGTCAGGGGAGTATACAGCGTATAGCAATCCCCACACACATGAGATGAAGCTCTATATTGAAGGCAAAACAGGAACTCACTTTATTGAAGATCAACTCAGAATATATACAGTTCAAGAAGTCTAACAACATAAATCAATCAACCATGAACAACATGCAAACAGACATGTTCACCCCCTCCATAATGAATGAGTAGGGAGAGAGGAGACACATGTGATGGGATTATCTCCTGAGTGTATCATAGGGTGATCTACTCATCTAGGAGTCGGCTGCTCCTAGAGTCAGCTATCTTAATCCCATCACTAACACAATCAGTGGGAGTCTCAATGCAGAGTTAACCCTTTTTGTGTTGCTGAATTCACACCCTGCACCTTTAATGGGCAATAGGAAATATGTGGCATATAAATTCCACACATTTATCAGGGTTCATAGTTCCTTGTAACCCCAAAAGGTCTGAGGGTTTCTCCATAGTTCTGGGTCCATAGTCCGTAGGAAGGAGGCTGGCCCTTAGGCTTCTCCAGCAGTCCCAGTGATGGTTCAGTCCGTCACATTTCTGTTCAGTTTTTACAAAGGAAAATTAAGGGAAAGGACCTCAGTTAGGAAGGAAGACTAATCTTTTGATGCAAATGTCTTTACACAGGAAGAGGTTCTAAGTCAGCTGTCTAAAATTAATACACATAAGTCACAGGGGCCTGATGGGATACACCCAAAGCTATTAAAAGAGCTCAGCGGTGACCTAGCAAAACCATTAACAGATTTATTTAACCAATCACTGGTAACAGGAGTCGTCCCAGAAGATTGGAAATTAGCAAAATCCCATGGATTGAAAGATGAAGAACAGCATGGGGTTACTTCAGGGAGATCATGTCAAACTAATCTTATAGATTTTTTTGATTGGGTGACTAAAATAATAGATGGCGGAGGTGCAGTAGACATCACTTATCTAGACTTTAGTAAGGCTTTTGATACTGTCCCACATAGAAGGCTTATCAGTAAAGTGCAGTCTTTGGGCTTGGACTCCCATATTGTTGGATGGATTAGGCAGTGGCTGAGGGACAGGCAACAGAGGGTTGTAGTCAATGGAGTATATTCAGACCAAGGTCTTGTTACCAGTGGGGACCTCAGGGATCTGTTCTGGGACCCATATTGTTTAATATCTTTATCAGTGAAATTGCAGAAGGCCTCGATGGTAAGGTGGGTCTTTTTGCTGATGACACAAAGATATGTAACAGGGTTGATGTTCCTGGAGGGATACACCAAATGGAAAAGGATTTAGGAAAACTAGAGGAATGGTCAAAAATCTGGCAACTAAAATGTAATGTTGATAAGTGCAAGATAATGCACCTGGGGCGTAAAAACCCAAGAGCAGAATATACAATCAGTGATCCAGTCCTAACCTCAGTATCTGAGGAAAGGGATTTAGGGATCATTATTTCAGAAGACTTAAAGGGAACCTGTCATGTGGATATTTGATTATAATCTAACTAATTATATACAATCATTAACTACTAAAAAATGCCTTAGATGTATTCACTTACTGGTGTGACAGATGGTTACCTCATAATATACACACAAAGATGCCACATGCTAATGCTGATTTGAGTCCAGCGTGATGTCATTGAGTCCAGCGTATATTTAATTCCGAGCTATAGCCACTCCCCTGCCCATCTGCTGCTGATTCATATGGAAAAAAAAACTGTCAATCTGCAGCTGGTAGGCAGGGAGAGTCAGGAGCTCATAAATTTTCATGACTCATTATTATCAGCTGGAGCTTTTCAATACAAGATGTTGGCAGATTGACTGGGTCAATTAAAGAAAGCGACCCAGCATTTTGCTAAGAGAATCAGTCACTTATTTATGTTGCCCTTAGTTAGGACACCATAAAACTGGTGACAGGTTCCCTTTAAAGGTAGGCAGACCATGTCATAGAGCAGCAGGAGATGCCAGCAGAATGCTGGGTGTATAGGGAGAGGCATTACCAGTAGACAGAGGGGGGCGCTCATGCCGCTCTACAGAGCACTAGTGAGACCTCATCTGGAGTATTGTGCTCAGTACTGGAGGCCATATCTCCAGAAGGATATTGATACTTTGGAGAGAGTTCAGAGAAGAGCTACTAAACTGGTCCATGGATAAAACTTACCAGGAAAGATGAAAGGACCTTAACATGTAGAGCTTGGAAGAAAGACGAGACAGAGGGGAGATGAGAGAGACGGCTAAATACATAAAGGGAATCAACAAGGTAAAAGAGGAGAGAAGATTTACAAGAAGAAAAACTGCTACAAGAGGACATAGTTTTAAATTAGAGGGGCAAAGGGTTAACAGTAATATCAGGAAGTATTACTTTACTGAGAGAGTAGTGGATGCATGGGATAGCCTTCCTGCAGAAGTGGTAGCTGCAAATACAGTGGAGGAGGTTAAGCATGCATGGGATAGGCATAAGGCCATCCTTCATATAAGATAGGGCCGGGGCTACCCATAGTATTCAGTATATTTGGCAGACAAGATGGGCCAAATGGTTCTTATCTGCCGACATGTTCTATGTTCCTATGCAGGAGACAGAAGCACTGACTTCTGAACAAAAGGTGCCAACCTGGAAATTCTCCTGTATCATGCCGACTCCTTGAGGTGCTCCTTTAAAGTTAAAGTAAATTTGTGTTGCCAGGAATCAGATTATCCAAGGTAGATGGGATGTTGTGATCTGCCAGTTCATCTTTATTCATCCTGATAACTCTGTGTTATTCCGGACAGGAGCGAAACCAGGAATTCTATCTAGGAAACTGCTGGGCCTAGGTACCCTGGTTCAGGAATCCACAACACAGCTTGGTATCCCCTTCATAGCACTGGTGAAGTAGAAGATGCAAACTAGAGGTGCCGGAGACTTACAGGAGGAGGTGATGGTGCAAACACTGCAGCTAGGGTGGGGGTACAGCAGTTGCAGTAGACAGTGCATCCAAGTGGGCCGAGATAGTATGCAGGTATGTAGGAGTTGCTCCTGGTGCTCTGAGTACTCAGCTTCTTATTTTTTTTTTTTTTTTTTTTTTTTTTTTTTTTTTTTAAAGTTTATTGGGAAAATTACAAAACATTAACAGCAAAATTTTTTACAACCCCTCAATTATTAATGACCCAACCAAATGTAGATAAATATAAATATAGTTAGTTCATCTTTTAGTTGCATTTATAAAAAACCCTCCCCTCCCTCCCCCCTAGTCTGTGGTGCGTCAAGGTAGGACCCCCATAAACAAACCAACATGACCTCAGTTAGTCAATCTTCCAGCCACCCCATATCCTATTCCACTGGTCCTCAACTTCCCTCCGTTTATATATGATTTTCTCGTAATTTTTTACCTTATCAGTTAAATTTATCCATATATTTATGTCTGGAGTGGATCGGGCAAACCAGGTCCGACTAATCAGAACTCTAGCCAACATCAATATTCTGCTCAGAAAGATCTTTTGATACTTGTGATTTTTTAATTTGGAAAAGTCGTTAAGCACGAATACATGAGGTTCAAAAGGAATTCGAATTTTTAGTTTATGGATAATACAATTATTAATACTATTCCAGTATTTTACAAGTTCTGGACAAGTCCAAACCATGTGGAGGAAGTCTGCTCCTACAATATCACATTTGGGGCAGTTAGATGTGGCTCTCAACCCGCATTTATTCATCCATAGGGGAGTAATGTATAGTCTATGGGAAATGTAAAATTGTATTAGGACATGGTTAAAGTTCTGGGATACTGAAGTCAGATTCCCAAAAATATTCTCCCACCCTTCTACTCGCAAGTGCGGGCAGTCCGCTTCCCATGCTTTTTGTCCTGGTGATTGTATATCGCTAAACCGTGCCTTAATTAATAACTTATATATATTGGAAATCTTTATTCTAGAAGGTGTACCCCCTACCCAATCATTCAAAAAAGATAAATTATCTATTTCCAGCAGACGTTTATCGTCCAAACTGGATAGTACAGATCGCAATTGAAAATACCTAAACCATGAGAGATTTCTTATATTATGTGTCATTTCTCTAAAGGATTTAATTTCTCTATCTTTAACTACCTGTGAAATATATAATATTTTATTCTTCTGCCAAAAAGTGTCAGCTGCAATATCATCTAACCTATGTAAATAGAAATTATGCCAAAGAGGCGTAAATGTGAGTGAACCCCTAACCTTCAACCATGTCCTAGTTATACCCCACACTTTCAGAAGTAGATTTATAGTCTCTTTATAGCCTTGCTCATAGCTCTTCAAAAGCCCGGATTCCAACAAGGTAAAAATATTGTTATGAGCGTGGCTAGTTACCAGCTTCCCCAGGAGTGCACTATCCTCTGATTCATAGCACCTCAATAGCTGGGCTGCAATAAAATACCCTTTAAAGTAGGGGAGATTTAACCCCCCACACTCCACTGATTTATACAAATATTCCAGCTTAATTCGCACTCGCTTTCTTCCCCATATTAAATCATTAATTATTCTTTCCATGAGTTTAAAATGTTTGTCTTGTATCCAAATAGGTGTATTCCTGAGCACGTAAAGAAATTGTGGTAGTATCACCATTTTAACTAGTGAAACTCGATCAGCTCTGGATAGGGGAAGTTTCAGCCAGATTCCTATTTTAGCTCTGATCTTTACCATTATGGGGATCAGATTGAGTTGTACAAAATTTTCAACCCGAGGCGATATAGTCAAACCCAAGTATTGAATAGTATCAACAATATCCAACTGTGTAGCAGGAACCTCCTTTTGTGGCAGGGGATCTATTGGGAGCAGACTAGTTTTTGCCCAGTTTATTCGGAGACCAGATACCTCACCAAATGCGTTAACCATTTGAATAATCCTAGGAAGAATGATTTCCGTATGATCTATAAAAAACAGGATGTCATCTGCATATAGTGAGATGCGGTCCTGTGTTCCTAGGGTACCAAATCCTTTAATCTGGTCATCCTGCCTAATGGCCAACGCAAGGGGCTCGATATAAATATCGAATAACAGGGGAGATAATGGGCAACCCTGTCGGGTGCCTCTGTTTAGATCAATACTACTACTCAGAATTCCATTGAGACTCAGTTTTGCCCTTGGGGATCTATACAACAGCCTAAGAGTACGTATAAATTTTTCCCCAAAGCCCATCTTAGCAAGAACCTTCCAGAGGAAGCGCCACTCCACCCTGTCAAAGGCCTTAGAAGCATCCAATGACAGGATGGAGCGGGCAGTCCCCCCCGGGGCCTGGATATTAGAGAAGAGTCGGTGTAAATTATGGTGTGTACCCTTGTTTTGTATAAAGCCACTCTGATCAGGATGCACAATGGAGGAAATGACCCTGGAGAGCCTTGTGGCCAGGACCCTCGCAAGAAGCTTTACATCTGCATTAAGCAGTGAAATTGGTCTATAGGATTCTAAATCTAAAGGGTCCTTGCCTTTTTTTGGAATTAATATTATTATGGCCTCCATCATTGAGTCTGGAAGCATCCCCTCCTCTGTTGATTCAGCAAAGACCTCCAATAGTCTGGGAAGAATACAGTCCTCATATTTACTATAGAATTCATATGGAAGCCCGTCTGAGCCAGGGGTGGAGTTAGTTGAGCATAATTTAATAGCTCCCTCAAGTTCCTGAATTGAGACCTCCATTTCTAGTGCTTTCCTTTGCATCTCAGTAATTGTTGGAAACTTGATCCTATCTAAATAAAGATCTATCTTATCATCTGTAATGTTGGAGTCAGCTTTATACAAATCAACAAAGTAGTCAAGAAAAGCCTTCTCCACCAGGCCCTGTGAAGTGACTATCCTACCATCACTCAATCGAACCTTATCTATATGTTTTTTAGGTTGTTGATTGGAGATTACTCTAGCGAGGAGTTTACCAGGTCGCCCTGACTCTGTAAAGTATTTTTGCCCCTTAAAAAAAAGGTTCTGTTGGGCCTTATCCAATAAAAACTTAGCATATATTTGTGTGGCTCTTTGCATATTTTCCCTATTCTTCTCCGTCTTATGCATCTGAAAGGATTCTGTCGCCAACACTACGTGTTCTTCTAGGTTTTTCTGTTTTTTTTCCATATTCCTTTCTAAGGTACGTGATATTACTAACCATCAATCCCCTCATATACGCCTTATAGGTGTCCCATACTACTTGAATTTTTGTTGAGCCGTAATTAATATCCCAGAATCGACCTATGTCATTTCGAATTGCTTCATGCGTCTTTATAACTGATAACCAATAGGGATTTAATCTAAAGGGAGATTTTGGTATATATCTTTCCTGAGATAGACATAGTTCAATTAGTATCGGAGAGTGATCTGATATTGACCTTGTTTCATATTTCATTCGCTTTATAAGTTTCACATATTTACTGTTAATCAATACAAGATCTATTCTGGACAGTGATTTACCTGCTTTGCTAGAGCATGAAAAAGCCCTTTTCCCCTGTCTCAGGTGTTCCCAAGCATCCTCAAATCCAATCTCCATGCAGAACCGTGCCAGGGGGGACCCCCGGAGCGGACTATCACTCCTAGCTCTCGTAGAAACCCTGTCACAAAGAGGATCGATGACACAGTTAAAGTCACCCATAATCAATGTTGGACATTCTGGCCATTTATCCATGAATAATAGAAGAGAGTTAAGAACCGAGAGAGAAAACGGCGGTGGGATATAGACAAAGGCCAAGATACATATCTTCCCCCCTATCCTACAATATAGGAAAATAAATCTCCCCTGTTGGTCAACAGAGGATGCCTCACAAACGAAATCAATAAGTCTGTGTATCAGCACCGTGACACCTCTCGAATAATTGGAGAGGGTGGAATGAAACGTGTGCGCAGCCCATCCCCTGTCGAGCACTCTAGTATTCTCCTCGGTAAGATGGGTCTCTAACAAGCAAATTATTGCTGGTAGGTGGGCCTGAGTTAAATCAAAAATCGCTTGTCTCTTACCTCTATCTCCCAGACCACGTATATTCCAAGCAAGAATTCTAGTCAGCGTCATTACCAGTGGTCAGATGGAAAAACCGGAGAAAGAGGAAGAACAAGACAAAGAAAACTAAAACAAGGGATACTACACCTACCCTGACGCACCACAGCCCAACCCCACCCCCCCCTCCCCTCACCCCCCTCCTACCCCTCACCCCCCTTCCACATGCAATCCACCACATATTGTAGTAGATTTCTTTCCTATGACCAACCCTCGACCCTCCCCCCACTCAGCCACCCCCACACCGCGATTAGGAAGCAAAGAAAACTATATTTCTTTTTTCTTTTTTTTTTTTTTTTTTTTTTTTTAAGGGTATAAGCCCCTTATAATACTAATTATTCCCGCCCGATCGTAACCCAATTGAGTCATCGATTGTTTCGCTCTAGCCAATCCGCGGCTTCTTCTGAGGTATCAAAAAAAAAGATTTTATCTTCAAAAACAATCCGCAATTTGGCCGGGAATATAAGAGAATATTTAATATCCCTTTCTCTTAGCTTCTTTTTAACAGTCATAAATGTGCGTCTCTTTTCTTGTATTTCTTTCGAAAAATCAGGAAAAAAGGCCAGTCTAATCCCATTATACAGAACCGGTGAGGATTCCCTCGCCCTTCTCAGGAGGACATCTCTGTCCCCTGTAGTCAGTAGCTTAGCAAGGATTGACCGAGGTTGTCTCCCTGGAATTGGTTTTCCTCCTGGGACCCGATGGGCTCTTTCAATCATAAAAAGAGGAGAGAATGACTCTTTACCAAAGTTCTCAAGAATTAATTTCTGTACAAATTCAGTTGGATTTTTTCCTTCCTCACCCTCTGGGATCCCTATTATTCTCACATTATATCTTCGTGACCTATCCTCCAGGTCCACTGCCTTTTTCTTCAAGAGATTATATTCCACTTTAAGTGTAGAAACTTCCGTATTTATTTTTTTGGATTCCTTCTGTATTAGGGTGACAGAACTTTCAAGGGTGTTGACTCTGTCTCGCATTTTGGACAATTCATCTTTTATTAGTCCCACATCAACTTGAATAAATCCAAGTTGGGTTGTAACCACCTGTATTAAGTCCCCGTTCTGTTTAACCGCTAGGAGTATTTCTTCCAGCGGTGAAGAGTTATCATTAGGGATTGCTTCCCCCATTATTCCATCTTCCTCTTCAGGGTATCTAGCGCCTTTTTGTATTTCTAGGTCTGTTACCTCCGATTCATAATTTTTTTTTTCCAAAAACTCCTTTTGTCCACCCCTCGTATTGACCCTTGGGGACTTCAGAAACTGGTCCAATTTTGTTGGTTCAGCAGTTTTGGACCCATGTTTCTGACCTGATAGATCAGTCGAACGCCTAAAGGCTTTTGGGCCCATAGCTTATTCCTCTTTATTCCTTTTTTTAAAATATTTATTTTTATTTATTTTTTTTTGGAGTATTTATTTGGTTTTTATTTATTTTTTTTATTTTTTTTTCCCCCTTATTCCGCCTCCTTCTCTCCTTTAAATATATATCTTTTCTTCTTTGCTCTCCTTCTTTCTCTTTTTTTTTTTTTTTTTATTTTTTCCTTTTTCCTTATTCCTTATCCCCCTTTCCCTTTTTTTTTTTAAAGTGCCTTCTTCTTAATTCTGTTTCTCTTCTCCTTTTTTTTTTTTTTTCGCTCTCCCCCTTTTTTTTTTTTTTTTTTTTTTTTTTTGTGTCCACTCTTCTTTATACTCTTTTCCCTCTTATTATTATTTTTTTTTTTTTTTTTCCCCCTCTCCACCTTATACTTTAAACTTTAGAGTTCACTTTCTTGTAATCATGTGCGATCATGTGCAATTTTGTCAAACTCCGTTTCAAGGTTAGTTGGAGTCAGCAATCGTGAGGAGGTTAGTCACTAAAGAAGAGAAGCTTATCAGCTTATCATCTTCTCCAACAATCCATTAGGTGGGGGGAACACAAATAGGGGGGGAACACAGAGGTTACTCACGGCACCAAAGGGGGGGTAGCAGTTCAGGCAGGAGCCGGAGGCACAGTCCACGGGGGTAAAGGAAAAAAGAACCTCCAGACAACAAACTGTTCACATCGACTTAGTGGGCGAAAAAGGAGGCAGGAGCGCAGAGTCGGGAATGGCAGAAACAACAAGCAGCAGCATGCAGGCTTGAACAAAAAGCAGGAACCAGAGGCACCCCCCACATCCGAACCAGCAGTCGATAACAGCGCCGCGGTTCAACAACGCTGATCACCCGTTCCCGGTTACAGAGAAGGTGGATGGAGGATTCGGCACAGAGACGCCAGCATAGTCGAGGTGGCAGCGGTGTAACTGAGCAGCGGGGAAAGCCGGGAGCGCGACGTCCACTACGTCATCACGTCATGTTACCAAGGGTGTACTCAGCTTCTTAAATATTACATCACATCATGCCTGAAGAAGAGTGCAGAGTATTGTGATTGGCTGCTGGATGTGATGGGGGACGGACATTAGGACCAGTTACATCACATCATGTCTGATGAAGAGTGCGGAGTATTGTTATTGGCTGCTGGATGTGATGGGGACGGACATTAGGACCAGTTACATCACATCATGTCTGATGAAGAGTGCGGAGTATTGTGATTGGCTGCTGGATGTGATGGGGGACGGACATTAGGACCAGTTACATCACATCATGTCTGATGAAGAGTGCGGAGTATTGTGATTGGCTGCTGGATGTGATGGGGACGGACATTAGGACCAGTTACATCACATCATGTCTGATGAAGAGTGCGGAGTATTGTTATTGGCTGCTGGATGTGATGGGGACGGACATTAGGACCAGTTACATCACATCATGTCTGATGAAGAGTGCGGAGTATTGTGATTGGCTGCTGGATGTGATGGGGGACGGACATTAGGACCAGTTACATCACATCATGTCTGATGAAGAGTGCGGAGTATTGTGATTGGCTGCTGGATGTGATGGGGACGGACATTAGGACCAGTTACATCACATCATGTCTGATGAAGAGTGCGGAGTATTGTGATTGGCTGCTGGATGTGATGGGGACGGACATTAGGACCAGTTACGTCACATCATGTCTGATGAAGAGTGCGGAGTATTGTGATTGGCTGCTGGATGTGATGGGGACGGACATTAGGACCAGTTACATCACATCATGTCTGATGAAGAGTGCAGAGTATTGTGATTGGCTGCTGGATGTGATGGGGACGGACATTAGGACCAGATACATCACATCATGTCTGATGAAGAGTGCGGAGTATTGTGATTGGCTGCTGGATGTGATGGGGGACGGACATTAGGACCAGTTACGTCACATCATGTCTGATGAAGAGTGCGGAGTATTGTGATTGGCTGCTGGATGTGATGGGGACGGACATTAGGACCAGTTACATCACATCATGTCTGATGAAGAGTGCGGAGTATTGTGATTGGCTGCTGGATGTGATGGGGACGGACATTAGGACCAGTTACATCACATCATGTCTGATGAAGAGTGCGGAGTATTGTGATTGGCTGCTGGATGTGATGGGGGACGGACATTAGGACCAGTTACATCACATCATGTCTGATGAAGAGTGCGGAGTATTGTGATTGGCTGCTGGATGTGATGGGGACGGACATTAGGACCAGTTACATCACATCATGTCTGATGAAGAGTGCGGAGTATTGTGATTGGCTGCTGGATGTGATGGGGACGGACATTAGGACCAGTTACATCACATCATGTCTGATGAAGAGTGCGGAGTATTGTGATTGGCTGCTGGATGTGATGGGGACGGACATTAGGACCAGTTACATCACATCATGTCTGATGAAGAGTGCGGAGTATTGTGATTGGCTGCTGGATGTGATGGGGACGGACATTAGGACCAGTTACATTACATCATGTCTGATGAAGAGTGCGGAGTATTGTGATTGGCTGCTGGATGTGATGGGGACGGACATTAGGACCAGTTACATTACATCATGTCTGATGAAGAGTGCGGAGTATTGTGATTGGCTGCTGGATGTGATGGGACGGACATTAGGACCAGTTACATCACATCATGTCTGATGAAGAGTGCGGAGTATTGTGATTGGCTGCTGGATGTGATGGGGACGGACATTAGGACCAGTTACATCACATCATGTCTGATGAAGAGTGCGGAGTATTGTGATTGGCTGCTGGATGTGATGGGGACGGACATTAGGACCAGTTACATTACATTCATGTCTGATGAAGAGTGCGGAGTATTGTGATTGGCTGCTGGATGTGATGGGGACGGACATTAGGACCAGTTACATCACATCATGTCTGATGAAGAGTGCGGAGTATTGTGATTGGCTGCTGGATGTGATGGGGACGGACATTAGGACCAGTTACATCACATCATGTCTGATGAAGAGTGCAGAGTATTGTGATTGGCTGCTGGATGTGATGGGGACGGACATTAGGACCAGTTACATCACATCATGTCTGATGAAGAGTGCGGAGTATTGTGATTGGCTGCTGGATGTGATGGGGACGGACATTAGGACCAGTTACATCACATCATGTCTGATGAAGAGTGCGGAGTATTGTGATTGGCTGCTGGATGTGATGGGGGACGGACATTAGGACCAGTTACATCACATCATGTCTGATGAAGAGTGCGGAGTATTGTGATTGGCTGCTGGATGTGATGGGGACGGACATTAGGACCAGTTACATCACATCATGTCTGATGAAGAGTGCGGAGTATTGTGATTGGCTGCTGGATGTGATGGGGACGGACATTAGGACCAGTTACATTACATTATGTCTGATGAAGAGTGCGGAGTATTGTGATTGGCTGCTGGATGTGATGGGGACGGACATTAGGACCAGTTACATCACATCATGTCTGATGAAGAGTGCGGAGTATTGTGATTGGCTGCTGGATGTGATGGGGGACGGACATTAGGACCAGTTACATCACATCATGTCTGATGAAGAGTGCGGAGTATTGTGATTGGCTGCTGGATGTGATGGGGACGGACATTAGGACCAGTTACATCACATCATGTCTGATGAAGAGTGCGGAGTATTGTGATTGGCTGCTGGATGTGATGGGGACGGACATTAGGACCAGTTACATCACATCATGTCTGATGAAGAGTGCGGAGTATTGTGATTGGCTGCTGGATGTGATGGGGACGGACATTAGGACCAGTTACATTACATCATGTCTGATGAAGAGTGCGGAGTATTGTGATTGGCTGCTGGATGTGATGGGGACGGACATTAGGACCAGTTACATTACATCATGTCTGATGAAGAGTGCGGAGTATTGTGATTGGCTGCTGGATGTGATGGGGGACGGACATTAGGACCAGTTACATCACATCATGTCTGATGAAGAGTGCGGAGTATTGTGATTGGCTGCTGGATGTGATGGGACGGACATTAGGACCAGTTACATTACATCATGTCTGATGAAGAGTGCGGAGTATTGTGATTGGCTGCTGGATGTGATGGGACGGACATTAGGACCAGTTACATCACATCATGTCTGATGAAGAGTGCGGAGTATTGTGATTGGCTGCTGGATGTGATGGGGACGGACATTAGGACCAGTTACATCACATCATGTCTGATGAAGAGTGCGGAGTATTGTGATTGGCTGCTGGATGTGATGGGGGACGGACATTAGGACCAGTTACATCACATCATGTCTGATGAAGAGTGCGGAGTATTGTGATTGGCTGCTGGATGTGATGGGGACGGACATTAGGACCAGTTACATCACATTCATGTCTGATGAAGAGTGCGGAGTATTGTGATTGGCTGCTGGATGTGATGGGGACGGACATTAGGACCAGTTACATCACATCATGTCTGATGAAGAGTGCGGAGTATTGTGATTGGCTGCTGGATGTGATGGAGACGGACATTAGGACCAGTTACATTACATCATGTCTGATGAAGAGTGGGGAGTGTTGTGATTGGCTGCTGGATGTGATGGGGACGGACATTAGGACCAGTTACATTACATCATGTCTGATGAAGAGTGCGGAGTATTGTGATTGGCTGCTGGATGTGATGGGGGACGGACATTAGGACCAGTTACATTACATCATGTCTGATGAAGAGTGCGGAGTATTGTGATTGGCTGCTGGATGTGATGGGGACGGACATTAGGACCAGTTACATCACATCATGTCTGATGAAGAGTGTGGAGTATTATGATTGGCTGCTGGATGTGATGGGGACGGACATTAGGACCAGTTACATCACATCATGTCTGATGAAGAGTGCGGAGTATTGTGATTGGCTGCTGGATGTGATGGGGACGGACATTAGGACCAGTTACATCACATCATGTCTGATGAAGAGTGCGGAGTATTGTGATTGGCTGCTGGATGTGATGGGGACGGACATTAGGACCAGTTACATCACATCATGTCTGATGAAGAGTGCGGAGTATTGTGATTGGCTGCTGGATGTGATGGGGACGGACATTAGGACCAGTTACATCACATCATGTCTGATGAAGAGTGCGGAGTATTGTGATTGGCTGCTGGATGTGATGGGGACGGACATTAGGACCAGTTACATTACATCATGTCTGATGAAGAGTGCGGAGTATTGTGATTGGCTGCTGGATGTGATGGGGACGGACATTAGGACCAGTTACATCACATCATGTCTGATGAAGAGTGCGGAGTATTGTGATTGGCTGCTGGATGTGATGGGGACGGACATTAGGACCAGTTACATTACATCATGTCTGATGAAGAGTGCGGAGTATTGTGATTGGCTGCTGGATGTGATGGGGACGGACATTAGGACCAGTTACATTACATCATGTCTGATGAAGAGTGCGGAGTATTGTGATTGGCTGCTGGATGTGATGGGGGAACGGACATTAGGACCAGTTACATCACATCATGTCTGATGAAGAGTGCGGAGTATTGTGATTGGCTGCTGGATGTGATGGGGACGGACATTAGGACCAGTTACATCACATCATGTCTGATGAAGAGTGCGGAGTATTGTGATTGGCTGCTGGATGTGATGGGGACGGACATTAGGACCAGTTACATCACATCATGTCTGATGAAGAGTGCGGAGTATTGTGATTGGCTGCTGGATGTGATGGGGACGGACATTAGGACCAGTTACATTACATCATGTCTGATGAAGAGTGCGGAGTATTGTGATTGGCTGCTGGATGTGATGGGGACGGACATTAGGACCAGTTACATTACATCATGTCTGATGAAGAGTGCGGAGTATTGTGATTGGCTGCTGGATGTGATGGGGACGGACATTAGGACCAGTTACATCACATCATGTCTGATGAAGAGTGCGGAGTATTGTGATTGGCTGCTGGATGTGATGGGGACGGACATTAGGACCAGTTACATTACATCATGTCTGATGAAGAGTGCGGAGTATTGTGATTGGCTGCTGGATGTGATGGGGACGGACATTAGGACCAGTTACATCACATCATGTCTGATGAAGAGTGCGGAGTATTGTGATTGGCTGCTGGATGTGATGGGGACGGACATTAGGACCAGTTACATCACATCATGTCTGATGAAGAGTGCGGAGTATTGTGATTGGCTGCTGGATGTGATGGGACGGACATTAGGACCAGTTACATCACATCATGTCTGATGAAGAGTGCGGAGTATTGTGATTGGCTGCTGGATTTGATGGGGACGGACATTAGGACCAGTTACATCACATCATGTCTGATGAAGAGTGCGGAGTATTGTGATTGGCTGCTGGATGTGATGGGGACGGACATTAGGACCAGTTACATTACATCATGTCTGATGAAGAGTGCGGAGTATTGTGATTGGCTGCTGGATGTGATGGGGACGGACATTAGGACCAGTTACATCACATCATGTCTGATGAAGAGTGCGGAGTATTGTGATTGGCTGCTGGATGTGATGGGGACGGACATTAGGACCAGTTACATCACATCATGTCTGATGAAGAGTGCGGAGTATTGTGATTGGCTGCTGGATGTGATGGGGACGGACATTAGGACCAGTTACATCACATCATGTCTGATGAAGAGTGCGGAGTATTGTGATTGGCTGCTGGATGTGATGGGGACGGACATTAGGACCAGTTACATTACATCATGTCTGATGAAGAGTGCGGAGTATTGTGATTGGCTGCTGGATGTGATGGGGACGGACATTAGGACCAGTTACATCACATCATGTCTGATGAAGAGTGCGGAGTATTGTGATTGGCTGCTGGATGTGATGGGGACGGACATTAGGACCAGTTACATCACATCATGTCTGATGAAGAGTGCGGAGTATTGTGATTGGCTGCTGGATGTGATGGGGACGGACATTAGGACCAGTTACATTACATCATGTCTGATGAAGAGTGCGGAGTATTGTGATTGGCTGCTGGATGTGATGGGGACGGACATTAGGACCAGTTACATCACATCATGTCTGATGAAGAGTGCGGAGTATTGTGATTGGCTGCTGGATGTGATGGGGACGGACATTAGGACCAGTTACATCACATCATGTCTGATGAAGAGTGCAGAGTATTGTGATTGGCTGCTGGATGTGATGGGGACGGACATTAGGACCAGTTACATTACATTATGTCTGATGAAGAGTGCGGAGTATTGTGATTGGCTGCTGGATGTGATGGGGACGGACATTAGGACCAGTTACATCACATCATGTCTGATGAAGAGTGCGGAGTATTGTGATTGGCTGCTGGATGTGATGGGGACGGACATTAGGACCAGTTACATTACATCATGTCTGATGAAGAGTGCGGAGTATTGTGATTGGCTGCTGGATGTGATGGGGACGGACATTAGGACCAGTTACATCACATCATGTCTGATGAAGAGTGCGGAGTATTGTGATTGGCTGCTGGATGTGATGGGGACGGACATTAGGACCAGTTACATCACATCATGTCTGATGAAGAGTGCGGAGTATTGTGATTGGCTGCTGGATGTGATGGGGACGGACATTAGGACCAGTTACATTCACATCATGTCTGATGAAGAGTGCGGAGTATTGTGATTGGCTGCTGGATGTGATGGGGACGGACATTAGGACCAGTTACATTACATCATGTCTGATGAAGAGTGCGGAGTATTGTGATTGGCTGCTGGATGTGATGGGGACGGACATTAGGACCAGTTACATCACATCATGTCTGATGAAGAGTGCGGAGTATTGTGATTGGCTGCTGGATGTGATGGGGACGGACATTAGGACCAGTTACATCACATCATGTCTGATGAAGAGTGCGGAGTATTGTGATTGGCTGCTGGATGTGATGGGGACGGACATTAGGACCAGTTACATCACATCATGTCTGATGAAGAGTGCGGAGTATTGTGATTGGCTGCTGGATGTGATGGGGACGGACATTAGGACCAGTTACATCACATCATGTCTGATGAAGAGTGCGGAGTATTGTGATTGGCTGCTGGATGTGATGGGGACGGACATTAGGACCAGTTACATCACATCATGTCTGATGAAGAGTGCGGAGTATTGTGATTGGCTGCTGGATGTGATGGGGACGGACATTAGGACCAGTTACATCACATCATGTCTGATGAAGAGTGCGGAGTATTGTGATTGGCTGCTGGATGTGATGGGGACGGACATTAGGACCAGTTACATCACATCATGTCTGATGAAGAGTGCGGAGTATTGTGATTGGCTGCTGGATGTGATGGGGACGGACATTAGGACCAGTTACATCACATCATGTCTGATGAAGAGTGCGGAGTATTGTGATTGGCTGCTGGATGTGATGGGGACGGACATTAGGACCAGTTACATCACATCATGTCTGATGAAGAGTGCGGAGTATTGTGATTGGCTGCTGGATGTGATGGGGACGGACATTAGGACCAGTTACATCACATCATGTCTGATGAAGAGTGCGGAGTATTGTGATTGGCTGCTGGATGTGATGGGGACGGACATTAGGACCAGTTACATCACATCATGTCTGATGAAGAGTGCGGAGTATTGTGATTGGCTGCTGGATGTGATGGGGACGGACATTAGGACCAGTTACATTACATCATGTCTGATGAAGAGTGCGGAGTATTGTGATTGGCTGCTGGATGTGATGGGGGACGGACATTAGGACCAGTTACATCACATCATGTCTGATGAAGAGTGCAGGAGTATTGTGATTGGCTGCTGGATGTGATGGGGACGGACATTAGGACCAGTTACATCACATCATGTCTGATGAAGAGTGCGGAGTATTGTGATTGGCTGCTGGATGTGATGGGGACGGACATTAGGACCAGTTACATCACATCATGTCTGATGAAGAGTGCGGAGTATTGTGATTGGCTGCTGGATGTGATGGGACGGACATTAGGACCAGTTACATCACATCATGTCTGATGAAGAGTGCGGAGTATTGTGATTGGCTGCTGGATGTGATGGGGACGGACATTAGGACCAGTTACATCACATCATGTCTGATGAAGAGTGCGGAGTATTGTGATTGGCTGCTGGATGTGATGGGGACGGACATTAGGACCAGTTACATTCACATCATGTCTGATGAAGAGTGCGGAGTATTGTGATTGGCTGCTGGATGTGATGGGGGACGGACATTAGGACCAGTTACATCACATCATGTCTGATGAAGAGTATAGAGTATTGTGATTGGCTGCTGGATGTGATGGGGACGGACATTAGGACCAGTTACATCACATCATGTCTGATGAAGAGTGCGGAGTATTGTGATTGGCTGCTGGATGTGATGGGGACGGACATTAGGACCAGTTACATCACATCATGTCTGATGAAGAGTGCGGAGTATTAGTGATTGGCTGCTGGATGTGATGGGGGACGGACATTAGGACCAGTTACATCACATCATGTCTGATAAAGAGTGCGGAGTATTGTGATTGGCTGCTGGATGTGATGGGGACGGACATTAGGACCAGTTACATTACATCATGTCTGATGAAGAGTGCGGAGTATTGTGATTGGCTGCTGGATGTGATGGGACGGACATTAGGACCAGTTACATCACATCATGTCTGATGAAGAGTGCGGAGTATTGTGATTGGCTGCTGGATGTGATGGGACGGACATTAGGACCAGTTACATCACATCATGTCTGATGAAGAGTGCGGAGTATTGTGATTGGCTGCTGGATGTGATGGGACGGACATTAGGACCAGTTACATCACATCATGTCTGATGAAGAGTGCGGAGTATTGTGATTGGCTGCTGGATGTGATGGGACGGACATTAGGACCAGTTACATCACATCATGTCTGATGAAGAGTGCGGAGTATTGTGATTGGCTGCTGGATGTGATGGGACGGACATTAGGACCAGTTACATTACATCATGTCTGATGAAGAGTGCGGAGTATTGTGATTGGCTGCTGGATGTGATGGGGACGGACATTAGGACCAGTTACATCACATCATGTCTGATGAAGAGTGCGGAGTATTGTGATTGGCTGCTGGATGTGATGGGGACGGACATTAGGACCAGTTACATCACATCATGTCTGATGAAGAGTGCGGAGTATTGTGATTGGCTGCTGGATGTGATGGGGACGGACATTAGGACCAGTTACATCACATCATGTCTGATGAAGAGTGCGGAGTATTGTGATTGGCTGCTGGATGTGATGGGGACGGACATTAGGACCAGTTACATCACATCATGTCTGATGAAGAGTGCGGAGTATTGTGATTGGCTGCTGGATGTGATGGGGACGGACATTAGGACCAGTTACATCACATCATGTCTGATGAAGAGTGCGGAGTATTGTGATTGGCTGCTGGATGTGATGGGGACGGACATTAGGACCAGTTACATCACATCATGTCTGATGAAGAGTGCGGAGTATTGTGATTGGCTGCTGGATGTGATGGGGACGGACATTAGGACCAGTTACATCACATCATGTCTGATGAAGAGTGCGGAGTATTGTGATTGGCTGCTGGATGTGATGGGGACGGACATTAGGACCAGTTACATCACATCATGTCTGATGAAGAGTGCGGAGTATTGTGATTGGCTGCTGGATGTGATGGGGACGGACATTAGGACCAGTTACATCACATCATGTCTGATGAAGAGTGCGGAGTATTGTGATTGGCTGCTGGATGTGATGGGGACGGACATTAGGACCAGTTACATCACATCATGTCTGATGAAGAGTGCGGAGTATTGTGATTGGCTGCTGGATGTGATGGGGACGGACATTAGGACCAGTTACATCACATCATGTCTGATGAAGAGTGCGGAGTATTGTGATTGGCTGCTGGATGTGATGGGGACGGACATTAGGACCAGTTACATTACATCATGTCTGATGAAGAGTGCGGAGTATTGTGATTGGCTGCTGGATGTGATGGGGACGGACATTAGGACCAGTTACATCACATCATGTCTGATGAAGTGCGGTTCTGTCTAATAGTCCGATAAAGAGGTCCTGGCGCACAGAACATTCACAGCAGCCATATCCTGAGCCTGAGATTGGCACGAGGTATATGGCTATGGGTACAGCTGTTGTGGGTCCAGTATTCTGTGATGACAATGTGAACACGGTCATGTACATGGATGTAAGTGATCACCTGAGGGGGGTTGACCCGTGAGACTCACCATTTGTCCCACGTGTCCCTGCACTGAGATCATGCGCCATTCACAGAGGAATGTGAAGTGAGTAAAGGGTGTGGCCTCCAGTCATCAGACCTAATAGGGCGACTTTCATCTGTGGGGTCACCTGAAGGTTTTATAAAACTAATCCTCAGAGAGCGAGCAAACCGAAACAGTGAAATTCACATGGAATATGGATGGTGCTGCAGAGGAACAAGATGAGGCGGGCACAAGGGGTGGAAACCACCTCCAGCATCTCCTATAAGGGGTGAATTCCCAATTTTTCTATTACCCTGTACAAACCACAAACCATGCCGGGGAAGTGGTTGCGTTTTTCGTGGTGCACCCTATATTAGGGCCTGAGCCTCAGTGATACAGTATGTGATACGGCCACACATCCCCTCCTTTCTTTCACACGCCCATAGAATTACCATTAGGGGGCCTCGTGTACGTGCAGGGGGCGTCCTGTGTGTGTGAATAGAGCACAGGACAAAGCTCTGGCCATCCGGCCAAAACTGTAAACCTCCTGTGCCAGGAGAGGGCAGCGGATCTCCTGGCTTCCTGCCATCTGTCTCCTGTACAGTATGCAGGGGCTAATTTTTCACAGATGTCCACACATTAGCCTGATAGGAAAGAAAAATACAGATAGCCTACATATATACATCCACAGTGCCCCCATAACAGTGACATCCACAGTGCCCCCATAACAGTGACATTCACAATGCCCCCATAACAGTGACATCCACAGTGCCCCCATAACAGTGACATCCACAGTGCACCCCATACAGTGACATCCACAGTGCCCCCATAACAGTGACATCCACAGTGCCCCCATAACAGTGACATCCACAGAGCCCCATAACAGAGACATCCACAGCGCCCCCATAACAGTGACATCCACAGTGCCCCCATAACAGTGACATCCACAGTGCCCCCATAACAGTGACATCCACAGTGCCCCCATAACAGTGACATCCACAGTGCCCCCATAACAGTGACATCCACAGTGCCCCCATAACAGTGACATCCACAGCACCTTCATACAGTGACATCCACAGTGCCCCCATAACAGTGACATCCACAGCGCCCCCATAACAGTGACATCCACAGTGCCCCCATAACAGTGACATCCACAGTGCCCCCATAACAGTGACATCCACAGTGCCCCCATAACAGTGACATCCACAGTGCCCCCATAACAGTGACATCCACAGTGCCCCCATAACAGTGACATCCACAGTTCCCCCATAATAGTGACATCCACAGTTCCCCCCATAACAGTGACATCCACAGTGCCCCCCATAACAGTGAATCCACAGCACCCCCATACAGTGACATCCACAGTGCCCCCATAACAGTGACATCCACAGTGCCCCCATAATAGTGACATCCACAGTTCCCCCCCATAACAGTGACATCCACAGTGCCCCATAACAGTGACATCCACAGAGCCCCCATAACAGTGACATCCACAGAGCCCTCCATAACAGTGACATCCACAGTGCCCCCATAACAGTGACATCCACAGTGCCCCCATAACAGTGACATCCACAGTGCCCCCATACAGTGATATCCACAGTGCCCCCATAACAGTGACATCCACAGTGCCCCCATAATAGTGACATCCACAGTTCCCCCCATAACAGTGACATCCACAGTGCCCCATAACAGTGACATCCACAGTGCCCCCCATAACAGTGACATCCACAGTGCCCCCATAACAGTGACATCCACAGTGCCCCCCATACAGTGACATCCACAGTGCCCCCATAACAGTGACATCCACAGTGCCCCCATACAGTGACATCCACAGTGCCCCCATAACAGTGACATCCACAGATCCCTAACAGTGACATCCACAGTGCCCCATAACAGTGACATCCACAGTGCCCCCCATAACAGTGACATCCACAGCACCCATACAGTGACATCCACAGTGCCCCCTAACAGTGACATCCACCAGCGCCCCCATAACAGTGACATCCACAGTGCCCCCATAACAGTGACATCCACAGTGCCCCCATAACAGTGACATCCACAGTGCCCCCATAACAGTGACATCCACAGTGCCCCATAACAGTGACATCCACATGCCCCCATAACAGTGACACCACAGTTCCCCCATAATAGTGACATCCACAGTTCCCCCATACAGTGACATCCACAGTGCCCCCATAACAGTGACATCCACAGCACCCATACAGTGACATCCACAGTGCCCCCATAACAGTGACATCCACAGTGCCCCCATAAGTGACATCCACAGTTCCCCCATAACAGTGACATCCACAGTGCCCCATAACAGTGACATCCACAGAGCCCCCATAACAGTGACATCCACAGAGCCCTCCATAACAGTGACATCCACAGTGCCCCCATAACAGTGACATCCACAGTGCCCCCATAACAGTGACATCCACAGTGCCCCCCATACAGTGATATCCACAGTGCCCCCATAACAGTGACATCCACAGTGCCCCCATAATAGTGACATCCACAGTTCCCCCCCATAACAGTGACATCCACAGTGCCCCATAACAGTGACATCCACAGTGCCCCCCATAACAGTGACATCCACAGTGCCCCCATAACAGTGACATCCACAGTGCCCCCCATACAGTGACATCCACAGTGCCCCCATAACAGTGACATCCACAGTGCCCCCCATACAGTGACATCCACAGAGCCCTCCATAACAGTGACATCCACAGATCCCCCATAACAGTGACATCCACAGTGCCCCATAACAGTGACATCCACAGTGCCCCCCATACAGTGATATCCACAGTGCCCCCATAACAGTGACATCCACAGTGCCCCCCATACAGTGATATCCACAGTGCCTCCATAACAGTGACATCCACAGTGCCCCATAACAGTGACATCCACAGTGCCCCCCATAACAGTGACATCCACAGTGCCCCCATAACAGTGACATCCACAGTGCCCCCCATACAGTGACATCCACAGTGCCCCCATAACAGTGACATCCACAGTGCCCCCATAACAGTGACATCCACAGTGCCCCCATAACAGTGACATCCAAAGTGCCCTATAACAGTGACATCCACAGAGCCCTCTATAACAGTGACATCCACAGAGCCCTCCATAACAGTGACATTCACAATGCCCCCATAACAGTGACATCCACAGTGCCCCCATAACAGTGACATCCACAGTGCCCCAATAACAGTGACATCCACAGTGCCCCCATAACCGTGACATCCACAGTGCCCCAATAACAGTGACATCCACAGTGCCCCCATAACAGTGACATCCACAGTGCCCCCATAACAGTGACATCCACAGTGCCCCCATAACAGTGACATCCACAGTGCCCCCATAACAGTGACATCCAAAGTGCCCCATAACAGTGACATCCACAGAGCCCTCTATAACAGTGACATCCACAGAGCCCTCCATAACAGTGACATTCACAATGCCCCCATAACAGTGACATCCACAGTGCCCCCATAACAGTGACATCCACAGTGCCCCAATAACAGTGACATCCACAGTGCCCCCATAACAGTGACATTCACAATGCCCCCATAACAGTGACATCCACAGTGCCCACCATAACAGTGACATCCACAGTGTCCCCATAACACTGACATCCACAGTGCCCCCATAACAGTGACATCCACAGTGCCCCCATAACAGTGACATCCACAGTGCCCCCATAACAGTGACATCCACAGTGCCCCAATAACAGTGACATCCACAGTGCCCCCATAACCGTGACATCCACAGTGCCCCCATAACAGTGACATCCACAGTGCCCCCATAACAGTGACATTCACAATGCCCCCATAACAGTGACATCCACAGTGCCCCAATAACAGTGACATCCACAGTGCCCCCATAACAGTGACATCCACAGTGCCCCCATAACAGTGACATCCACAGTGCCCCCATAACAGTGACATCCACAGTGCCCCCATAACAGTGACATCCAAAGTGCCCCATAACAGTGACATCCACAGAGCCCTCTATAACAGTGACATCCACAGAGCCCCCATAACAGTGACATCCACAGTGCCCCCATAACAGTGACATCCAAAGTGCCCCATAACAGTGACATCCACAGAGCCCTCTATAACAGTGACATCCACAGAGCCCTCCATAACAGTGACATTCACAATGCCCCCATAACAGTGACATCCACAGTGCCCCCATAACAGTGACATCCACAGTGCCCCATAACAGTGACATCCACAGTGCCTCCATAACAGTGACATCCACAGTGCCTCAGGGGGGCAAATGCCTCTCTGCCACATAAGACACCAGTAATATACATTATTATTATAGCGCCATTCATTCCCTGGCGCTGTACATATGATACGCGGTGCACATACATAATACAGACAAGTGCACTAAGCAGGAACACGACGGGTTACAGACTGGTACAGAAGGAGCGAGGGCCCTGCCGTGAGGCTTACAATCTACATGGTATGGGACACAGTGGGTGCGGGTGAAGCTGGTCGTGGCGGTATAGAGGCAGCAGGGTCACTGGTTGGAGGCTTGTCTGAAGAGGTGGTTTTCAGGTTTCTAGTGTAGGTGAGAGTCTGATATGTTTATAGGGCGCGGTAGTGATGCCTGCGAGGATGGTCTTATCTCCAGCTTCTGCTGTATTACATTGATCACATACTGTATAGACATTTACCATCATTTTCTACGGGTTACGGCTACAAGCCAACTGAACGGTCACATCCTCATTATAATTGACTATTCCCAAGTATTGGGACTTCTGCAGGACTCTCCGGGACTGCGCACCTCTGACTGTTCTCACTCCATACACAATCCTGCACAGAGCGCCTTAACCACAAGGTGGCGCCAGATCTCAGCCTTCACTTGGCACAGAATCCCTGCAGTGTGTGCTGAGTGGGAAGGAATGTTTATTTCTGGGGGGATCTTGTCGTGGACCCTGCGTCCACGACAAGATCGCATAATACCCATGAATGCTCAATCTTTAAAAATACATCATGAAAAATAAATTATTCCTGGCCGCACAAAGTCGCACACATTTCATGGCATAATAGAAAACCAGACTTCTGTGATGTCCCAGACCCTGGGCGACGGGTTGTGTGACCTGCTTCTGGCATCATCATTTTATCACCGATTTCCCACAATGGTATATCAATCAGTCTGTGGCCAAGCACAGTGCCCCCTGTGGCCATTGTATGTAATAGCACCCTACAGCGCTGGTCAATGGCTGTATTCACCCAGGAGCGATCTCGCTATCCCGCAGATTGTTCTTATTAAAAGTCAGAGAGATGTGCGGGGACACCGGGCAACGACTTACCTGCCATGCCTTAGATGATGTGGATTTAAAAATATATACTCACCTAACTTTGTCCTTCTTACAGCTGAGGACGGGTTACAATGTATCACTGTAGGCAGGGGGGGGGGGACACAGTGGGCACATTTATTATAGGGTCCACGCCTGTTTCCGACTGTCTTATTAGATGAACTGATTTTGTGCGAGTTATGCCTATTTTGAGTTTTAAGACTAATTCATAGGTTTTCAAACTTTTGCGCAATATTTTCAATGCATTTATGTTGGTGCACCTTTTCTGGGCATGAATTAAGCACATAAACAGTTTTACCTCTAACTCCACTCCTGACAGGACTTAGGCTACGTCTACACGACGACAATAAGTCGCGGGACAGATAGGGCACAACTACACTGCAACATTTGTAGCGCAACATTTGTAGCACCAATGTCGCGCAACAATTTTTATAATGGCAGTCTATGGTGTCGCACTGCAACATGCTGCGACTGCGACGCAACAGTCGCAGAAAAATCCATCTCGAATGGATTTTCTGCGACTGTTGCATCGCAGTCGCAGCATGTTGCATGTTGCAGTGCGACACTATAGACTGCCATTATAAAAATTGTTGCGCGACATTGTGCAACAAAATGTTGTGCGACAAATGTCGTCGTGTAGACGTAGCCTTATTTTTCCCGTATGTCACTTGCACAACTGAATCCGGACCCATTCATTTCTATAAGGGCTGTTCACATGAGCGGTGATTTTCACGCATCACTTGTGCGTTGTGTGAAAATCGCAGCACGCTCTATTTTGTGCGTTTTTCACGTAACGCAGGCCCCATAGAAATGAATGGGGTTGCGTGATGCGGTGCGATCAGATGCGGTGCGATTTTCACCCACGGTTGCTAGGAGACGATCGGAATGGGGACCCGATCATTATTATTTTCCCTTATAACATGATTATAAGGGAAAATAATAGCATTCTGAATACAGAATACATAATAGCGCTGGAGGGGTTAAAAAAAAAATAATAATAAAATTTAACTCACCTTAATCCACTTGCTCGCGTAGCCGGCATCTCTTCTGTCTTCTGTCTTTGCTGTGTGCAGGAAAAGGACCTGTGGTGACGTCACTCCGGTCATCACATGATCCATCACATGATCTTTTACCATGGTGATGGACCATGTGATGACCAGAGTGATGTCACCACAGGTCCTGTTCCTGCACACAGCAAAGACAGAAGACAGAAGAGATGCCGGCTGCGCGAGCAAGTGGATTAAGGTGAGTTAAATTTTATTATTATCTTTTTTTTAACCCCTCCAGCGCTATTATGTATTCTGTATTCAGAATGCTATTATTTTCCCTTACAACCAAAGACGCCAGACCTGGAATTGTAAACCATCCTTGCCATATTTACATAAATTTAGCTGGGCATCTCCTTTTCAAGTATACCCCTCTTTCGAATCGTGGAATCGGTTTACATATAACTGTCTGGCAGGTGGATTCCTCTGTGTCCAGTGCTTAGCTATTTCAACCCTAGCCTGAAAAAGGATTCTTTGGAGACTCAAGGATATTTTGTCATCTATTCCCGGCGAGTTTAAAAGACCTAATATACAGACTTTGGGGTCTCTAGGTATTTGTATCTGGGTTGTCCGAGTTATGATCTTTATTACCTCTCCCCAATACACCCCTAGCTCAGAACACACCAAGAACATATGTATTAATGAGGCATCTGCCCTTCCACCATGGGGGCAAACTGAGTCCGATCGCAGACCTATCTTGAATAAAAATTTGGGAGTTCTATATACTCTGTGTATCAGATATAGCTGGGATAATCTTTGAGTCTCACATAGCATGAGATTAGGGGTTAAGGCCAGGACATCATCCCGCTGCTCCTGAGAAATACCACCCACGTTCTTGATGAAGGACGTGGAGCAGTTCCTCCCCTGTGTGATTCCGTTCACCCAGGCAAACGAGGTGCAGAACAGCGTGACACCGCCATGCCCTGCACACAATGGCTAATAAGCCCGTTTTCCTCACTAATACTATACTATAACTTCACCGCACAAACGCTAAGACCCCAATAACAAGAACGGTTTGCTGGAATTACAGAGGTATCATCTATTGCAAACCTGAAATGAGCGGCAGTATAATGGCAGTGTGGCTCCGCAGTCAGTGCAGCAAGATGTAATAGGATTGTTCCTATTCCCCAGGCTGTAACCTCCCCTATTGGACTCTGTTCTGCTTCAGTACTGTGGAATGATTCCTCTCTATCCTTTCCCTACACTTCTAATGCTCTCTCCCTGAACTTCTATTAAGCAAAATAAGTTTTCAAGTCTTTCCTCGCACTGTCCCTAGCGCCTGCTGACGTCTCTCCCTGCACTGGAAGATGGCAGAATCCAAGATGGCTGAGGCTATTTATAGGGCTGTGATATCACAGGGCTGGCTGGCTGCTGATTGGCTGCATGCATGGCATTATGGGTGATCCCGCCTTCCCAGCGTTCCTTGCTCCATATCCTAACATGTGCAGCCATTTTAGGAAAAAATGCAATTCGTTACCATGAAGCATGAGGAAAGTGCGAATCGCATAATTCCTGAAATTCCACTTCGTCAACTTCGATTCGCTTATCTCTAGGCTTGAGCATCAATTCCAGCTTGACAACGATGTCGCCTTATTGTCTGCTGAGACATGGCGTCCCACTCTTCTTGAACGGCGGCCCTCAGGTCATTGAGGTTCTGGGGTACAGAGTTACGTGCGTCTACACGGCGACTCAGCTGATCCCATAGGTTTTTAATGGAATACAAGTCTGGAGAAAGTGCAGGTCACTCCATTTGAGGTCCCCCAGTCTCCAGCAGCAGTTCCCTGATGATGTCCCTCGATGGGCTGGAGCATTGTCCTCCATTATGATGACATTAGGTCGGTGTTGTTCCTGCAGAGGCACCATGACTGGAGTAATGATGTTCTTCAGGTAGTCTAGGCTGTCACTGGACCATTCACAAAGTGTAGGGCAGTTCTGTATGGACAAGACACACCTGTACACACTGTAAAGCCACCACCACCACCAAAGGCTCGTCTGGTGACAACAGTGGCTGATGTAGATCGTTGATGGCCATCATTTCTGCTCAGCATGAATCTACTTTCATCAGGGAACAGCTCTGAAGCCCACTGGTCCCTCGCCCATCCGGTTCCGCAAGACATTTTTCACAATTAAGTGGTCATCAGTGTGAGAAGTGGCCAAAGGATGTCCACCTCTCTGCCTTTCTGTGACTCTTCAAGTCTCTGTATCTCTGATACAACCTGCTGTTGACACTCTGTGACACTCTAAGCTTTAGGGGTCACTTCCATCTGAGAACATCCTGCTTGAAGCCTCACAATTGCGAAGTACTGTTCATCAATTGTTAGGTGTCGTCTTGGTCTCATGATGTCAGATTGTGAGCAGCATGATGAGGAGGACTGTTTAATACCAATTCTTAATGAACCAGGAAATTTATTGGGGGATTCATGGATCAAACACCTGGTGTGAATTTTGCCATTAAGCTCCTTATTAGACAACAGCAAGTTGTGCAGAAAGTCCTGAAACATTGAACAGTTGGACATGTGCATTAAGAAGGTCACATTAAGTTCTCCTGTAAAGGTTAGAGGGCATTTTAGATTCATCCAGAAATTTCATGCACAAGCCAAATACCCTGAACTTTTTGTGAGTAGTATATGTGCCCCAATATCTGCTGCTAATACATTTTTGCGATTTCTAGCATTTTTCTTTCTGGGAATTCCTCTGTTACTGCCCCAAATACTAATGAGCTAAACCCCACCCCCAGAAATGCAATGGAGCCCCAATAGTCTTTTGTACCATGTACCCCACTGGCCCATATTTACTAATGTGAGTGCACCTAGAGTTTGGCATAGACGTCGTCTGTGTCTAGTCTGAAGAGAAGAGCAGTTTACCAGGAAAGGGGTGTGGCTTTGACTGAAAAGAGCATGGTCTCAGATGCAATGTTTTGCCCCAAAATTGTGCAACAATTCTGATGTAAAATTCGGTCTCAAATTAAACCCACTAATAATTAGTATAGAGCAAGACAAAATTGCCTGCACCTCACACATCACCAGCCGGAGCCCCAGTGATATATCTGGCACAGGTCTCACCTGAGGTCTAATGGAGCATTTCCACACCAACTGAGCAGGCAGTTATCGGGAAGGTACCAATCCCAATAATTGCCTGCTTTTCAGTAGAGGTAAGAGCTGCATTTACATGCAGCAATCCCCTCCACTGTATGGGGTTGAGCAGTCGGTCAGGAGACCTCCATGCACATTGGACTGTCGGTGGATCCCACTGACGCCAGGATTGCATAGTAACGGTGATACCGCAGAAATGAATGGGTTCACTGCACCAGTCACAAGAAATCCTGTCCCTTCAGGGGCCGTTAGTGTGGCCCAGAGGTGAGGGAGGCCGGGCGGTGCTGAGCAGGTCAGTCCTGCTTTGTATGGACATTGCCATACAATTGATGCACATATACACAAAGCACGTTGAACATGAGGATGGGGGCACTGTGCAGGAGACTCGGGAGAGGGACGCGCCGCCTGTTATGGGCTAAACAGAGAAGTAACAAGTGACTGCAGTGTGTGCACACAATCCCCGGCCAGCCTCTCCTCACACACATACCCCCACTTGTCACCTGTTTACACAGCAAGCAAAGAAATGCAACTTCACAGCCAAAGCAGGACTGATCAGGACCAAGAGGGGAAAGACAGTGCAAGGTGATGTGACATCTGAGAGGTCAATGCCTGGAGGCAGCACACAGCCCTGTATCAATGTTGTGTATATACCGTATAGGCAGCCCTCAGTCTTATCTCGAGGAAATCTACAGTCAGTGAGACTTGAGGGTTTTATGTTCAGACCACCCAGACTCATCTCCGTATACTTATAGTAAGGAGGGGGGATTATTGCAGAGTACCTCTTCTCTATATCCTGTATGGACTCTGCACAGTACCACTTCTCTATATCCTGCATGGACTCTGCACAGTACCACTTCTCTTCTCTATATCCTGTATGGACTCTGCACAGTACCACTTCTCTTCTCTATAGTCTGTATGGACTCTGCACAGTACCACTTCTCTTCTCTATATCCTGTATGGACTCAGTACAAGATAAGTAATGTATGTACACAATGACTGCACCAGCAGAATAGTGAGTGCAGCTCTGGGGTATAATACAGGATGTAACTCAGGATCAGTACAGGATAAGTAATGTATGTACACAGTGACTGCACCAGCAGAATAGTGAGTGCAGCTCTGGAGTATAATACAGGATGTAACTGAGGATCAGTACAGGATAAGTAATGTATGTACACAGTGACTGCACCAGCAGAATAGTGAGTGCAGCTCTGGAGTATAATACAGGATGTAACTCAGGATCAGTACAGGATAAGTAATGTATGTACACAGTGACTGCACCAGCAGAATAGTGAGTGCAGCTCTGGGGTATAATACAGGATGTAACTCAGGATCAGTACAGGATAAGTAATGTATGTACACAGTGACTGCACCAGCAGAATAGTGAGTGCAGCTCTGGAGTATAATACAGGATGTAACTCAGGATCAGTACAGGATAAGTAATGTATGTACGCAGTGACTGCACCAGCAGAATAGTGAGCGCAGCTCTAGAGTATAATACAGGATGTAACTCAGGATCAGTACAGGATAAGTAATGTATGTACACAGTGACTGCACTAGCAGAACAGTGAGTGCAGCTCTGGGGTATAATACAGGATGTAACTCAGGATCAGTACAGGATAAGTAATGTATGTACACAGTGACTGCACCAGCAGAATAGTGAGTGCAGCTCTGGAGTATAATACAGGATGTGACTCAGGGTCAGTACAGGATAAGTAATGTATGTACACAGTGACTGCACCAGCAGAATAGTGAGTGCAGCTCTGGAGTATAATACAGGATGTAACTCAGGATCAGTACAGGATAAGTAATGTATGTACACAGTGACTGCACCAGCAGAATAGTGAGTGCAGCTCTGGAGTATAATACAGGATGTAACTCAGGATCAGTGCAGGATAAGTAATGTATGTACACAGTGACTGCACCAGCAGAATAGTGAGTGCAGCTCTGGAGTATAATACAGGATGTAACTCAGGATCAGTACAGGATAAGTAATGTATGTACACAGTGACTGCACCAGCAGAATAGTGAGTGCAGCTCTGGGGTATAATACAGGATGTAACTCAGGATCAGTACAGGACAAGTAATGTATGTACACAGTGACTGCACCAGCAGAATAGTGAGTGCAGCTCTGGAGTATAATACAGGATGTAACTCAGGATCAGTATAGGATAAGTAATGTATGTACACAGTGACTCCACCAGTAGAATAGTGAGTGCTGCTCTGGAGTATAATACAGGATGTAACTCAGGATCAGTACAGGATAAGTAATGTATGTACACAGTGACTGCACCAGCAGAATAGTGAGCGCAGCTCTGGAGTATAATACAGGATGTAACTCAGGATCAGTACAGGATAAGTAATGTATGTACACAGTGACTGCACCAGCAGAATAGTGAGTGCAGCTCTGGAGTATAATATAGGATGTAACTCAGGATCAGTACAAGAAGTAATGTATGTACACAGTGACTGCACCAGCAGAATAGTGAGTGCAGCTCTGGAGTATAATACAGGATGTAACTCAGGATCAGTACAGGATAAGTAATGTATGTACACAGTGACTGCACCAGCAGAATAGTGAGTGCAGCTCTGGAGTATAATACTAGATGTAACTCAGGATCAGTACAGGATAAGTAATGTATGTACACAGTGACTGCACCAGCAGTATAGTGAGTGCAGCTCTGGAGTATACTACAGGATGTAACTCAGGATCAGTACAGGATAAGTAATGTATGTACACAGTGACTGCACCAGCAGAATAGTGAGTGCAGCTCTGGAGTATAATATAGGATGTAACTCAGGATCAGTACAGGATAAGTAATGTATGTACACAGTGACTGCACCAGCAGTATAGTGAGTGCAGCTCTGGAGTATACTACAGGATGTAACTCAGGATCAGTACAAGATAAGTAATGTATGTACACAGTGACTGCACCAGCAGAATAGTGAGTGCAGCTCTGGAGTATAATACAGGATGTAACTCAGGATCAGTACAAGAAGTAATGTATGTACACAGTGACTGCACCAGCAGAATAGTGAGTGCAGCTCTGGAGTATAATACAGGATGTAACTCAGGATCAGTACAGGATAAGTAATGTATGTACACAGTGACTGCACCAGCAGAATAGTGAGTGCAGCTCTGGAGGATAATACAGGATGTAACTCAGGATCAGTACAGGATAAGTAATGTATGTATACAGTGACTGCACCAGCAGAATAGTGAGTGCAGCTCTGGGGTATAATACAGGATGTAACTCAGGATCAGTACAGGATAAGTAATGTATGTACACAGTGACTGCACCAGCAGTATAGTGAGTGCAGCTCTGGAGTATACTACAGGATGTAACTCAGGATCAGTACAGGATAAGTAATGTATGTACACAGTGACTGCACCAGCAGAATAGTGAGTGCAGCTCTGGAGTATAATATAGGATGTAACTCAGGATCAGTACAGGATAAGTAATGTATGTACACAGTGACTGCACCAGCAGAATAGTGAGTGCAGCTCTGGAGTATAATACAGGATGTAACTCAGGATCAGTACAGGATAAGTAATGTATGTACACAGTGACTGCACCAGCAGAATAGTGGGTGCAGCTCTGGAGTATGATACAGGATGTAACTCAGGATAAGTAATGTATGTACACAGTGACTGCACCAGCAGAATAGTGAGTGCAGCTCTGGAGTATACTACAGGATGTAACTCAGGATCAGTACAGGATAAGTAATGTATGTACACAGTGACTGCACCAGCAGAATAGGGAGTGCAGCTCTGGAGTATAATATAGGATGTAACTCAGGATCAGTACAGGATATGTAATGTATGTACACAGTGACTGCACCAGCAGAATAGGGAGTGCAGCTCTGGAGTATAATATAGGATGTAACTCAGGATCAGTACAGGATACGTAATGTATGTACACAGTGACTGCACCAGCAGAATAGTGAGTGCTGCTCTGGAGTATAATACAGGATGTAACTCAGGATCAGTACAGGATAAGTAATGTATGTACACAGTGACTGCACCAGCAGAATAGGGAGTGCAGCTCTGGAGTATGATACAGGATGTAACTCAGGATCAGTACAGGATAAGTAATGTATGTACACAGTGACTGCACCAGCAGAATAGTGAGTGCAGCTCTGGAGTATAATACAGGATGTAACTCAGGATCAGTACAGGATAAGTAATGTATGTACACAGTGACTGCACCAGCAGAATAGTGGGTGCAGCTCTGGAGTATGATACAGGATGTAACTCAGGATAAGTAATGTATGTACACAGTGACTGCACCAGCAGAATAGTGAGTGCAGCTCTGGAGTATACTACAGGATGTAACTCAGGATCAGTACAGGATAAGTAATGTATGTACACAGTGACTGCACCAGCAGAATAGGGAGTGCAGCTCTGGAGTATAATATAGGATGTAACTCAGGATCAGTACAGGATATGTAATGTATGTACACAGTGACTGCACCAGCAGAATAGGGAGTGCAGCTCTGGAGTATAATATAGGATGTAACTCAGGATCAGTACAGGATACGTAATGTATGTACACAGTGACTGCACCAGCAGAATAGTGAGTGCTGCTCTGGAGTATAATACAGGATGTAACTCAGGATCAGTACAGGATAAGTAATGTATGTACACAGTGACTGCACCAGCAGAATTGTGAGTGCAGCTCTGGAGTATAATACAGGAGGTAACTCAGGATCAGTACAGGATAAGTAATGTATGTACACAGTGACTGCACCAGCAGAATAGTGAGTGCAGCTCTGGAGTATAATACAGGATGTAACTCAGGATCAGTACAGGATAAGTAATGTGTGTACACAGTGACTGCAGCAGCAGAATAGTGAGCGCAGCTCTGGAGTATAATACAGGATGTAACTCAGGATCAGCACAGGATAAGTAATGTATGTACACAGTGACTGCACCAGCAGAATAGTGAGTGCAGCTCTGGAGTATAATACAGGATGTAACTCAGGATCAGTACAGGATAAGTAATGTATGTACACAGTGACTGCACCAGCAGAATAGTGAGTGCAGCTCTGGAGTATAACATGTCATTCAGGATCAGTAAGGATATACCAAGTGACTTCGGTATAGTTGTATATATAGAGTGTAACATGATGGTCAGACAGGCCAGGTCTGTGGTGGTCCCCATGCTCCTCCTCTAGCACGTGCTGCGTCTGCCGCGTGCTGTTTACAGTAAGTAGGAAACAGACATCATATTGACAGCTGAAGGTTACTGAGGTGTCTCTATGAATTTCTTAATTACAGTCATAAAAGTGGCAGCAAGAAAAGCGTAATCAGGAGCCGGGCGATCAGGACAAATGTGGAGGAGCCGCCTGTGTCTTACTGGGTATTCACTGCCCTATGAGCCTCCCCTCCTATAACGTGACTTTTATTGATGCCATAAACACTTTTACAGCCCCCCAAAAAGTGAATGTTTAACCGAGCCAAATACTGTGTGCAGGAGAACCTTGTGTGTCCCCAGTAGTCACTGCAACCGGCCGGGGGGAGCAGGAAAAAAGCTGCAAGGGGCAGTGGAAGGATGTCACTGCTGTCCGGGGCAAAGGTGCAAGCCTCCACATAACTGTAGATATTTACACTCCCTGTGTGTCAGTTCTCACTGCAGACCTGGCATTCTATTCAGGACCAAGCTCAGGATGAAGGCCTCAGCCTGATATAGGAATGCATGGAGTGGTAGGACTGAGATAAGGTGAGGTGAATATCTAGCCTTGCTTAGCACCTCCATCATTCTGTTCTGGGGAGCACATATCTAGGGGTGCTCCTGAGGTGTTAGCATCTGCTCCACCTGGATGAAGCCGGCAGCCTCCTATCAGCAATGCAAATGTTACAGGACATCAAGCGTGGAACCTTAAAGGGAAGGTGTGCAGTGTGAGAACGCCAACAGGGTCCTGGGTGCAGCCCCTCATGGTGCCCAAGACAACCCTCCCGTCCCTAGGACAATGCACGGATCACAATGGCCATTATTAGTGGGACTTGTCCCAATGTTTACCCTAGGGTTGCCAGCTTTCCCAACAAAAAATACCAGGCAAACTAAGCCACACCCCAAAGGGGGGGTGTTTGTGGGGCGTGGCTTAACACGGGGTGTGAAATCGCAGTCATACTGTGGCTCCCTAGGAATATTAAAGCCCCCATTAGCGCCCCCAGTAATAGTAATGCACCCAGTAATAGTAATGCTCCCATTAGTGCCCCCCAGTAAGAATAATGCCCCCAGTAAGAGTAATGCCCCCATTAGTGTGCCCCAGTAAAAGTAATGCCCCCATTAGTGTGCCCCAGTAATAGTAATGCTCCCATTAGTGTGCCCCAGTAAGAGTAATACCCTCGATTAGTGCCCCCCAGTAAGAGTAATGCCCCCATTAGTGCCACCCATTAAGAGTAATGCCCCCATTAGTGACCCCCAGTTAGAGTAATGTGGCCCTCATCACTCGGGGCCGGCACACTGACTGTAGAGTGTTGTGTGAGAGTCTGGCAGCTTTCCTGGGCCCGGTAACGGAGACCGGGGGAGAGGGGAGGTGTCGTGATAGGAAAGGAGCGCAGCAGAAGAGCCGGGGACGGGAGGAGCGCAGGCCCGCGGCTCGTCTCATTGTTAGAGCAGCTCAGTCCCGGCGCGGCCGCCATTCTGTGGGGCGAGGGTTTGCTGCTCTCCTTCAGCAGCGTCTTTGTGCTCCTGACCACCCGCAGCCCCCAGCTCCCCAGCTTCCAATCCATCCTGACCGGCGGCCTCGTCCTGTTCAGGTTCGAGCCGCTCCCGGAGTGCCGGCCGCTCACCGCCAGCTGTCAGGACCGTGAGCGAGCAAGTCAGACAGTCTGAAATGAATCCTGTGCCCGGGTCTGAGAAAGGTTTGTACCCGGGCACAGGATTACAAACCCGGACTGTCCGGGTCAATCCCGTACGGGTGGCAACCCTAGTTTACCCCCATGTCAAAGTAGGGCTAACTCCAGGGCCGGGACAAGGTGTTTTGGCACCCTAGGCGGAGAAGGCTAATTGCACCCCCCCCCCCTCCCCCCTGCGCCTAAACAATTAGAGGCGACATTACTACTAATAAAAGGATTAAAACACTTTTAAAAGCAGTGAAGACTCACAGGTGATGTCCCTCTTCACTTTCCAGACAGACGCCTTTGGTCAGTGGTTTCGGTATATAATGCATCCTCCTCCCCCTGTAGTGTCGGTATATAATGCATCCTCCTCCCCCTGTAGTGTCGGTATATAATGCATCCTCCTCCCCCTGTAGTGTCAGTATATAATGCATCCTCCTCCCCCTGTAGTGTCAGTATATAATGCATCCCCCTCCCCCTGTAGTGTCAGTATATAATGCATCCCCCTCCCCCTGTAGTGTCAGTATATAATGCATCCCCCTCCCCCTGTAGTGTCGGTATATAATGCATCCTCCTCCCCCTGTAGTGTCAGTATATAATGCATCCCCCTCCCCCTGTAGTGTCAGTATATAATGCATCCTCCTCCCCCTGTAGTGTCAGTATATAATGCATCCCCCTCCCCCTGTAGTGTCAGTATATAATGCATCCTCCTCCCCCTGTAGTGTCAGTATATAATGCATCCCCCTCCCCCTGTAGTGTCAGTATATAATGCATCCCCCTCCCCCTGTAGTGTCAGTATATAATGCATCCCCCTCCCCCTGTAGTGTCAGTATATAATGCATCCCCCTCCCCCTGTAGTGTCGGTATATAATGCATCCCCCTCCCCCTGTAGTGTCAGTATATAATGCATCCCCCTCCCCCTGTAGTGCCGGTATATAATGCATCCCCATCCTCATGTAGTACCAAATTTACCTGATGCTCCTCCACCCCTTCCTTGGTGTTCCCAGTACTGTCTTGCCTAGGGGGCACTTCCCTCAATCCCGTTACTCCGCCACCGTCTGAGCTGTGGCCTGTGTTGCAGCACACCTGGCATCACCGCTCCTGACATCATTGTGACCTCTTGCGCCACTGTACTGCCTCATAGGCGTCAGGTGCAGCGGCCTATGAGACTGAACGGGTGCAGATGAGTCCTCTCTTATGGGTAGTGTGGTGGCACCGTAGGCAGGTGTCCACCCACGCCTACCACTCGTACCAGCACTCTTACCTGAGAGATGATGTCAGAGGAGGGAAGGATTGGGCATGCTGAACTCCAATGCCCAATCCTTATATTCTCGGGGAGATGAGTCTGGAGGGGACAGAGAGGACCTGCAGCGACTTAGTCTTCTCGTTCCTTTGACAACACACGCACACTCAGCCGAGCCTGCAGGTGCATGGAGAACTTGGGAGTAATACCTTGTGGAGGTCTATGGGCACCTTTAGAACCACTTGACTGTGGACTATTACAGGACTGCCTGCCAAGTGCTTGGGGCTGGAAGTGTTATCACAGGGAGCAGGAAAGACGAGATGCACAACTTCCATACCTTGACGGTATACTCCTGTAAGTATGTTAGGGTCCATCACTGTAGACCATCCTCTCCTGATATCCAGGTCCACAAGGAACTGCATCACTGCCCCATGCAGACTAGAAGCACAAGAGCAGGTCAACTCCGATGGACCCTATACAAAGTCATTAGGGTGTGCTGGGCACCTGTGGTATCCATCCCATAGAATGGATCCAGCCATGAGACTTTCTGAGGGTCTCCACTACTAGTGTTGTAAGGTGTCTCCTGCATGATCGTGGCAAATATGTGGTAGGCAAGATAAGGAGCGACCCCCCCCCCCCCCATCAATTCTGCGAGGTCACCTCAATGTCGGACTCCATTCAATTCGACTCTGGTTTGGATTGTTTTATGAAGCTATCTGGGCAGTATCAAAAAGCAAAGACAGACCATGGTCCCTGGCCACCCCCTACATCCTAGCACCTGTCTATAGACGCTCAATACGTGTCCCCCCCCTGAAGCATGATTGTAATGCAGCAGGTAAGTGGATGATGCTAGATAATGAGCGTCTTCTGGATGGTTACGGGGAACGCGGGCCATCGCACACAGTCTGAATCGTATTGTGCATGGTCCCAGAAGCAGATGATGGAGAGACTGAAAAGTCATCTGTTCCCAAAGCTGCATCTCATCGGTGACAAGTTATCACCTGTCACTCTAAACAGTGATGTCACCGGCCAGTCCTGCGGGCCCCGGCTGTGAGGTCCCCTAGCTGGACACTCCCTTATTGTGTGCAGTAAAAGAAGCCCTGTCACTTATTTACAGCAGCTGTCTCTCACAGAAGAGGAGGGGGAGACATTCCTGACAGGTTATCCAGCCGTCAAGGAGACTGTGAGAAGCATGCCCCTTTATTTACCCCCGGAGCTGCCCCTCAACCCCCCAAAAAATAATGAGCTGGGTTTTCAATGGAATCAATAATGTAATGTATACCTGAAATATAGCATAAAAATGTGAAAAAGGGTAACAACCAGGATTTCTACACAGGTCGGCCGGAAGTCGTTAAATCAGATGCTCACCTTTGAACGCAATGTAACAGTTTATATATAAAATGCACATAAATACCAGAGCGGCTGTGGATACATGAGATCAGCTCCCTGCACTGACCCCGCGTTACATCCTGCAGATCCTTCATATATAGAACATGACCAGGCTCGGACTGGCCCACAAGGTGAATCCCCGGTGGGCCCCTGAGCACGGTGGGCCCCTAGTCTCCCACCACCTGCACAAGCGGCACATAACACATTAGACTTGCTGCACTACATACACATATTCCGTGTACCGCTCCTCCACCAGCCTGTGTTCATATAAAAACTTGAATAGATTAAGGAAACTCCGCAGTTTATTATTATAGACACGACCAGAGCGGAGAAGACTTCCAGGTGTAGAGGAGAAGCCACCAGTGTCCTCTTCTCCCCAGGACCTGCCTTCCCAAAGCTGCTGCAGAGATCCCCAGATTCAGTCATCTGGTAGCATCTTCTGCTCTGTGATATTTGAAGGTATCTGTACGCTGGGCCCCCAAAATAAATTTTACTGGTGGGTCTGAGGCACCCCAGTCCAAACATTACAATAACAGAGTGACAATATTAAGAATAAGAATCAACTCTTCATCAACAAAAAGTCCAGCACAGCGAGAAATAAACCATCAGGTGCTACACAGAATACATAGAATGGACTGCTCCAGCCCCGCTCCTACTCACACACCGCACAATACTCATGTACATTCCGACCTCCACCACAAATAATAGCATCAATCACATTACACACTAACCGATCGGCTAAACCTTAACCACATCAGCAACAGACAGTTTTCTTATCAAATATTAAATGTCAACCAGAAATCTTTTTTTTTTTTTTTTACAAATAAAAGCCCACAAGAAGGGTGCGGGCACACAGTGCAATCCTGACATGCAGTTAGGATGTTGGGTATGGACAGGTCTGCTGGGTGCAGTGAGGTCTGCTGGGTGCAGTGAGGTCTTCTCGGTGCAGTGAGGTCTTCTCGGTGTAGTGAGGTCTTCTCGGTGTAGTGAGGTCTGCTGGGTGTAGTGAGGTCTTCTCGGTGTAGTGAGGTCTTCTCGGTGTAGTGAGGTCTGCTGGGTGCAGTGAGGTCTGCTGGGTGCAGTGAGGTCTGCTGGGTGCAGTGAGGTCTTCTCGATGTAGTGAGGTCTGCTGGGTGTAGTGAGGTCTTCTCGGTGTAGTGAGGTCTTCTCGGTGTAGTGAGGTCTGCTGGGTTGTAGTGAGGTCTTCTCGGTGTAGTGAGGTCTTATCGGTGTAGTGAGGTCTGCTGGGTGCAGTGAGGTCTGCTGGGTGCAGTGAGGTCTTCTCGGTGTAGTGAGGTCTGCTGGGTGCAGTGAGGTCTGCTGGGTGCAGTGAGGTCTTCTCGGTGTAGTGAGGTCTGCTGGGTGTAGTGAGGTCTTCTCGGTGTAGTGAGGTCTTCTCGGTGTAGTAAGGTCTGCTGGATGTAGTGAGGTCTTCTCGGTGTAGTGAGGTCTGCTGGGTGTAGTGAGGTCTTCTCGGTGTAGTGAGGTCTTCTCGGTGTAGTAAGGTCTGCTGGATGTAGTGAGGTCTTCTGGGTGTAGTGAGGTCTTCTCGGTGTAGTAAGGTCTTCTCGGTGTAGTGAGGTCTGCTGGATGTAGTGAGGTCTGCTGGATGTAGTGAGGTCTGCTGGGTGTAGTGAGGTCTGCTGGATGTAGTGAGGTCTGTTGGGTGTAGAGATATCTGCTTGATGCAGTGAGGTCTGTTGGGTGTAGTTAAGTCTTCTGGGTTTAAGGAGCATTTTTGTACTGGCACACATCATAAGGGGGCCACTGTGTGAACATCCGTGCTACTGTTCTAAAAGGGGGTCGTTTTTTGTACTGCCACACATTATAAGTGAGCATCTTTGTACTGGCACACATTGCAAAGGGAAATTATTTTACTGGCAAACATCATAAGGGGTCATTTTTTTGTACTGGCACACATTATAGGGGGAATTATTACTACCGGGGCACTATTATGGGGCATTATTACTTCTGGGAGCAAATGATGGACATTATTACTATTGGGTGCACTGTTTTTAAATATAATCTTTATTAACGTTTTTTACATTGTTAATAATACAACATATTTTATAACAAAGACAAGTACAATAAGTCGTCCGCACAAGACCGGATCTCTTCAACGTCTTCTCGATACAGATAGTTATTTGGAGGGAGTCCGAGAACTGTCCTCCAGACAGCTATGGAAACATTCAGGATACAAATAGAGTCCTCATTTAAGACTGGATAGTCGGTTCAGCGCAAACGACCAAACATATCAACATAACAACGTTGAACCCCCAACCTTCCCCCCCTCCCCCTCTCAGTGCCCTCTCTGTTCAACACGACCACCTTCATATGTATTATCTAATCCACTTGAAGTCTTCCCAAAGTGTTTGCAATTTTCCCGCTCAGGTACCATTCAGAATTCACAAAAGGCTTCATGAGTTCCACGGCATCCGAGAACACCGCGTTGACACATACCTCTCATCTCTCGAACAATGTCTTAACATATTTCCCTTTGTGTTGTTCTGCCTCTACCCTTTCCATATTGAAGCACAATTTAATGTGAAAACATCCTTTGCTGATGGAACATGGGGCTGTAACCATTCCTTGTTTTTGCCCCTAGAATAGAAATGTGTATTATTGGGGGCATCCTTTTCCCTTCAGGATGTACATGAAACTGAATAAGCTCAGGAGTCAAAGGAATCTATATATTCAAATGATGTTTAATTTGAGACCGACTCAGCCTCCGAACAGGACCATACCCCATGATATAGATCAGTAGCTGTAAGGTGACATTTTGGACAGGTAGCCATTCTGGTCTGGGTTTGAGTATGTGATTTAAACTGAAATCCGTATAAGGCTTTGTGAATCATGCGGAAATGTGTTTCTCTCCACCCTTTGTTCATGACTACCTTTCTTACTCTATCCTATTCTTGAAGGATCACTTTTCCAGTATCCATGGAGGGGGATTCTTTTTTCGATTGGCTGAAGAGCTTATCTGCAACACGTTATTGCTTAAAGTCCCTGCTACAGTTCCGACAGCGACTTCTTCCTATTGCCTTGACCAATTAGGAGGCCAAAGTTATTGGGAGTATATTTCTTAGCAAGGTTCAATACTCTATTTCTAAGGAACCCCATGAGTTGAAGGTATGCTAGCAGGTGTTCATTCCCAAAGAGGTGCAATTCCTTGATTTCAGTGAATGAATATTGTTTTCCTTGGACATTCCAAACATCTTTTACATATTTAATGCCCGCTGCATGCCATCGTACAAAATTTTTAGATTCTATTCCTGCCAGGAATTCCGGATGACCCCAGATCCTCATATATTTGGAGAGCGTTAAAGGTAAGTCAAATAGTTTACGGGACCCCTTCCAAGCAACTATAGTATCTTTCACTAGTAAACTGGTTCTAAATGAAGAGGGTAATGCTGCATATTTGATGTGCAGCAACGCCTCCAATCTCCAAGGGTGTACCAACTGTGCTTCTAAGGTATGATTGGTGTAGAAGTTAGTGTGAAAGATCCAGTCAGTGCAGTGTCTCATAAGGCTGGCCAAACTGTAACACCTCAAATCCGGCAACGCCAAACCTCCCAAAGTTTTGGGTATCTGTGTCACAAATACAGAGGAAGGGAGGGACACAGAACTAGGCCTCAAGGCTAAGGGGAGGAAAAAGGACTACGGTCAGCATGTATAGACCCTGAAGGTAGGAAAATACATAGGCCGGAACCTAGACCCTAGGAGCCCTAAAATGCCCTAGGTAGTGGCAGGGGATGAGACTACTGGTTCCTTCCCAGGTGAAAGAACCAGAGTCTACCACAACAAGCACAAGGGAAAAACCAAATTCAGAGAGCAGTACAACTTATCTTATAGAAAATGGATGAGCAGGAAGGCCCACACACCAACTCTTCCAAATCCAAGCAGAGAATATCAACCGCATGGTATGAAGTTCTGAGACCAAACTAAGTAGGGAAGCAGTCTCCCCCTATAACTCTCACTTCAAGAGGGTCCAGGGAAATACTTCTACCGAGAGTGGTAAAAAATTTGACATTGGGGTCATTTGGGCCATAAATATTATATATGCTGATATCACCACCTGGAGAGGTCAAATGCAAGTGTGAGATCCTCCCCGCATCATCATGGTTGTGTGTCAATACAGACTACGGGAGGCCACGCCGAAGCAGTGTAATAACTCCTGCTTTTTTTCCTATAGCCCCCGAACCATACACATCTCCTACCCAGAGACACTTCATACGGAAGAACTCACTCTGTGACAAATGTGTCTCCTGAAGGAGGGCGGTGTCCACTTTCAAACACCTGAGATGCTTCAGGACCATCATACATTTGCTAGGGGACCTCAAGCCCTTGATATTCCAAGACATGACCTTTAAAGGGAACCTGTCATCAACTTTATGCTGACCTCACTGAGGGCAGAATAAAGTAGTGACAGAAATGCTGATGTCAGTGGTGTGTCACTCATGAGCTAAAAGTCAGTGGTTGCTGAGAACCAGCATCATAATCATTGCAGCCCGGGCCTTGAAAAGAGTCCTGGTTATTATAATCTCCTGCTCTCTCCCCCATCTGCTGATGATTGGCAGCTCTCTCCTAGAGAGAAAGGGAGAAAACTAGGTAGAAGCCGGTCAGTCATCAGCAGGTGGGCAGGAGAGCAGGAATTCCTAAATAACAATGACTCTTCTCAGGTAGATTTGACTCTTTTCAGGCCTGGGCTGCAATGATTATGATGCTGGTTCTCAGCAACCACTTACTTTTAGCTCATGAGTGACACACCGCTGACATCAGCATTTCTCAGTGAGGTCAGCATAAAGTTGATGACAGGTTCCCTTTAAAGGACCAATAAAGTTGATGACAGGTTCCCTTTAAAGGACCAATTATTGGGGAATATTGGGTGCACTGTTTATGGCACTATAAGTTCCAGGGACACTATTTTTAGGGCACTGTGTGTCAATAATTATTGAAGGGGGCGCTATCTGTGTGGTACTAGTATTTTCAGGGAGATTATCTGTTTCTGCAGTATAGTATTGGGAAGCACAGTGGGCAAGTATTGGGAGTGGCAGGATGGGGTGTTCGGAAGGTGGGAAGATGATGGAAAAGTAGGAAACTAAGATGTCTGTCTGTCAAACTCTGCAGAGACAAGAAATGGCTAAAAGAAATCATCATGGCGGTCTGGGCCAAATGGAGAAGATGAGGACAGAGAACATCTACATCAGAGGAGATGCGGGCTGTATTATCCTGTAAGTTCTGTAGTGCTGTATGTAATGTTTGCCAAGTATGTTTTTAACAGTAGGGCTGTAGGGAACGGGTTAGGTTAAGAAATTGGCATCGGGGGGCCATTTCAGTTTTTTCATTTTGGGCAACAGAAAGGATAGGTGCACCCTCGACAAAGTGGTTCAGTTAAAGACCAAATGCAGGATATGATGCAGGTGGAAAAACATTTTTGTGTGACTTTGGAAAAGTATGAAAGATTGCTGTAACAGGGTGTTGTACCACAAACACTCCGATTGTTCCTATGAACTAATGCCCAGAGTTCTTCCTTCTTCAAGAATCCAAGAGCATTCACCAGGGTCTCAAAAGATCTGGGGACCAAGCCCCAATACATATGTGCCATATTCTCAAAGTATCTGCCCTAAACACACACACACAAGCTCGCCCTAGGACTAAAGACATATTTTACTTGCTGCCTGGACACTAACAAACATGCAGCACTATATACCTCTCACATCCAGTACCTCCCAGGTGATGTCTCCTCTGATGTAGACGTTATCTTTCCCCATCTTCTCCATTTAGGCCAGACGACTTTTTTCAACCACATCTAGTCTCTGCAGAGTTTACCAAGCAGTCATCTTAGGTTCCTCACTTTTCTAATATCATCATCCTCCCCAACCTGCTACCCCAACAGTATTATCCTTGTGCTACCCAGAATACTGTGCCTACTGTGCTCCCCAATGCCCCTAAATACTATACCACAAAAGTTATACTGCTATACAGATTAGTCCACCTATATAGTAATATAAAAGTCCTACTTATAGCAATAATTCCCTCCCAGAGTGCCCTTCTTAGTAATACTGACCCCTACAATGCCCCCAATAATGATACTACTCCCCAAGAGTGCCCCTGTTAGTGATAGTGCCCTCCATATTGTGCCCAATAATAATGGCCACCATAGTGCACCCAGCAGTAATAAGGCTCTCTATAATATTAATAAGGCCCCCCTGTAGTACTTATCCACCGTTATAGTGTCCCCAGTAGTTATAATGTTGGGGGCATCACAGGAGGGCATCTGTGCACAATGCGCATGAGTGAGCGATTCTACAAGTGTGCGGTAAAACTACAAGAATGCAAATAACATGTATATGTATTAAGCATAGCATAGCATGTACTATAACATTACATTAACACTGAAGCACATCAGCAGTAAGAAGGCCCTCCTGTGGTGCCTCTATAGGAATAATGCCCTCCTGCAGTGCCCCGGTACTAATAATGCCCTCCTGTGGTGCCCCCAATAGGTATAATATCCTCCTGTAGTGAACCAGTAGTAAGAAGGCCCTCCTGTGGTGCCTCTATAGGAATAATGCCCTCCTGCAGTGCCCAGGTACTAATAATGCCCTCCTGTGGTGCCCCAATATGTATAATATCCTTCTGTAGTGCACCAGTAGTAATAAGGCCCTCCTGTGGTGCCCCAAATAGGTATAATATCCTCCTGTAGTGCACCAGTAGTAAGAAGGCCCTCCTGTGGTGCCTCTATAGGAATAATGCCCTCCTGCAGTGCCCAGGTACTAATAATGCCCTCCTGTGGTGCCCCCAATACGTATAATATCCTTCTGTAGTGCACCAGTAGTAATAAGGCCCTCCTGTGGTGCCCCAAATAGGTATAATATCCTCCTTTAGTGCACAAGTAGTAAGAAAGCCCTCCTGTGGTGCCTCTATAGGAATAATGCCCTCCTGCAGTGCCCCTGTACTAATAATGCCCTCCTGTGGTGCCCTATTAGTAATAAGTCCCTCCTGTGGTGCCCCAAATAGGTATAATACACTGGATAAGTTGGAGCTATACCAAAGGACTGATGGTAATTATCATATCCTCCTATAGTGCCCAAGTAGTTTTAGGGCCCTCCTGTGGTTCCCCCTACAGTTATAATACCCTCCTCTAGTGCCCCAGAAGATATAATGTCCCCTGTAGTTCCAGCAATACTTATAGTGCCCCCCAACAGTTATAATGGCCCCCACATAGTGCGCCCATGTAAAATGACCTTTTCAGTGTCCCCAGTACTTGCAAAGGCCCCTGTAGTTATAACCAATCTCCAAATGGCTCCAGCTGGTATAATGCCAACATTTAGCGCCCATAGCATTCACAAAGCCCCCACTGTGGACGAGATATAAAAAAATACCACCCTGAATTCCCACCACCGGAGGTCCAAGGCTTCTGGATTCAGACGGGCATGTTGAAGTCACCGCGCCGCCTGTTTCTTGGCGCAGGCATGTGCGATGACATCATCACGCCGCCTAAGACCCGACACAGGCAGTTGCTTGGCAACCGCCAGCGCCGTTCTACGTGCACATGCGGCCACAGTAATTCAAGAAGAAAGAAGAGGTCTGGAGTATTTTATTACCAGTTTGAATATTAATAGCTGGAATTTGCATTTCACAAGTAACATCAGCGATTCCTCTGTCAACTTTTTAGATTTATGTATCTCCTTGGAAGGGAGGAATTTTAAAGCAAAAACATATTTTAAGGATACGGATGTAAATGCCTACATTGACACTACCAATTGCCATCACGACCCATGGTTAAAAAACATTCCGAAGGGCCAATTTAGAAGGTTGTCAAGAAACTGTACAGAAGTAATGGATTATAGGGCACAAAGTAAGTTCATACAAGAACGTTTTCTAGAGAAAAGTAATGATGAAGAAAAACTGAAAGAATGTATGGAAAACATCGAGGAAAATAGGAATAAAATAGAGAGTGGAAAAAGGAAAACAGAAAGGGATTTTAGATTAACTTTTATGAGGCAATATAATACTGATGCGGGCTATGTGTAAGGCCGATTCATTGGCCTGTATTTGTGGGAGGGGCTTGGCCACCTACTTCAACGGCCGGCGCCCTCCCACAAACGTACGTAGTGCAGAGTCCTTGGAAGCGTGCGCTCGTACCTGGCAGTTCTGTTGGTGGATCGGGTAAGTGCAGGCAGGAGTGCGGTGGTCGGCCCTTTGGTACGTAGGGGCCGCCATACGCCACGTCTGGTTCACCCCTCCTGCCCGTTTCTACATGCGGCACCTCGTCAGCCTCTGGGGGGGGGGGGGATGGAGCCACGCTTACGGCACCCCCCTCCTCCACCGCCCAGGCTCGTGCTCGGCACCGCTCTCCGGCGGGGGGCGGAGCCAGTGGTCACATGAGGGCCAAACTCCCCGCCCGCTCCCGCCCCCCTCTTCTCGGCCGGTACACAGCCTGCGCTGCCTCGCTCCCTCACCTGGTGGGCAGCGCAGTCAGCTGTGGATCGGCGACACATACACTTCCCAATTGCCAGGGGGCGCATTTTTCTCCCCACGCGGTGGAGATGCCCAGCCGGCGGGGGGCGGCCCCTCGTGGAGTAGGGGGGCACCACGCGGTTACCATGGAGCACGCGGTTACCATGGAGCACGGCGGTGCAGGCAACGGCTCGCTCCCCGCCCACATTAAAGTCTGGCACGGGCCGCCGTGCCGCCTAGATAGGTAGGGGTTTTTTCCATCATCAACGCAATGCAAAAAAAAAAAAAAAAAAACACTCTCTCCCACCAGTCACCATACCTCCCCTCACGTACACGTCCTGGTATTGAGCCTCACGCATTGACTGGTTCTTTTGCATTTGTTCCGTTGTTGTTTTCCAGGTTCTGTACAGTGGTTAGTCTGAGAGAAGTTGGTGGGATCTCAATTGATTTTTCCTTGGCTACCAAGGTAGTGAGGTACACGTCGGGGGATGGGAAGTGGTTGGCCTCAGGTTGGGGTCTCATGTGTTTTTTTGTCAACGCACAGGTCATTTTTCATTTCATTTCACTTCCGTGAAGTCAGTGTATAGGGATTCTCAGTTGGTAAGTACGTCGGGTCTCCTTGCATGGACTCCCGGGTGGCGGTTCCTGGCCATTCCTTCACGGCTCTTCTGGTTCAGTGTGCATACTTCACGGCAATTGTTCACTTTTCTGTACGTGGTTAGACAGCTGCACGGGTGCCAGCGACCATCAGGCTAGTCGGTCATGTTACGTTACTCTTTCCACAGCCGCTATGTCACGTGCTTCGGACATTGTCGACGCGTCGGTGGACGAGGTCGTAGCACAGACATCCGAGAGGGGCAGCACACCGTCCCTACGTGCTTGGACAATTCCTAGGCTGATGGCGGAGTTGACAAAGCGGGGCGTTCCTTTCCCGGCAACCGCTAGGAAAGCTGAACTATATCGGCTGTGGAGAGACTCCCTGGCACCCAGCGCCAATGATCCCCCTGCAACTACGATGCAAACATCGCTGACTCAGATACACGTCATGCTAAACAGTCTGACGTCGGCCGTCACATCCATGCAGGCGAGGTTGGAGTCCATCGAGGCTCGCAGCACAGGCGCACCAGTTGCCTCCCTCGAGGTTCCGGTCGCCTCCACCTCCGCCATAGCAGACATTCGTTCTGCCCAGTCCGTCCCTAACGTGACTCCCTCCCACTATGTCCCGCTCAACATCAGGAAGGACATCCTGGAGGGTAGGGATGTCAATCTTGCGTCTCTACTCATAGCATCTAGGGACCTCTCTGATAACAGGGTTATAGCTTGTGGAGAAGTGTCGGTGGTACTAAGGAGCCGCGACCACCGGCTCAACCGCAAATTGTCCATCCCGGAATTCGTTATGGCATTTAGTCTTTTCAGGGATGTCATTTGCACTGCCAGGCCGGACAGGAGGGAGGAACTAGACCATTATCTCTTCAGGGTCACAGAGTTGGGTCATAGGTATGGAGGAACCGCGTTCTACGACTACCACTGCTCATTTGCAGCTAAGGCGGCAGCGGCTCTCTCCCAGTTTCAGCACATCACCGACTGGTCCAACCTGGACACTGAGCTTTTCTGCAGACACTTTGCAGGTCTGAAGGCTCCCTCCTGTTCCGCCTGTCAATCTATCTTCCACTCGGTTGAGTGGTGCGACAAGTCCGCCGTCAGCACGGCATCCTACCCCTCCAGCTCGGCAGCTGGTCCTCTTGAGGTCTTCAGGCCCCCCAGCTCAGTAGACAAGCTGAGCCGGCCCATCATTCAGCTTGGAAGGGCACAGATATGCAACAACTTTAATTACGCCTCTTGTAACTTTGGGCAGTGCCGGTTGTTGCATATCTGTACCAATTGTTTCAGGGCCCACCCCCGAGTGGCATGCTCATTAAAATCCGTAAAAAGCTACATGAGTGTGGTCAATATCAGCCGTTTACAAGAATTCTTGCAAGGCCACCACAACCCTGGGTTTGTTCAGTTCCTGGTGACAGGATTTCAGGAGGGTTTCCACACGGGACTGATCACGACTCCAGAGTCCACACACGAGTGCAAAAACCTTCAGTCAGCCGAAAAAAATCCCGCCTCGGTAGACGCACTGATAGAAGCCGAGTTGAGCAAGGGGTTCTTAATCGGTCCCTTTGGTGTGCCCCCTTTTCAACGCTGGAGAGTCAGTCCCGTGGGGGTAGTCACAGGCAAGTTCAGCGGGAAGGAGAGACTCATCATCGACTTGTCGGCCCCACACGGCTCCCAGGTCCCCAGCCTCAACTCCCTCATTCCTTCGGAGGAAGTGGGCATGAGATATGCCTCGATAGACCAGGCTATCGCTATCATCATGAAAACGGGCCCAGGGTCCTGGCTGTCCAAAGCCGACATATCGGATGCCTTCAAGCTGCTTCCCATCATGCCAGCCCTCTGGCAGTGGCACGGCATCAAGTGGAAAGGCCTGTACTATTTCTCCACTAAGCTCACCTTCGGTTCCAAGAGTAGCCCCTGGCTCTTCGATCAGTTGGCTCAGGCACTCCACTGGATCCTGGAACACGTAGTCCTCTGTGAATTTGTCATCCACTACCTGGATGACTTCCTGCTGATTGAGAGGCCAGGGGCACTCCCCCTAGGGCTGGGCAAGTTACTCAGGTGCTTTTCCCAATTAGATGTCCCGGTGTCCCCCAAGAAAGTAGAAGGCCCGGCCACAGTCATCACCTTTCTTGGCATCGAATTAGATTCCCAACGCATGCTAGCTAGATTGCCGGCGGACAAGTTAACAAGGATTAGAGGAGTCATTCACAGGTTCGCAGTCACGACCGTGGTCACTAAGGCGGACCTTCAGTCTCTTCTGGGCATGTTGAACTTCGCCATGCGCATCATCCCACAGGGCAGAGCTTTCATATCCCGCCTACTCGCGCTCTTGAGTTCCGCCCCAGAACAGGACAGCCCGGTGTGCTTGGACAGTCAAGCCCTAGCGGACCTCCACATGTGGGATCATTTCCTGAGCCAGTGGAACGGGGTCTCCTTATTTGTACCCGAGCTGTCGTGTCAGTCGCCTACAGTCTTTTCAGATGCAGCTACGGGCTCAGGGTTTGCCGCCATTTTCGGCACCCACTGGGTGGCAGACGCATGGCCTGCCGAGGTGGGACAAATCCCAGGCTTCCTCCAGACCTCGGCGCTGTTCGAGCTGTACCCCATTGTGGTAGCCGCCCACATTTGGGGCAAGTTTTGGGCACGTCAGTCTGTTCTGTTCGTGACTGACAACACAGCCGTAGTGGACATTCTCAATAGTGGACTGTCGAAATCTAGTCAAGTCATGTGTTTTCTCAGACGGTTAGTGCAGCTCTCCCTGCAACACCACTTTCATATTTTTAGTGCGCATGTGCCAGGTGCGCAGAACGGGGCTGCTGACGCCTTGTCGAGGGCTAACTTCTCCCGTTTCTTCCAGATAATGCCAGAGGCAGATGCGACAGGCGCCACCATCCCTCCTCTCGAGTCCTTAAGGCTAGTGTAGCCGACCACCTTGGGACGGCCCACGCTCTAATACGCCATTCCCTCTCGCCTAACACGACCAGGGCGTACAACACCGGGTGGAAGACGTTCTGCAAGTTTCGAGGAGAATGTCCTCAGGAGGACTCCAGTTTTCCAGAGTACATCCTGGCGTTCATCGGGTATTGCCACTCTGTACGCAAGCTCTCCCACGCTACAGTAAGGTCATACCTGGCGGGAGTGCAACACTTTCTCTCTCTTGGCCACCCCGAGCTAGCATCAGTGTTCACCTTACACACTGTCAAAGCCGCCCTCAAGGGTTTGAACAAGTGCGGGCCTCAAAGCCAAGTACGCAGGCAGCCGGTCACCGGCCCTCTTTTCCGCAAACTGTCTGATGCCTTGGACGGTAATCCTTTCGGGGTTTTGGCCAGCCTGGTACTTAAATCCGCCATCTACTTGGCCTTCTACGGCTTCCTGAGACCTGGGGAGTTTACCTGTTCACCAGGCAGCGACAATTTCCTCACGGTCAGCCAACTGGTCCAGAACTCCGACGGGTTCACATTGCTGCTCAAAACGTCTAAGACCTCCCAGTTGGGACCCCCTGTCCAGATATCCTACTTTCCCACAGCACATCAATGGTGTCCCGTCACGGTGCTTCGTCGGTTGCGGTCCGCCTTGTCCGGGGCCGGACCGAACAGTCCTCTGTTACCCTTCGGGGTGGTGCCGCTCACCACCCAGCAGTTCATATCCCACGTTAGGTCACTAGTGGCCAGCACGGGCGGCGACCCTGCCACCATTTCGGGCCATTCGTTCCGCATAGGCGCGGCATCCGCGGCCTCCAAGAACCGAGTGCCTGCGCATGTCATTCAGAAACTGGGGCGTTGGCACTCGTCTTGTTTCAACCGTTACATACCACACCCTGAAACCGAAATGTCGGCAGCCTTTCAAACTTTAGCTTTGTAACGTCTTTGCAATAAAACACTTCTGCCTACCAGTATGTCTTTTGCCCTCTTTCAGGCGTCCCTCCACGACACGGTCACGGCACAACTCTGACCGCTTAGGGGTAGGGTAGCTCAGGTAGGACAGACACGTACTTGGTTGCCACGACCACAAATAAAAAATGCAATAAAAAGAAATTGGTCTATTTTCAAAAATGACCCAATACTAGGGAAAAACATCCCGGATCGCCCAGACATTGTGTATAAAAAGCACAGAATTTGCGAATGCACCTAGTACATAGTTCTATTCCAGCAATTCAAAGGGAAAAAAATGTACATAAGTTCACATGGTGCGGTTTTTGTGGTGGGTGTAAAAATAGAGCAGCTGCAAATAGGACGAAGCACGTGGAAAGTGTAAAGTCGACAGCTAATGGGCAGGAGTTTAAGGTGAATGGGGTCTATATTGTGAGAAAGAAGGGGTCATCTACGGTTTGGAGTGCCTTTGTGGCCTCCAATACATGGGGAGGACATTAGGAAAACTAAAAGTGAGGATACAAGAACACATACAGAACATTAATAAAGGCCTGGTCACACAGAGCGTTTCTCTGCACGTCCAGCAATTCCATGAGAAAAATCCCAAAGGTCTTAAGTTTATGGGAATTGAGTCGGTAAAAACATACTGGCGAGGTGGTGACCCTGTTGTGCAGATCAATAAGCTTGAGGTAGAATGGATATATAAGCTCAACACCCTACAACCAAATGGGATGAATATAGAATTTGACCTCAAACCATGTTTGGTCTAATTCCGTTAAAAATCACTCTACCTCAAATATTAGAAAAATATACCGCGAAAATAATAATGCTTTTACGGTGTAACAAAGTAATTACCATCAGTCCTTTGGTATAGCTCCAACTTATCCGGTGTGCCCACGATATATATAACTGTATGTGAGAGATGATGAAGCAGATAGTTAAGAACGAGGACAACCTTCTATATGGAAACGCAGAGAAGTGATGAGATTATGAATGGAGAGTAACACTTTGTATCCATTGGTCGCTTTAAACACGTGACTATTGTTGTGTAGGAGGCGGGTCATGCAGTTGTAGTTTCAACATGTGACCATACTGTGGATGAAAAATGATCGTCTGTCTTTATTGGCCAACTAGAACATGTGACCATACTGTGGATGAAAAATGACCGCCTGTCTTTATTGGCCAACTAGAACATGTGACCATACTGTGGACGAAAAATGACCGCCTGTCTTTATTGGCCAACTAGAACATGTGACCATACTGTGGATGAAAAATGACCGCCTGTCTTTATTGGCCAACTAGAACATGTGACCATACCGTGGAGGAAAAATGACCGCCTGTCTTTATTGGCCAACTAGAACATGTGACCATACTGTGGATGAAAAATGACCGCCTGTCTTTATTGGCCAACTAGAACATGTGACCATACTGTGGATGATAAATGATCGTCTGTCTTTATTGGCCAACTAGAACATGTGACCATACTGTGGAGGAAAAATGATCGCCTGTCTTTATTGGCCAACTAGAACATGTGACCATACTGTGGATGAAAAATGATCGCCTGTCTTTATTGGCCAGCTAGAACATGTGACCATACTGTGGATGAAAAATGACCGCCTGTCTTTATTGGCCAACTAGAACATGTGACCATACTGTGGATGAAAAATGACCGCCTGTCTTTATTGGCCAACTAGAACATGTGACCATACTGTGGATGAAAAATGACCGCCTGTCTTTATTGGCCAACTAGAACATGTGACCATACTGTGGAGGAAAAATGATCGCCTGTCTTTATTGGCCAACTAGAACATGTGACCATACTGTGGAGGAAAAATTATCGCCTGTCTTTATTGGCCAACTAGAACATGTGACCATACTAGGGATGAAAAATGACCGCCTGTCTTTATTGGCCAACTACAACGTGTGACCATAAAAAAAATGGGTTGCGTGAAGATAAAACAAATGGGAGTTATAATAATGCTGTATGTACTTTATCCTTTTATATTTATACATTGTTTTAGATTGATGTCATTATACTGATTTGAAAAGATGTTTTCTATAAGAGGGATGCAGCTATTATCCTCTAGGTATGTGGGAGAAGTAAGCAGGCTATGGAGGGGTTAACTCCCTTGTTTTAAGTGTGGTTTGGGGTGGATCTTTCCGCAAGTTCACAGATTGGGGGATGGTTTAGTTATAACAAACTTACCGTAGAGGAACTTTAGACATCGCCCCTGACGAAGCCTTGTGCGAAACCCGGGTCGGGCTGTGATACACATCAAATTTTATGATATGCTGGCAATTTTAACACACTTGTGAGTATAATAAAACCACTTTATTTTAAATGCATTGGAGGTACTTCACTATTGTGTGATTTTTTGATACTCCATAGAGAATCCTCTAGAGGTTTGTGGAACAAACAACGAGAGTATCTTTGTCTTGTGTCTCGCCGAAAGAAAAGGTCTTATTTGAATGAGCAGCGCGGTTCCAATACTACGTCTGTTCAGTAATTCAACTGTATCGCCGTCCTTGGGTCGGAAAGGCAGTTGTATAGCTACCAGCCGTAACATTCGGGGCCCTGGACAAAACATCAGAATGTATTGTCTCCGAGGAGCCAAAGTTCGTTTCACCCGAAGTCGCACAAGTCTTCAGTGAATTCCTACTGTATTCATATCTGCGTATTTAAAAACAATTTAACATAGCAATCTAAAGTGGGACTTGGTACTGGCTCAAGTGTAACTATAACTTGCAAATCTCATGGAAGGTCACAAATAATTTTAGATCACAAGGGAACCTGTCAGGAAGTTTCACCTCAGGCTCTTCTGGCAAGTTCATAGAAGCAGCTAAACTTTCGGGAAAGTGCTGTTGAAGCCTTCCTGCCATATCTTGGACCAGTTACCTGAGGCCCTGAAGTCCAAAAGAGGACATATCGGCTCAATATGAAAAAGTGATTTCATATTACAGTGGTAAGGAAGAACTTCAGGGTCACCATTTGGGACAATGGTTGGCAAACTCTAAATATGTATCTTTTATCTACCTAAGGCTACCCCTAGGTGTTCACCTGAGCCCACCATGAGAATGGCTAGACTTGGCTGTCATCTGCATAGTACGTGACAGAAAACAGGTGCCAGCTCACAGTTAGCAGACCTATCAGATGTCAGGGAGTAGCAGGAAAGTACATTAAACCAGAGTCTATGCCAGCAGAAGCTGAAACAGAAGACAATGGGTTAGTCCAGAAACAAGCTAGGAGTCAAGCAAGAAGAATACGAAGAAGATTTATTATTATACAAAGGGTTAATCCAGAAACAAGTCAAGGAGTCAAACCAGGAGACTCAGTAAAAGATGTATTATTATAAAAAGGGTTAATCCAGAAACAAGTCAAGGAGTCAAACCATGAGACTCAGAAGAAGCCAGAAGAGTAGAATTAGGGTAAAACCAGAAACAAGCCAAGGTCAATACACAGGAAGATCCAACAGAAAAGCAGTATTGTACACAGAACAACAGGATCCAGGACAATTACAATCACAGACACTGGCAAACAGTAACAGCCTGACTTGCTTTGGGACTGGATACTGAGCCAGGAACCTTTTTGGCCCGGCATCCAAACTTATTAATAGGTTGCTCAGCCAGGGCTTGGTTGTCCAGCATGGCAAGCCTCCTGGAACAGCGATACACAGGAACATGGCTGGGTAATTTCTGACAATAGACAGACAAGTTACTAGATAGACGACCAATTACTAGGTACAAGACAAGTTACCGGGTAGATTACAAGTTACTAGATAGATGGCAGGTTACTAGATAGATGGCAGGTTACTAGGTAGATGGCAGGTTACTAGATAGATGGCAGGTTACTAGGTAGATGGCAGGTTACTAGATAGATGGCAGGTTACTAGATAGATGACAGGTTACTAGGTAGATGACAGGTTACTAGGTAGATGGCAGGTTACTAGGTAGATGACATGTTACTAGATAGATGGCAGGCTAATAGGTAGATGGCAGGCTCATAAGTAGATGGCAGGTTTCTAGGTAGATGGCAGGTTACTAGGTAGATAACAGGTTACTCGGTAGATGACAGCTTACTAGGTAGATGATAGGCTACTAGGTAGATGTCAGGTTACAAGGAAGATGGCAGGTTACAAGGTAGATGATAGGTTACTAGATAGATGACAGGTTACTATGTAGATGACAGGTGACTAGGTAGATGACAGGTTACTATGTAGAGGACAGGTGACTAGATAGATGACAGGTTACTATGTAGATGACAGGTGACTAGGTAGATGGCAGGTTACTAGGTAGATGGCAGGTTACAAGGTAGATGATAGGTTACTAGATAGATGACAGGGTACTAGGTAGATGGCAGGTTACTAGATAGATGACAGGTGACTAGATAGATGACAGGTTACTAGGTAGATGACAGGTGACTAGATAGATGACAGGTTACTAGGTAGATGACAGGTGACTAGATAGATGACAGGTTACTAGGTAGATGACAGGTGACTAGATAGATGACAGGTTACTAGGTAGATGACAGGTGATTAGATAGATGGCAGGGTACTAGGTAGATGGCAGGTTACTAGATAGATGACAGGTTACTAGGTAGATGGCAGGTTACTAGGTAGATGGCAGGTTACTAGATAGATGACAGGTGACTAGATAGATGGCAGGTTACTAGGTAGATGGCAGGTTACTAGGTAGATGGCAGGTTACTAGATAGATGGCAGGTTACTAGGTAGATGGCAGGTTACTAGATAGATGACAGGTGACTAGATAAATGACAGGTGACTAGATAGATGGCAGGTTACTAGGTAGATGACAGGTGACTAGGTAGATGGCAGGTTACTAGCAGTAATGAGCAGCAGAGGCAATTTTCAAATTCGCTATATTTTGCAAATATTTTAGCAAATATTCGTCATATATTCGCGAAGTCATTATTTTCTTGATTGCGAAAAGTGGCAATCAGAAAATTTGCAATAAAAATTTGAGATACGAAAAAATTTGCTATCAATACTACTCCTAAAGTCAAAGATATTGCAGCGTTCTCATTGGCCCACAAGCAAGAAGCAGAGAGGGATCATGGGTACTGATGAAAACAATCTAGAATATTCGTGGATTACGAAGATATAGCACTATAATCTAGATATTCAATAAAAATTGCGATTAGAATATTGGCGATCAACACTAGTTACTAGATAGAAGGCCTGTGTTAGAGTAGGACGTATCACATAGCTGGACCTTACGTTGCCCAGATAGCAGGCTGATAGCCCAGGAAAGGCCTGTGTTACAGTAGGTCCCGTCTGTTTGTAGCCACCTTGCTGCAGGTAGATGGGCCCGGCATATTTCTCACAGTAAGTACAGCAACAATACAGTTTTCTTTTTTTCCTATGAATTCACCCTTCACTTGTGTCTTTGTGCATTTAGCAGTGTGCTGGTACTTGTAGTTCTATGTATGTAGGTGACTAGATAGATGATAAGATACCAGACTAGTAATGAGCCGTCTACACACCATGAAATAACCTCAAAGTGGAAAACTACAGGACGGGGTCTGTTTATCACTAAGAGAAGTTGCCACAACATGAAGTTCTTCAGAATTTCCACTCAGAAAGTCACAGTAGCAGGTGACTCCATAAAACAGGAGAAAAGGGGGACGGCCGGACGGTGCGAGCTGTCCATGCACCCTTACACACCACACAATAAGTGGTAACCTCTCACACCCGTCTCCTCCATACTTACTGTCTCCTCCATACTTACTGTCTCCTGCATACTTACTGTCTCCTCCACACCTACTGTATCCTCCATACTTACTGTTTCCTCCACACCTACTGTATCCTCCATACTTACTGTCTCCTCCATACTTACTGTCTCCTCCACACCTAATGTCTCCTCCATACTTACTGTTTCCTCCACACCTACTGTATCCTCCATACTTACTGTCTCCTCCATACTTACTGTCTCCTCCACACCTAATGTCTCCTCCATACTTACTGTCTCCTCTATGCTTACTGTCTCCTCCACACCTAATGTCTCCTCCAAACTGTCTCCTCCATTCTTACTGTCTCCTCCATACTTACTGTCTCCTCCACACCTAATGTCTCCTCCATACTTACTGTCTCCTCTATGCTTACTGTCTCCTCCACACCTAATGTCTCCTCCAAACTGTCTCCTCCATTCTTACTGTCTCCTCCATACTTACTGTCTCAGTGCCCTCAGAACATACAGTACCAGCTGTACCAGTGCCCTCAGAACATACAGTACCAGCCGTACCAGTGGCCTCAGAACATACAGTACCAGCCGTACCAGTGCCCTCAGAACATACAGTACCAGCTGTACCAGTGCCCTCAGAACATACAGTACCAGCTGTACAAGTGCACTAATAAAATCAATGCCAGCCGTAGCAGTGCCCTCACAACCTATAGCTCCAGCTGTAGCAGTGCCCTTAGAACATACAATAACAGTTGTAGCAGTCCCCTCAGAAAATACAGTGCCAGCTGTAGCAGTGCTCTCAGAAAATACAGTGTTAGTTGCACCAGTGCCATCAGAAAATATAGTGCAAGCTGTAGCAGTGCCATCAGAAAATACAGTGCCAGCTGTAGTTGTGCTCTAATAAAATACAGTGCCAGCTATAGCAGTGCCCTCAACAAATACAGTGCCAGCTGTGGCAGTGCTCTCAGAAAATACAGTGCCAGTTGTAGAAGTGCTCTCAGAAAATACAGTGCCAGCTGTAGCAGTCCTCAGAAAATACAGTGCCAGCTATGGCAGTGCTCTCAGAAAATACAGTGCCAATTGTAGCAGTGCCCTCAGAAATCACAATGCCAACTGTAGATATGCCCTCAGAAAATAGAGTGCCAGTTGTAGCAGTGCTCTCAGAAAATACAGTGCCAGCTGTAGCAGAGCTCTCAGAAAATACAGTGCAGCTGTATCAGTGCTCTCAGAAAATACCGTGTTAGTTGTACCAGTGCCATCAGAAAATACAGTGCCAGCTGTAGCAGTGCTCTCAGAAAATACAGTGCCAGCTGTGGCCGTGCTCTTAGAAAACACAGTGCCAATTGTAGCAGTGCCATCAGAAATTACAATGCCAACTGTAGAAGTGCCCTCAGAAAATAGAGTGCCAGTTTTAGCAGTGCTCTCAGAAAATACATTGCCAGTTGTAGCAGTTGTCTCTGAAAATACAGTGCCAGTTGTAGCAGTGCCCTCAGAAAATACAGTGCCAGCTGTAGCAGTGCTCTAAAAAAAAATACAGTGCCAGCTGTAGCAGTGCTCTTAGAAAATACAAGGCCAGCTGTAGAAGTGCCCTCAGAAAATACAGTGCCAGCTGTAGTTGTGCTCTAATAAAATACAGTGCCAGCTATAGCAGTGCCCTCAACAAATACAGTGCCAGCTGTGGCAGTGCTCTCAGAAAATACAGTGCCAGTTGTAGAAGTGCTCTCAGAAAATACAGTGCCAGCTGTAGCAGTCCTCAGAAAATACAGTGCCAGCTATGGCAGTGCTCTCAGAAAATACAGTGCCAATTGTAGCAGTGCCCTCAGAAATCACAATGCCAACTGTAGATATGCCCTCAGAAAATAGAGTGCCAGTTGTAGCAGTGCTCTCAGAAAATACAGTGCCAGCTGTAGCAGAGCTCTCAGAAAATACAGTGCAGCTGTATCAGTGCTCTCAGAAAATACCGTGTTAGTTGTACCAGTGCCATCAGAAAATACAGTGCCAGCTGTAGCAGTGCTCTCAGAAAATACAGTGCCAGCTGTGGCCGTGCTCTTAGAAAACACAGTGCCAATTGTAGCAGTGCCATCAGAAATTACAATGCCAACTATAGAAGTGCCCTCAGAAAATACAGTGCCAGTTTTACCAGTGCTCTCAGAAAATACAGTGCCAGTTTTAGCAGTGCTCTCAGAAAATACAGTGCCAATTGTAGCAGAGCTCTCAGAAAATACAGTGCCAGTTGTAGCAGAGCTCTTAGAAAATACAGTGCCAGTTGTAGCAGTGCTCTCAGAAAATACAGTGTCAATTGTAGCAGTGCTCTCAGGAAATACAGTGCCAATTGTAGCAGTGCTCTCATAAAATACAGAGCCAGCTGTAGCAGTGCTCTCAGAAAATACAGTGCCAGCTGTTTAAGTGCTCTCAGAAAATACAGAGCCAGCTGTAGCAGTGCCCTCAGAAAATACAGTGCCAGCTGTTTAAGTGCTCTCAGAAAATACATGGAGTTGTAGCAGTGCTCTCAGAAAATACAGTGCCAGTTGTAGCAATGCCCTCAGAAAACACAGTGCCAGCTGTAGCAGTGCCCTCAGAAAATACAGTGCCAGCTGTAACAGTTCACTCAGAAAATGCAGTTCTCTCAAAAAAATACATTGCCAGCTGTAACAGTGCCCTCAGAAAATACAGTGCAAGCTGTAGAAGTGCCCTCAGAAAATACAGTGCCAGCTGTAGCAGTGCTCTCAGAAAATACAGTGTCAGTTGTAGCAGTGCCCTCAGAAAATACAGTGCCAGCTGTAGCAGTGCTCTCAGAAAACACAGTGCCAGCTGTAGCAGTGCCCTCAGAAAATACAGTGCCAGCTGTAGAAGTGCCCTCAGAAAATACAGTGGCAGTTGTAGTAGTGCTCATAGAAAATACAGTGGGAGTTTGAGCAGTACTCTCAGAAAACACAGTGCCAGCTGTAGCAGTGCTCTCAGAAAACACAGTGCCAGCTGTAGCAGTGCCCTCAGAAAATACAGTGCCAGCTGTAACAGTGCCCTCAGAAAATACAGTGCCAGCTGTAGAAGTGCCCTCAGAAATACAATGCCAGTTGTAGCAGTGCTCTCAGAAAATACAGTGCCAATTGTAGCATGCTTTCAGAAAATACAGTGCCAGCTGTAGCAGTGCTCTCAGAAAATGCAGTGCCAATTGTAGCAGTGCCCTCAGAAATTACAATGCCAACTGTAAAAGTGCCCACAGAAAATACAGTGCCAGTTGTAGCCGTGCTCTCAGAAAATACAGTGCCAGCTGTAGCAGAGCTCTAAAAAAAAACAGTGCAGCTGTATCAGTGCTCTTAGAAAATACAGTGCCAATTGTAGCAGTGCTCTCAGAAAATACATTGCCAGCTTTAGCAGTTCTCTCAGAAAATACAGTGACAATTGTAGCAGAGCTCTCAGAAAATATAGTGCCAGCTGTGGCAGTGCTCTCAGAAAATACAGTGCCAGTTGTAGCAGTACTCAGAAAATACAGTGCCAGCTATGGCAGTGCTCTCAGAAAATGCAGTGCCAATTGTAGCAGTGCCCTCAGAAATTACAATGCCAACTGTAAAAGTGCCCACAGAAAATACAGTGCCAGTTGTAGCCGTGCTCTCAGAAAATACAGTGCCAGCTGTAGCAGAGCTCTCAAAAAAAAACAGTGCAGCTGTATCAGTGCTCTTAGAAAATACAGTGCCAATTGTAGCAGTGCTCTCAGAAAATACATTGCCACTTTAGCAGTTCTCTCAGAAAATACAATGTCAGTTGTAGCAGTGGTCTCAGAAAATACAGTGACAATTGTAGCAGAGCTCTCAGAAAATACAGTGCCAGCTGTGGCAGTGCTCTCAGAAAATACAGTGCCAGTTGTAGCAGTACTCATAAAATACAGTGCCAGCTATGGCAGTGCTCTCAGAAAACACAGTGCCAATTGTAGCAGTGCCCTCAGAAATTACAATGCCAACTGTAGAAGTGCCCTCAGAAAATAGAGTGCCAGTTTTAGCAGTGCTCTCAGAAAATACTTTGCCAGTTGTAGCAGTGGTCTCAGAAAATACAGGGCCAGTTGTAGCAGTGCCCTCAGAAAATACAGTGCAAGCTGTAGCAGTGCTCTCAAAAAATACAGTGCCAGCTGTAGCAGTGCTCTTAGAAAATACAAGGCCAGCTGTAGAAGTGCCCTCAGAAAATACAGTGCCAGCTGTAGCTGTGCTCTAATAAAATACAGTGCCAGCTATAGCAGTGCCCTCAACAAATACAGTGCCAGCTGTGGCAGTGCTCTCAGAAAATACAGTGCCAGTTATAGAAGTGCTCTCAGAAAATACAGTGCCAGCTGTATCAGTCCTCAGAAAATACAGTGCCAGCTATGGCAGTGCTCTCAGAAAACACAGTGCCAATTGTAGCAGTGCCCTCAGAAATTACAATGCCAACTGTAGATATGCCCTCAGAAAATAGAGTGCCAGTTGTAGCAGTACTCAGAAAATACAGTGCCAGCTATGGCAGTGCTCTCAGAAAACACAGTGCCAATTGTAGCAGTGCCCTCAGAAATTACAATGCCAACTGTAGATATGCCCTCAGAAAATAGAGTGCCAGTTGTAGCAGTGCTCTCAGAAAATACAGTGCCAGCTGTAGCAGAGCTCTCAGAAAATACAGTGCAGCTGTAGCAGTGGTCTCAGAAAATACAGTGCCAGTTGTAGCAGTGGTCTCAGAAAATACAGTGCCAGTTGTAGCAGTGCTCTCAGAAAATACAGTGCCAGCTGTAGAAGTGCCCTCAGAAAATACAGTACAGCTGTATCAGTGCTCTCAGAAAATACAGTGCCAGTTGTAGAAGTGCTCTCAGAAAATACAGTGCCAGCTGTAGCAGTGCTCTTAGAAAATACAAGGCCAGCTGTAGAAGTGCCCTCAGAAAATACAGTGCCAGCTGTGGCAGTGCTCTCCGAAAATACAGTGCCAGTTGTAGAAGTGCTCTCAGAAAATACAGTGCCAGCTGTAGAAGTGCCCACAGAAAATACAGTGCCAGTTGTAGCAGTGCTCTCAGAAAATACATTGCCAGCTGTAGCAGTGCTCTCTGAAAATACGGTGCAGCTGTAGCAGTGTTCTCAGAAAATACATTGCCAGTTGTAGCAGTGGTCTCAGAAAATACAGGGCCAATTGTAGCAGTGCCCTCAGAAAATACAGTGCCAGCTGTAGCAGTGCTCTCAAAATATATACAGTGCCAGCTGTAGCAGTGTTCTTAGAAAATACAAGGCCAGCTGTAGAAGTTCCCTCAGAAAATACAGTGCCAGCTGTAGCAGTGCTCTAATAAAATACAGTGCCAGCTATAGCAGTGCCCTCAGAAAATACAGTGCCAGCTGTATCAGTGTTCTCAAAAAATACAGTGCCAGCTGTGGCAGTGCTCTCAGAAAATACAGTGCCAGTTGTAGAAGTGCTCTCAAAAAATACAGTGCCAGCTGTAGCAGTCCTCAGAAAATACAGTGCCAGCTATGGCAGTGCTCTCAGAAAACACATGTCACGGAAGGTGTACAGAAAACTAGAAGACACAAAATGAAGATCTGACTGACTGGATCCAAAGCTAAGGAACCAAAGGGAAAGCCCTGCAACAGACCTGGCTCTCTCCCTTACTGCTCAGCCTATGCAAAAATCTCAATGGTAGATGATCGCATATCCTCGTTCCTCGACTGTATAACACCTGAACACCCTACAATAGTGAGGGGACACGGCCACCGGCTCCCTACACTTGATACGGAGGGATTTAGGGTCACCTGGGATCCACCAAACAGGAAAACACAAATGAATGAACAAAACTTATCTGTAGAAGACTCAGTAGTAGCATCCAGCATGCGCACACTCCAGGAAGTTGTATAAAGTGATGCAGTATGGGAAGGGATTTAAAGGGATGCAATCAGTGCAACTACATGACAGCTGAGAGAGGCTAACGAGATGAGAAAACAAAAGCAAAACAAAAGGAACCTCAAGCAGGAGGTTCTGAAGAACGTCTGACAGAGCTTCTCAGATGTCTGGTGGTGACAACACAGTGCCAATTGTAGCAGTGCCCTCAGAAATTACAATGCCAACTGTAGAAGTGCCCTCAGAAAATAGAGTGCCAGTTGTAGCAGTGCTCTCAGAAATTACAGTGCCAGCTGTAGCAGAGCTCTCAGAAAATACAGTGCAGCTGTAGCAGTGCTCTCAGAAAATACATTGCCAATTGTAGCAGTGGTCTCAGAAAATACAGGGCCAGTTGTAGCAGTGCCCTCAGAAAATACAGTGCCAGCTGTAGCAGTGCTCTAATAAAATACAGTGCCAGCTATAGCAGTGCCCTCAGAAAATACAGTACAGCTGTAGAAGTGCTCTCAGAAAATACAGTGCCAGCTGTAGCAGTCCTCAGAAAATACAGTGCCAGCTATGGCAGTGCTCTCAGAAAACACAGTGCCAATTGTAGCAGTGCCCTCAGAAATTACAATGCCAACTGTAGAAGTGCCCTCAGAAAATAGAGTGCCAGTTGTAGCAGTGCCCTCAGAAAATACAGTGCCAGCTGTAGCAGAGCTCTCAGAAAATATAGTGCAACTGTATCAGTGCTCTCAGAAAATACAGTGCCAATTGTAGCAGTGCTCTCAGAAAATACAGTGCAGCTGTAGCAGTGCTCTCAGAAAATACAGTGCCAGTTGTAGCAGTGGTCTCAGAAAATACAGTGCCAGTTGTAGCAGTGGTCTCAGAAAATACAGTGACAGCTGTAGCAGTGCTCTCAAAAAATACAGTGACAGCTGTAGCAGTGCTCTTAGAAAATACAAGGCCAGCTGTAGAAGTGCCCTAAAAAAATACAGTGCCAGCTGTAGCAGTGCTCTTAGAAAATACAGTGCCATCTATAGCAGTGCCCTCAGAAAATACAGTACAGCTGTATCAGTGCTCTCAGAAAATACAGTGCCAGCTGTAGAAATGCTCTCATAAAATACAGTGTGAGTTGTAGCAGTGCTCTCAGAAAATATAGTGCCAGTTGTAGCAATGCCCTCAGAAAATACAGTGCCAGCTGTAGCAGTGCTCTCATAAAATACAGTGCAGCTGTAGAAGTGTTTTCATAAAATACAGTGCCAGCCATAGCAGTGTCCTCAGAAAATACAGTGCCAGCTGTAGCAGTGCCCTCAGAAAATACAGTGCAGCTGTAGCAGTGCTCTCAAAAAATACAGTGCCAGCTGTAGCAGTGCCCTCACAAAATACAGTGCTGTCTGTAGCAGTGCCCTCAGAAAATAGTGCCAGCTTTAGAAGTGCCCTCAGAAAATACAGTGCCAGCTGTAGAAGTGCTCTCATAAAATACAGTGCTAGCTGTAGCAGTGCTTTTAGAAAATACAGTGCCAGCTGTAGCAGTGCCCTCAGAAAATACAGTGCCAGCTGTAGCAGTGCTCTCAAAAAATACAGTGCCAGCTGTAGCAGTGCTCTCAGAAAATACAGTGCCAGATGTAGCAGGGCCCACACAACCTATAGCTCCAACTGTAGCAGCCCCAAACCATGATACCCCATCCACCCGTCTCAAAACATGATACCCCCTCCACCAGCCTCAAACCATGATACCCCCTCCACCAGCCTCAAACCATGATACCACCTCCACTAGCCCCAAACCATGATTCCCCCTCCACCAGCCTCAAACCATGATACCCCTACATCAGCCCCAAGCCATTATACCTCATGGGGAGATCCATGTGAGGTACAGGGCCGGTTCTAGCTTTGTTAGGAAGAGTTGGTCATGCACTAGATGATGGATGGTTTTCATTTATTACAGGGGATAACCCCTTTTACAGAATACCTGCTCCTAGGAAGAGCAGCAACCGTCCTGAACGTCATCCTTTTGTAGATAATTTGTAGATTCACGTCCACCCAGGTCTTCAGCTTTAGAAGCCTTCATGGATCTGTACAAGATGTCTTATGAGGTTTTCTAAAAGGTTTGTATGGAGGTTTGATTCACAATAACCAGTCTTTCTCCAAAATAACAGATCTGTCAGTAACCAGGCTTTGTGTGCCTTTATTTACTGGGCAAAGGAACCATGAAACCCACATTCCTAATCTCATCAACTTAAAATCCTTTTGCCGCTTAGCTCGTGGAGTTGACCTGGAGGCTCCGTGCAGTGCGGGTGGATATTACTCACAGTGCTCAGTAAAAGCCATGAATGGTGGTGCATCAGTTTAGTTACATTGTGTTTGCCTTTGTGCCTAGATTACAATCACATGGCATTGTATTATAGTGATCAATGCAGAAATCCAGGTCACTCCAAAGGGTTAACCTACGGTAATTGTTTCACTTACTTTTTCTGCACCTGTACACTGTGTACTCGTGGTACTGTTACAGCTGGCATAGGTTTTCTGATAGCACTGCTACAGAGCTAGAACTGGATGGACATCAGCCAGCTGCAGCAGTACCACAGTACACAGCAGTGCCCTCACAATATATATAGTGCCGGCTGCAGCAGTACCACAGTACACAGCAGTGTCCTCACAATATATATAGTGCTGGCTGCAGCAGTACCACAGTACACAGCAGTGCCCTCACAATATATATAGTGCCGGCTGCAGCAGTACCACAGTATACAGCAGTGCCCTCACAATATATATAGTGCTGGCTGCAGCAGTACCACAGTATACAGCAGTGCCCTCACAATATATATAGTGCCCGCTGCAGCAGTACCACAGTACACAGCAGTGTCCTCACAATATATATAGTGCCGGCTGCAGCAGTACCACAGTATACAGCAGTGCCCTCACAATATATATAGTGCTGGCTGCACCAGTACCACAGTATACAGCAGTGCCCTCACAATATATATAGTGCACGCTGCAGCAGTACCACAGTATACAGCAGTGCCCTCACAATATATATAGTGCTGGCTGCAGCAGTACCACAGTATACAGCAGTGCCCTCACAATATATATAGTGCTGGCTGCAGCAGTACCACAGTATACAGCAGTGCCCTCACAATATATATAGTGCTGGCTGCAGCAGTACCACAGTACACAGCAGTGCCCTCGCAATATATATAGTGCTGGCTGCAGCAGTACCACAGTACACAGCAGTGTCCTCACAATATATATAGTGCTGGCTGCACCAGTACCACAGTACACAGCAGTGCCCTCACAATATATATAGTGCTGGCTGCAGCAGTACCACAGTATACAGCAGTGTCCTCACAATATATATAGTGCTGGCTGCAGCAGTACCACAGTACACAGCAGTGCCCTCACAATATATATAGTGCTGGCTGCAGCAGTACCACAGTATACAGCAGTGCCCTCACAATATATATAGTGCTGGCTGTAGCAGTACCACAGTATACAGCAGTGCCCTCACAATATATATAGTGCTGGCTGCAGCAGTACCACAGTACACAGCAGTGCCCTCGCAATATATATAGTGCTGGCTGCAGCAGTACCACAGTACACAGCAGTGCCCTCACAATATATATAGTGCCGGCTGCAGCAGTACCACAGTATACAGCAGTGCCCTCACAATATATATAGTGCTGGCTGCAGCAGTACCACAGTATACAGCAGTGCCCTCACAATATATATAGTGCCCGCTGCAGCAGTACCACAGTACACAGCAGTGTCCTCACAATATATATAGTGCCGGCTGCAGCAGTACCACAGTATACAGCAGTGCCCTCACAATATATATAGTGCTGGCTGCACCAGTACCACAGTATACAGCAGTGCCCTCACAATATATATAGTGCCCGCTGCAGCAGTACCACAGTATACAGCAGTGCCCTCACAATATATATAGTGCTGGCTGCAGCAGTACCACAGTATACAGCAGTGCCCTCACAATATATATAGTGCTGGCTGCAGCAGTACCACAGTATACAGCAGTGCCCTCACAATATATATAGTGCTGGCTGCAGCAGTACCACAGTACACAGCAGTGCCCTCACAATATATATAGTGCTGGCTGCAGCAGTACCACAGTACACAGCAGTGCCCTCGCAATATATATAGTGCTGGCTGCAGCAGTACCACAGTACACAGCAGTGTCCTCACAATATATATAGTGCTGGCTGCACCAGTACCACAGTACACAGCAGTGCCCTCACAATATATATAGTGCTGGCTGCAGCAGTACCACAGTATACAGCAGTGTCCTCACAATATATAGTGCTGGCTGCAGCAGTACCACAGTACACAGCAGTGCCCTCACAATATATATAGTGCTGGCTGCAGCAGTACCACAGTATACAGCAGTGCCCTCACAATATATATAGTGCTGGCTGTAGCAGTACCACAGTATACAGCAGTGCCCTCACAATATATATAGTGCTGGCTGCAGCAGTACCACAGTACACAGCAGTGCCCTCGCAATATATATAGTGCTGGCTGCAGCAGTACCACAGTACACAGCAGTGTCCTCACAATATATATAGTGCTGGCTGCAGCAGTACCACAGTATACAGCAGTGTCCTCACAATATATATAGTGCTGGCTGCAGCAGTACCACAGTATACAGCAGTGCCCTCACAATATATATAGTGCTGGCTGCAGCAGTACCACAGTATACAGCAGTGCCCTCACAATATATATAGTGCTGGCTGTAGCAGTACCACAGTATACAGCAGTGCCCTCACAATATATATAGTGCTGGCTGCAGCAGTACCACAGTATACAGCAGTGCCCTCACAATATATATAGTGCTGGCTGCAGCAGTACCACAGTATACAGCAGTGCCCTCACAATATATATAGTGCTGGCTGTAGCAGTACCACAGTATACAGCAGTGCCCTCACAATATATAGTGCTGGCTGCAGCAGTACCACAGTATACAGCAGTGTCCTCACAATATATATAGTGCTGGCTGCAGCAGTACCACAGTACACAGCAGTGCCCTCGCAATATATATAGTGCTGGCTGCACCAGTACCACAGTATACAGCAGTGTCCTCACAATATATATAGTGCTGGCTGCAGCAGTACCACAGTACACAGCAGTGCCCTCACAATATATATAGTGCTGGCTGCAGCAGTACCACAGTATACAGCAGTGTCCTCACAATATATATAGTGCTGGCTGCAGCAGTACCACAGTACACAGCAGTGTCCTCACAATATATATAGTGCTGGCTGCAGCAGTACCACAGTACACAGCAGTGCCCTCGCAATATATATAGTGCTGGCTGCACCAGTACCACAGTATACAGCAGTGTCCTCACAATATATATAGTGCCGCCTGCAGCAGTACCACAGTATACAGCAGTGTCCTCACAATATATATAGTGCCGGCTGCAGCAGTACCACAGTACACAGCAGTGCCCTCACAATATATATAGTGCTGGCTGCATCAGTACCACAGTACACAGCAGTGCCCTCACAATATATATAGTGCCGGCTGCAGCAGTACCACAGTATACAGCAGGGCTCTAACTAGGTTGGAGAAGAGACTTTGCACTCTATTACTCAAGTGCATCTCTTTTGTAAAAACATCACCCATTCATCCAGCCTCCTAAATACCAGTGAAATGACAGAGTTTCTACTTGGACCATCATGTGGCAGAGTTGTGTTTGCTGACACGAGAAGTAGTTGTGCTTTCACCGGCTTATTTAGATTGCCCTGAGAGGTTACTTATTTGGAGGTTTCCAGTTCTTCTTGTTTTCTCTATAAATTGCTGTGTTGTTAGTGACACTGGGCTCTGAGGAGCGTCCCCCATCTCCCTGGGGAGAGATAACATGAACGACTCTTTCAATGACACTTTCAATAACACTTTCAATGACACTTTCTTGCTTGCAGAAGGGATGTGGGTCTCCCCCCAGGTGTTTGACTTTCCAGGTAGAGAATGGGCTATAGGGCTGAGTGCTCGCTCCATACAATGGCGGGGCTGTAAAAGGGCCACACACAATAGAGAGGCTTGTATCAGCATGGCATGAATGCATTAAGATCTTATCAACCACAGATTAATCGGTAACACAAGACAAGCCTCAAAGCAAACATGCCACCAGAAGACCGAGGAGACCAACTCCCCCATGGAGGACAGGTCACTCCAGTGTGGATTTCTACAGGTTATTGGATCCTCTCTTTAATGTCAGCCATCTATATTGTGATACCCAACAAAATATGGACAATGAACCCAACATATAGGGGAATAATGAACGTATAACTTGTAGACCAGTTTCAGGAGAAAGCCCAGCAGATCTCATCATTTACCTACACAAGCCCTCTCTGATCTCTGGTGTGTTGGCGTATGGACACGGCTGTAGTCAAGAATGGTCAATGGTCAACAACAAATAATGTCAGAGCAGGAAAAAGTATGATAAAATTTGGTGAAATGGTCTGCAAAGAAAGGTTTGGTGAGATACCGGGGATGATGCAAAGAAGTAGTCAAGACAGACTGGTCTAGAAACTAGAATTGGAAGGTGAACGGTCAAGAAGCTACATTAGATATAAGGAAAATCCACTGCATCAAAGAGGAGAGGAGGCAAAGCTATTTCAGAGCAGAGGTAGTAGCCGTGCCTCTAGGCTGTGAGAAGGTGCAGAGGCCACAAAAGAAGACCCCACTATTATAAATGGCTTCTGTTAGGTGGGGGGCCTATTACAAGTTCTTGCACTGGGGTGACGGTCCAGGTATAGTCTTGACTGTCCCTTTGGTGATTGATATCACATCATCTCCATGCTGGATAATCTGTGATGAGGAAAAGAGAACCCTTGCCCCTCTGTCCGTGCGCTCCTCTGGTCCACCAGGGGCTTGAGGATCAGGACTCGGGCAGTTTGTCCACTAGTATCAGTGGTGGAGATGTTGAGGTATGATCCAAGAGGGGCTGGTCAGTATGATGGGACCATTCTAATATCTCATCTGCAATATTAATATTAAAGGTGTCGCCCCATCCTCAGCGGAGACTCTTAATGGACAATTAACCAGGGTCAGTCTTCTGAGAGTGAAAATGTCTGCAGATTCTGATACTCTCTGTCTATCCAGGCTTGCTGTCAGTGAATGGGGAATTGTATTGAATATACTCCTTTGAGCCAAATGCGCTGATACATTGTAACAAACTATCCAGACCGGGAGAGATTTGTGCCGTTGATGTGTCCGGCTAATGGATGATTGACTACTGTGGATACAACTGTAACAAACCCTCAACTGCAAAAAGTATTAGGTAAAGACAAAGCATTTTATGTTCAGTGGCTTCACAAAGGAACGATAGGGGGTAGAGGTCAGCTGACGGAACTTTTCTGCAATAAACCGCCTTTTTCTTCGGAGCAGTAAATTTTACAAGTTTATGTACAACACAGAGAAGAACATTGGTTGGAAAATCTTGAAACCCAAGTTTGCTGGAAAATGGTCAGTCCGGTGTGACAGCCCCGTAGACAGTGTTCCCCAGGAGGTGCCCCAATACACCATTTATTGGGTGTATTTTTAGTCCAATATGATGTGCAGCCTGACGGGCGACACCTGAGCCTTCTCTGCTGAGTCTGACTTCTAGAGACACTTTATAACAACCACATATATGGCCAAGCAGTGAATCCATAATGGTCGGTCTCCGATGGTCTTCAGCTCGCTTAGTGGTATTTACACCACAACATTCTATACATATATTCAAGGAGTATCCCCCCCCCCCCCCCCCCTAAAAGGAAAACTCCAGACCTAGTAGCATAAGGTGACACTGATCACTCCAAACACACATTGGAGACCACTCATGTAGGACCAAAGACCTGGGAGAAATAAGGCGGAGAATGACAAATATGTGCTCCTGTGGGGACACACGTCTAATGGGAATAATAGCCACAGATTGCTACAAGGTAGACACCTCCAGACTACAAGGAGTACCACCATTATTCATAGGAGATACAAGGTAGACACCTCCAGACTACAAGGAGAATCACCATTATTTAGAGCAGCTACAAGGTAGACACCTCCAGACTACAAGGAGTACCACCATTATTCATAGGAGATACAAGGTAGACACCTCCAGACTACAAGGAGAATCACCATTATTTAGAGCAGCTACAAGGTAGACACCTCCAGACTACAAGGAGTACCACCATTATTCATAGAAGATACAAGGTAGACACCTCCAGACTACAAGGAGTACCACCATTATTCATAGCAGCTACAAGGTAGACACCTCCAAACTACAAGGAGTACCACCATTATTCATAGCAGATACAAGGTAGACACCTCCAGACTACAAGGAGTACCACCATTATTCATAGCAGATACAAGGTAGACACCTCCAGACTACAAGGAGTACCACCATTATTCATATCTCCTACAAGGTAGACACCTCCAGACCACAAGGAGTACCACCATTATTTATATCTCCTACAAGGTAGACATCTTCAGACTACAAGGAGTATTATTATTAATTATGTATTATTAAAGCGCCATTCATTCCATAGCGCTGTACATATGATAAGCGGTGCACATACATAATACAGACAATTGCACTAATCATAAACAAGATGAGTTACAGACCGGTACAGAAGGAGAGAGGGCCCTGCCCGCGAGGCTTACAATCTACATGGTATGGGAGAAGGACACAGTAGGTGCAGGTGAAGGTCATGGCGGTATAGAGGCAGCAGGGTCACTGGTTGTAGGCTTGTCTGAAGAGGTGGGTTTTCAGGTTTCCTTTGAAGGATTCCACTGTAGGTGAGAGTCTGATATGCTGGGGTAGCGAGTTCCAGAGTATGGGGGATGCACGGGAGAAATCTTGGAGGCGATTGTGGGAAGAGGCGATAAGAGGAGAGAAGAAGGTCTTGTGAGGATCGGAGAGTGCGTGTGGGGATGTATCGGGAAAGTAGCTCAGAGATGTAGGGAGGGGACAGGTTATGGACGGCCTTGTATTATTGTAGTATTTTGAATTGAATTTGCTGGGCAATGGTGAGCCATTGAAGGAATTGGCAGAGGGGAGAGGCAGAGGAGTAATAGGGTGAGAGGTGGATTAGTCGGGCAACAGAGTTGATAGGATGGAGAGGTGCGAGAGTGCTAGATGGAAGGCCACAGAGGAGAGTGTTGCAGTAGTCTAGGCAGGAGATGATGAGGGCATGTACAAGCATTTTCGCAGATTCAAAGTTAAGGAAAGCGCGGATGCAGGAGATGTTTTTGAGTTGGAGGCGGCAGGTGGTGGAAGGGGCTTGGATGTGCGGTCGGAAGGAGAGGGCAGAATCCAAGGTCACTCCAAGGCAGCGGGCTTGGTTGACTGGGGAGAGGGTGCAGCCATTTATCATGATAGATAGGTCTGTTGGGGAGGTTGAGCAAGATGGGGGAAAGATGATGAATTCTGTTTTATCCATGTTAAGTTTTAGAAAGTGAGAGGAGAAGAAGGAGGATATGGAAGATAGACATTGTGGGATTCTGGATAGTAAGGTGGTGATGTCTGGACCAGAGAGGTAGATTTGTGTGTCGTCAGCATAAGAGTGATACTGAAAGCCATGGGACTCTATGAGCTGCCACAGGCCGAAAGTGTAGATAGAGAAGAGCATGAGTCCTAGGACAGAGCCTTGCGGGAGACAAACAGAGAGGGAGATGCTGAATGTCCGTTCTCTGAGGTATGATGTGATCCAGGAGAGGGCCAGGTCAGTGATGCCAAGAGATGAGAGAGTTTGCAACAGAAGGGAGTGGTCGACAGTATCAAAGGCAGAGGACAGGTCAAGGAGGAGGAGGACAGAGTAATGGAGAAGGTAGAGGACAGGTCAAGGAGAAGGAGGACAGACTAATGTTTCTGGTTTTGGCTGTTAGTAGGTCATTGGTGATTTTGGTAAGGGCAATGCAGCAGCACCCTGCAAATCAGATAAAGTACAATAATGCCAAAATTTATAGTGCTAATGCTGCGCTTATTTATAAAGTGAGATGCTTGGCCAATGCTTTTTACCATTTTTGGTGTCTGGCACAAGGAAAGGTTAAGAGTGGTCTCGGCATGCATGTTGGTACCTGCATCCCTTGTAATGGAGGCCATTATGGCACCAAAAATGGTAAAAAGCAGAGTGGATGAAGCATGCATGTGGATCCAACACTCCCTGAACTTTATGGCGGCCATTATGGCGCATAACAGGTAGTATTTAGTGTTAGGACCTGTCTAACAGAGATGGCCTTGACGTTCGGCAGACGGGCTCAGATGGTTTTGTACAAAATGCATTGGCAAAGCATCTCACTTTATAAATAAGCGCAGCATTAGCACTATAACTTTTGGCATTATTGTACTTTATCTGATTTGCAGGGTGCTGCTGCATTGTCTCTTTTTTCCCTCTAGGTCTTTGCCATGGCGGCGTGCACCTGCACACTGGGAGGTGCTGACTGGCCCTCTTTTTTTTTGGTAAGGGCAGTCTCAGTCGAGTGGTGGGGTCGGAAGCCTGATTGTAGTCGGTCAAAGAGGGAGCAGGAGGAGAGGTGAGAGGATAGTTCAGAATGGACATGTTGTTCAAGTAGCTTTGAGGCATACAGAAGAAGTGATATGGGGAGATAACTGGACAAGGAAGATGGGTCAAGTGAAGGCTTTTTGAGGATGGGTGTAATGGTAGCATGTTTAAAAGCAGAGGGGAAGACACCAGAGGTTAGTGATAGGTTGAAAAGATGAGTTAGGGCTGGGATAAACACTGTGGTGAGGTTAGGGGTGAGATGGGATGGGATTGGGTCAAGTGCTCAGGTGGTGAGATGTGATCTGGAGAGTAGAGTGGAGAGTTTTTCTTCTGTAATGGTGGAGAAGAGGACCAAGCAGTTGTGTGGAGGGTCTGTGGGGACTGTGTACTGAACCTTTCTCTGATGTTGACTATCTTTTGTTTGAAGTATGCGGCAAAGTCCTCAGCTGAGAAGAGAGGAGAGGGTGGGGGCGCTAGTGGATGGAGAAGGGAGGTAAAAGTGTTAAAAAGTTGTTTAGGGCTGTGGGACAGGGAAGATATGAGAGATGAGAAGTCGTCTGTTTTGCATCAGCGAGTGAGGATTTGAATATCAGGAGGGAATGTCTGTATGCGGTGAAGTGATCCTTAGAGTGGGATTTCTTCCATCGCCGCTCAGCAGCCCTGAAAGCTTGTCTGAGTTTTTTGGTCAGGTTGGTGCCAGGGTTGTCTGTTGATTTTTCGGGTTTTGTTGTGTGTGAGGTGGGCAACAGTGTCCAGAGCTGAACGTATTGTGGTGTTATATAGGGTGGTGGCAGCATCTGGGTCTTGGAGGTAACAGATGGTAGAGAGTGGCAGAAGAGAGTCAGAGAGAAAGCAAAAGTCGAGATTTTAAAGGTTCCTGCGGGGGTGTGCTAGTGTGTGGACCGGGGGAGAAGCAGAAGAGACTAATGAAGAGATGTTGAGTAGGTTGTGGTCGGATAGAGGGAGAGGTGAGTCACAAAGGTTAGATAGGGAGCAGAGGCAGGTAAAGATCAGATCCAGAGTGTGACCATCTCTGTGGGTGGGAGCTGAAGACCACTGTGAGAGGCCGAAGGAGGAATAGAGTGATAGAAGTTTAGAGGCGGCCGAGTAGCAGGTGTCAATAGGGATGTTGAAGTCACCCATGATGATAGTGGGGATGTCAGCAAAAAGAAAGTGTAGTAGCCAGATGTTAAATTGTCCAAGAAAGATGGTATCTGGGCCTGGTAGGCAGTAAATGACAGCTACTTGAAGGTTGGAGGGAGAGTAGATGCGAACAGAGTGTACTTCAAATAAAGTGAGTGTAATGGAGGGAGGCAGTGGAGTTGGGCTGTAGGAGAAGGTGTCTGATAGGAGAAGAAATCCACTATATCAGAGTGCAGCAGGGGAGGAGATGTCAGAGGGTGTCAGCCATGTTTCTGTGAGACCCAAAAAGGAAAGTTTTCAAGAGGTGAAGAGATCCTGAATGTAGGACAGTTTGTTACAGACAGAGCGTGCATTCCATAATGCTCCTGCAAGAGGAACCAAAGGAGCAGGGGTCACAGGAATGGTTATTAGGTTTAAGGGGTTGCAGAAATTTGGAGAAGGAGATTTGTACTGGGATATGGAGGCGATAGTGGGGATTTGTTGATGGAGACCTGGATTTGGAGAGCTATCACCAGCAATAAGGAGAAGCAGAGAAAGTGTTAATAAATGAGAATAAGAGAGGGCATGAGGTATCTGTGTGTGTTTGGGAAGGAAGTGTTTTACGTTGCCAAACAGGTTTGTGCAAGCGGTCAGATGAGAAGGTAAGATGGAGGACCACCATTATTCATAGGAGATACAAGGTAGACACCTAAAGACTACAAGGAGTACCACCATTATTCATAGGAGATACAAGGTATACACCCCTTAAGACTACAAGGAGTACCACCATTATTCATAGCAGCTACAAGGTAGACACCTCCAGACTACAAGGAGTACCACCATTATTCATAGCAGCTACAAGGTAGACACCTCCAGACTACAAGGAGTACCACCATTATTTATTGTAGCTACAAGGTAGACACCTCCAGACTACAAGGAGTACCACCATTATTCATAGCAGCTACAAGGTAGACACCTCCAGACTACAAGGAGTACCACCATTATTCATAGCAGCTACAAGGTAGACACCTCCAGACTACAAGGAGTACCACCATTATTTATTGTAGCTACAAGGTAGACACCTCCAGACTACAAGGAGTACCACCATTATTCATAGCAGCTACAAGGTAGACACCTCCAGACTACAAGGAGTACCAGCATTATTTATTGTAGCTACAAGGTAGACACCTCCAGACTACAAAGGGTACCACCATTATTTATAGAATATACAAGGTAGACACCTCCAGACTACAAGGAGTACCACCATTATTCATAGAATATACAAGGTAGATACCTCCTGACTACAAGGAGTACCACCATTATTCATAGCACCTCCAGACTACAAGGAGTACCACCATTATTCATAGCAGCTACAAGGTAGACACCTCCAGACTACAAGGACATCCATAAAACCAGATTCCTGACAAAAACTGAACAAGGGAGACCCTTGACGTGGGATATACAGGTCCTTCTAAAAAAATTAGCATATTGTGATAAAGTTCATTATTTTCTGTAATGTACTGATAAACATTAGACTTTCATATATTTTAGATTCATTACACACCAACTGAAGTAGTTCAAGCCTTTTATTGTTTTTATATTGATGATTTTGGCCACAGCTCATGAAAACCCCAATTTCCTATCTCAAAAAATTAGCATATTTAATCTGACCAATAAAAGAAAAATGTTTTTAATACAAAAAAAAGTCAACCTTCAAATAATTATGTTCAGTTATGCACTCAATACTTGGTGGGGAATCCTTTTGCAGAAATGACTGCTTCGATGCGGCGTGGCATGGAGGCAATCAGCCTGTGGCACTGCTGAGGTGTTATGGAGGCCCAGGATGCTTCAATGCGGCGTGGCATGGAGGCAATCAGCCTGTGGCACTGCTGAGGTGTTATGGAGGCCCAGGAGGCTTCGATAGCGGCCTTAAGCTCATCCAGAGTGTTGGGTCTTGCGTCTCTCAACTTTCTCTTCCCAATATCCCACAGATTCTCTATGGGGTTCAGGTCAGGAGAGTTGGCAGGCCAATTGAGCACAGTAATACCATGGTCAGTAAACCAGTTACCAGTGGTGTTGGCGCTGTGAGCAGGTGCCAGGTCGTGCTGAAAAATGAAATCTTCATCTCCATAAAGTTTTTCAGCAGATAGAAGCATGAAGTGCTCCAAAATCTCCTGATAGCTAGCTGCATTGACCCTGCCCTTGATAAAACACAGTGGACCAACACCAGCAGCTGACATGGCACCCCAGACCATCAATGATTGTGGGTAATTGACACTGGACTTCAGGCATTTTGGCATTTCCCTCTCCCCAGTCTTCCTCCAGACTCCGGCACCTTGATTTCCGAATTACATGCAACAGTCCAGTGCTGCTTCTCTGTAGCCCAGGTCAGGCGCTTCTGCCTCTGTTTCTGGTTCAAAAGTGGCTTGACCTGGGGAATGTGGCACCTGTAGCCCATTTCCTGAACACGCCTGTACACGGTGGCTCTGGATGTTTCTACTCCAGACTCAGTCCACTGCTTCCGCAGGTCCCCCAAGGTCTGGAATCGGTTCTTCTCCACAATCTTCCTCAGGGTCCGGTCACCTCTTCTCGTTGTGCAGCGTTTTCTGCCACACTTTTTCCTTCCCACAGACTTCCCACTGAGGGGCCTTGATACAGCGCTCTGGGAACAGCCTATTCCTTCAGAAATTTCTTTCTGTGTCTTACCCTCTTGCTTGAGGGTGTCAATGATGGCCTTCTGGACAGCAGTCAGGTCGGCAGTCTTACCCACGATTGCGGTTTTGAGTAATGAACCAGGCTGGGAGTTTTTAAAAGCCTCAGGAATCTTTTGCAGGTGTTTAGAGTTAATTAGTTGACTCAGATGATTAGGTTAATAGCTCGTTTAGAGAACCTTTTCATGATATGCTAATTTTTTGAGATAGGAATTTTGGGTTTTCATGAGCTGTATGCCAAAATCATCAATATTAAAACAATAAAAGGCTTGAACTACTTCAGTTGGTGTGTAATGAATCTAAAATATATGAAAGTCTAATGTTTATCAGCACATTACAGAAAATAATGAACTTTATCACAATATGCTAATTTTTTGAGAAGGACCTGTACAGTGAAGAACAGAAGTATTTGAACACCCTGCGATTTTGCAAGTTCTCCCACTTAGAAATCATGGAGGGGTCTGAAATTTATTGTATATTGTAGGTGCATTCCCACTCTGAGAGACAGAATTTTACAATAAAATTCAGGAAATCACATTGTATGATTTTTAAAGAATGTCTTTGTGTTGCACTGCTTAACATAAGTATTCGAACACCTGAGAAACAGCAATAATTCTGGCCCTCAAAGACCTGTTACTGTGCCTTTTTAATTAACTCATTAATCTAACTTAGTGGCACCTGTCTGAGCTCTTTAAAGACCCCTGTCCACCCCACAGTCAGTCATACGCCAACTACTAAAATGGGCAAGAACAAAGAGCTGTCAAAAAACACCAGAGACAAAATTGTGGACCTCCACAAGGCTGGAAAGGGCTACGGGGCAATTGCCAAGCAGCTTGGTGAAAAATAGATCAACTGTTGGAGCAATTGTTAGAAAATGGAAGAGGCTAAAGACGACTGTCAGTCTCCCTCAGACTGGGGCTCCATGCAAGATCTCACCTCGTGGGGTATCACTGATGATAAGAAAGGTGAGGAATCAGCTCAAAACTACCAGGGAGGAGCTGGTCAATGACATAAAAAGAGATGGGACCACAGTTTCAGAGGTCACTGTCAGTAGAACACTACACCGTCATGGTTTCAAATCATGCATTGCACGGAAGGTTCCCCTACTCAAGTCATCACATGTCCAGGCCTATCTGAAGTTTTCCAATGACCATCTGGATGATCCAGAGGAGGCATGGGAGAAAGTCATGTGGTCAGATGAGACCAAAGTAGAACTTTTTGGTCAAAACTTCACTTGTCATGTTTGGAGGAAAAAGAATGATGAGTTGCATCCCAAGAACACCATCCCTACTGTGAAGCATGGGGGGGGGGGGGGTATCATCATGCTTTGGGGGGCTTTTCTGCGAAGGGGACAAGACGACTGCACTGTTTTAAGGAGAGGATGAATGGGACCATTTATTGTGAGATTTTGAGCAACAACCTCGTTTCCTCAGTCAGAGCACTGAAAATGGGTCGTGGCTGGGTCTTCCAACATGACATCGACCCGAAGCACACAGCCAGGATAACCAAGGAGCGGCTCCGTAAGAAGCATATCAAGGTTCTGGGGTGGCCTAACTAGTCTCCAGACCTAAATCCAATAGAATATCTTTCGAGGGAGCTGAAACTCCGCGTTGCTCAGAGATAGCCCCGAAACCTGACAGATCTAGAGGAGATCTGTGTGGAGGAGTGGGACGAAACCCCTGCTGCAGTGTGTACAAACCTGGTCAAGAACTGCAGGAGACGTCTGACTTCTGGAACTGCAAACAAAGGCTTCTGGACTAAATATTAAGACAGATTTTCTCAGGTGTTCAGATACTTATGTTCAGCAGTGCAAGACAAAGACATTCTGTAAAAATCATACAATGTGATTTCATGATTATTTTTTTTTATTCTGTCTCTCAGAGTGGGAATGCACCTACAATGGGAATGTCAGACCCTCCATGATTTCTAAGTGGGAGAACTTGCAGAAGCGCAGGGTGTACATGGAAATGTATTTGTCTTGCACTGCTGCCATGGAAACCCTATCCTTTTGTGTATCTGTAAAGAATAAATCAAAGCAACTGGACTTACTGTAGATTTCACTCGTTTTCAAACTTTTCACTACTTACTGTAGATTTCAAGAAATCTACAGTACGTCCAGTTGCCTTGATTTTTTCTTTACAGATATACCATGACCTGGATAAATGAGAACCTTCACAGACCTATCCTAATCCCAAGTAGGTCTCCATAAAGAAAGACAAACCTCCCCTGCTCATCGATGGAGGAGGCCCAGCAAACAAAATCAATCCCTCTATGAATTAATACTGTTACGCCTCTCGAATAGCTAATAATGAAGTGGAATGATAAGTCTGAGCGGCCCAGCCCCCACCAAGGCAGGGAATCTGTCCCTCAGAAAAACGAGTCTCCACTAAGCTAACAATGGCAGGAAGATGTCTCCTAACCTGATCACAAACTGCCTGTCTTTTTAATTTATCACCAAAACCCCAAACATTCCAAGTTAAAATTCTAACCGACATAAAAAAATAAGAAAGGAATGGGAAAGATACATTTTTCAATTCCTATAAACCCCCCCCCCCCCCAAACCACTTGATCCACCACATTGCTGCACCAGATCTCTTACCCAAGACCACTCCTCCTCCCCTCCTCCACCCCACCACAGAAAAAAAAACACATTTAGAAAGCATGTGCCTATATATTATTCCGCTCCAGCCACTCTGTCACAAGATCCGGGGTATCAAAAAAAGAGTTTCCCCTTTAAAAATTATCCAAAATTTAACTGGGTAGACAAATACTCAATGTCCCTTTCTTGCAGCTGTTTTTTAACCGCAGTAAAACTTTGTCTTTTTTCTTTGATCTCTTTAGAAACATCATTATATAAGATAGGGGGGCATTCCCTGGCCCTTCTCAAGATGCTATCCCTGTCCCGTGAAACCAATATCTTTGCCAAAAGTACCCGTGGCTGCCTTCCCGGAGTAGGTTTCCCCCCTGGGACCCGGTGTTCTCTTTCAACCAGAAATAACGGCAAAAAAATGTTCCTTTCCAAATTTCTCCAAAATGAAAGTCTGTATCATTTGAGCAGACCTTTTCCCTTCTGCGCCTTCGGGTAAACCAAATTCTAACGTTACAGCTCTTCGACCTGTCCTCCAAATCCACCACTTCCGTACTTAAGAGTGTTCACATCTGTACTTAAGGTGGAAATTTCTGATTTTCTATTTTCATACTGGCGTTTTGGTTTCCATTTGTGAGATCCGTTCAGAGCTCTCACAAGCGTCCAAAACGGATCAGTTTTGCCCTAATGCATTCTGAACGGAAAAGGATCCGCTCAGAATGCGTCAGTTTGCCTCCAATCAGTCTCCATTCTGCTCTGGAGGCCGCCTGCAGCGTTTTGCTGTCCGTCCTGGGATCTCTGACACAATGGAAAACGGATCGGTTCCCCATTGACTTTCAATGAAGTTTATGACGGATCCATCATGCCTTATGGAAGACATAATACAACCTGATCCGTTCATGACGGATGCAGGTGGTTGTATTATTGTAACGGAAGCGTCTTTGCAGATCCATGACGGATCCGCAAAAACCGCTAATGTGAAAGTAGCCTTAGCTTCAGTCTCCCGAGCTCCCACCGATTTTTCTATAGTTGTAACTCTGTCCCGTATCTTGGAGACGTCCTCCCTTATCAGGATGACATCAGACTGGATAACCCCAAGCTGCATAGAAATGTCTTGGATTACGTCTCCATTTTTTTTTACCGCCACCAAGATTTCTTTTAACGGGGCGGATTCAATAATCAGCGGATCATTGCCATCCCCTCTCTCCGCCCCCTCCTCCAGAGAGCAATCGTCCGCTGGGTATTCCACTCTAGAAGCTCCTGCTCTTGTTATCACATTTGGAGATTTTAAAAACGGGTTGATTTTGGCTAATTCTGTGGACTTCTGCCCCGTTTCTGAATAGTCCGCTGATCGCCTATTTTGCTTAGGCCTCTTTTTTTTTTTTTCCTTTTTTTTTTCCCTTTCTCTTCTTCTCCTCCCTGCTCTCTGATTATCCCGCTGGGAGGGGGGGGGGGTATTTTTTCAAGTTCAAAAATATTATGTTGAAAGAGAAAAGAAGAGTTCAGCAGCTGTGAGCACGGATAACCCGAGTCAGGCAACGGGTGACTGAATGCAAATAAGGTTTGAAGGAATCCAGCCCCACTTGTGTAAAGGAATATACATTTATTTTGCTTGCGATAAAATCTCATCCATCAATTACAAAAATAGCAGACTTGTCTACGCGTTTCGGGCTACCAAAGACAAATTTCAGCCCTTCCTCATGACACAGTTAGACCTTTTAAAGGGGAGGGTGCACCTGTTTTCACTAATTGTTTCCACAGGCCTGTAGCCTCCCCCAAGAGAAGGTACCACACCTTCAAAGCTCTTCTCAATAAAAAGAAAAGAAAAAACACAAAAGAAAGCATTTAACCATAGATATACATAGTGAGAACTACTATGCAAAGAAAGAGAAAAGAGGAAATGCATATAGTATTTATATTGGATACACACTAATCATTTTGCTAAAAAAAAATGCTGGAGTGTGGTAAAGGTCACATTACAAAAAAAGGAGAAATCTCCGAAAAGTGAGTATTCTCAGAAAAAAACATATGAAAAAGTTTTGCGCTTGGAGCTGTAAAATATGAGTTTATTGCTGCAGAATCAGATCCAGCCGTTTGTTTAAGCCGTCTGGTTGACGTGTATTCAATGCAAAAATCCAGAAGGACTCTCCTCTATTTAATAGTATACTTCTGTGGTCTCCTCCACGATTAGGCAAGAAAACTTTTTCTATACCTTGTACCACCATGTCTGATGTGTCCCCACCATGGCAAACAGCAAAATGCAGACTGGCTGCAGATACATTGCGATTGCCATGGTGGGGCACGTCAGAGATGTGTTTCCGTATTCTGGATTTAATTGCATTGATGGTACAACCTACGTATTGAATGTCACATTCAGGGATAATATTAAAAAAAACGCAAGAAACTCTTTGCGTACATAGCAACAATCCTGAATTTATCAACTTGGATAATAAATTAAAGGATGATCTCCAAAAAATGGAGGATGATCTCGTAAAATTCAAGCAAAGGAAATACAATCGTGATTTGCTTGATTATGAGTCTAACCAGGTGTATACGTGGACAGATTCTAGACAGAATACACCCCTTTCCATTTTGAAAAAGTTGCGCAACAAAAAGAAAAGAAAAAATTCCCAAAGGGTCTCATTCAGTTCAACAGATTTGGACTCTATTGATTCTGAACAGGATCTTACCTCGTCATTGCCGCAGACTTCACAAAGTCAAGAGACTGCCTCACACAAAGCGGTTTAAAAAAAACGGAGGGCGGGTCGAAAACATGGAAAACCGCCGGTATCCAGTGTGATACAAAAAGGACAGGATGAACTTGAAGTAATCAACTTATCCGCCTCCATATTATCTGCCAACGACATCAGCATATTGAAACGAGGTTAACCTTTTCTCCCACTTGTCAATTCGATCTGTATAGGACACTTCTGAATGTTAACAGGCTGGCCGGCGCCCTCACTCTCTGCCGGCATTTCCAGGTGGGTGGTGATGAGGTTCATGCGGTGGAGACGCAGGACGCTGATCACCCGGTTGCATCCACAAGGCATCCCGTTATTTGTGACAGTGTAAGCCTTAACAATATAAGATGTATGACCTTCCATGAAATGATGCATGCATGTGAACTTCAGGTCAGTGTACTTTCATACAAAAAATCTGGATTTTTATCCGATTCCATCCAGATCCCAGAACGGGATCGATACCAAGAATTAGTGGAACGAGATCTGGTTTTGCTGCATGATCGGATTAATCAGAAGCAATCTGTGTGTCATAATGTTACCAAAAAAGAAAAAAAGGCACTCCAGGACATGAAATCCAGGGCGGACATTGTTATAAAACAATCTGACAAAGGGGGAGGGGTGGTTGTGTTGGACAGTGGTCTTTACAGGACCCTTATTGAATCCATGCTGAGTGACACCACAGTATATGTCGCTCTCCGAGACAACCCCCTCCCCCTTTTTCAGAAGGAATTGAAGGATATTTTGGATTTGGGAACCAAACGAGGATTCTTAACTAATAAGGAATCAGAATATATCTACATTATGTGCCCAGTTTTTCAAGTATTCCATGCACTTCCTAAAACACATAAAAATACCTTCCCACCGCCCCTTAGGCCAATTGTAGCCGGCATTGGATCCTTTTCCGAATGAATGTCACAATGGGTCGATTCTCCAGCCGCTCATACCGTTAATACCTGGCTTTCTCAAGGACACCACAATTGATAATATAGAATGGTCCTCGAATTACGTGTGGATCACAGCAGACGTGGTGTCTTTGTATACAAACATACCCCATGAACTGGCCATACAATCTCTAACTTGGTTCCTTAAAATATATGGGAATATTACTGCAGGCTTGCAGGAATATGTCCTACTGGTGGTGGACTTCCTCCTCAGGCGCAATTTCTTCATGTTCAATAACCAATTTTATCTTCAGGTATCGGGGGTGTCGATGGGGGCCAAATTCTCTCCCTCCATTGCTAATATTTTTATGGCTTGGTGGAAGAGGTGTTTTCTCCTCATCAACACCCACCCTTTTTGGCATCACATCAGGTGGTATGGCCGTTACATCGATGACCTGCTCCTAATCTGGACGGGCGATGCGACGGCCATACCCTCCTTTTGTGATTACATCAACTCCTATGTGAGCACTATTTATTTTAGTGTTCACCATGATATACGGGAGTTTCATTTCTGGACTTGCGTCTGAGGGGGGATCCCTCCACCAACAGGGTCTCTACCTGCACTTATAGAAAACCTATGGCAGGTAATACTACACTATATGCGACATCGTGCCATCCAAAACATGTAACTGCCAACATCCCCAGAGGGGAACTAATACGTGCAAGAAGGAATTGCACAGAAGAAAAAAGTTATATGGATGAAGCAAAAAATATCTCCCATAGACTGGGTAAAAGAGCTTATGGCATCAAAAATATAGAAGAGGCTATACAGCAGGTTTCCACCATTGCATAGCGTTCCCTCCTTTATCCTCAACAAGAAAAATTACCATGTAATATAGGAAAAAGTAGCAACAAAAATTAAAGTAAAAAGGATGACAGTGTTACCAATGATAGGATGAACAAAAATAAAAACGTCATTGTGACTCAGTATAGCACAGTGTCATGGAAGGTGTACAGAAAACTAAAAGACACAAAATAAAGATCCGACTGACTGGATCTAAAACTAAGGAACCAAAGGGAGAACCCTGCAACAGACATGGCTCTCTCCCTAACTGCTCAGCCTATGCAAAAATCTCTATGGTAGATGATCGCATATCCTCGTTCCTCGACTGTATAACACCTGAACACCCTATAATAGTGAGGGGACACGACCACCGGCTCCCTACACTTGATACGGAGGGAGTCAGGGTCACCTGGGATCCAGCAAACAGGAAAACACAAATAAATGAACAGACTTATCTGTAGAAGACTCAGTAGTAGTATCCAGCATGCACACACTCCAGGAAGTTGTATAAACCGCAAAGTGATGCAGTCTGGGAAGGGATTTAAAGGGATGCAATCAGTGCAACTACATGACAGCTGAGAGAGGCTAACGAGATGAGAAAACGAAAGCAAAACAAAAGGAACCTCAAGCAGGATGTTCTGAAGAACGTCTGACAGAGCTTCTCAGATGTCTGGCGGTGACACACAGACTATTTGCAAATATATCACATAATAAAAATAAATAAATAAATAAATAAATAAATAAATAAATTAAAAAAAACACTTTCCTGTCCTGGCACATGACAGAGAATGGACTGACATAGCTGCAGATGGGATTCAATGTGCAGCTAGAAAAGCGCCTACCATTGCAAACTATGTGAGTCCTAGCCTGTATCAGGAGGAGAAAAAACCGCAACCAGTCTGGCTCAGGACTAACGCTGGGTTCAGACCTGAGCGTACTTGAACGTACGCTCTGTATGCGCAATTGTACGGGCGTTTGCAATCGCGCATACAGAGACAAGCGAACGCCCATTGTCACGCGTTCCCGAAGGTCTATGTACGGGAACGCGTGACAAGACACCCCATAGAAGCTCATATACTTCTTGGGGCGTCAGGTGTTTTACAGCGCGATAGTACGCGCTGTAAAACGCCCAGGTGAGAACCCAGCCTAAGGGGAGTTTTAGGTGTGGACATCACAGATGTATTTGCTGCACTCACATGTTAATATCCAGGACTTTTGTCTCAGCCTCCAATAATAGAGTTTTTCCAGTTAAAACATATCTTAACTGTAACACAAGCCACGCTGTTTATCTAATTACATGCAAAAAATGCAAATCAATGCAATTAAATCCAGAATACGGAAACACATCTCTGACGTGCCCCACCATGGCAATCGCAATGTATCTGCAGCCAGTCTGCATTTTGCTGTTTGCCATGGTGGGGACACATCAGACATGGTGGTACAAGGTATAGAAAAAGTTTTCTTGCCTAATCGTGGAGGAGACCACAGAAGAAAACTATTAAATAGAGGAGAGTCCTTCTGGATTTTTGCATTGAATACACGTCAACCAGACGGCTTAAACAAACGGCTGGATCTGATTCTGCAGCAATAAACTCATATTTTACAGCTCCAAGCGCAAAACTTTTTCATATGTTTTTTTCTGAGAATACTCACTTTTCGGAGATTTCTCCTTTTTTTGTAATGTGACCTTTACCACACTCCAGCATTTTTTTTAGCAAAAAGATTAGTGTGTATCCAATATAAATACTATATGCATTTCCTCTTTTCTCCTTCTTTGCATAGTAGTTCTCACTATGTATATCTATGGTTAAATGCTTTCTTTTGTGTTTTTTCTTTTATTTTTATTGAGAAGAGCTTTGAAGGTGTGGTACCTTCTCTTGGGGGAGGCTACAGGCCTGTGGAAACAATTAGTGAAAACAGGTGCACCCTCCCCTTTAAAAGGTCTAACTGTGTCATGAGGAAGGGCTGAAATTTGTCGTTGGTAGCCCGAAACGCGTAAGTCTGCTATTTTTGTAATTGATGGATGAGATTTTATTGCAAGCAAAATAAATTTATATTCCTTTACACAAGTGGGGCTGGATTCCTTCAAACCTTATTTGCAAAAATATTATGTTGTTTTAAAGAGACAGTGGGCCAGAAGAAATATCTAATAAAGGGGACATTCATATTAAGCAAAAAGCCCCCCAAAAAAGAAAAAAAAAATAGGATGTTACAGTAGGCACAATAAGAGCTGGTCTCACCGGGATCTCCATATAACAGCACAACAGTTCACTGAAGAGGTTCCAGCAGGAGTCAGCAAGAGGAAAATCCGGAGGACGGAAAAAGAGCAGCGACTATTTAAGAATCAACAGGGAGAACACGGAGGCCCATCCTGGACACACAGGAGTGGCAGGTTAGACATATAGGAGAGGGATAGATGAGACTAGAGCACCTGGAGATCCACCAGGTAATGAGGACGAAAAGGCAAGCAGAAAACCGAAAGAGTCTGTCACACCATCAAGCCACGCAGCAATGATGGACCGGTCGGGGATCCGTTGTTACAATGCCGCACCCCGGCTGCTATCTCGCAGTCGGCTACACAGAGCACCTACATCGGTTAGCTTGTTCCACACGTGGCGTGGTCGTGCGTGGTGAGGTAGGAGAAGGGGAGGAGGAGGCAACCCAGGACGCCTAAGTCATTAAGTCATCGCCTATCTGTACCGTCAGGTGGTAGTCCTGGTAGTCTGGAGGTGTCTACCTTGTAGCTGCTAAGAATAATGGTGGTACTCCTGGTAGTCTAGAGGTGTCTACCTTGTAGCTGCTAAGAATAATGGTGGTACTCCTTGTAGACTGGAGGTGTCTACCTTGTAGCTGCTATGAATAATGGTGGTACTCCATGTAGTCTGGAGGTGTCTACCTTGTAGCTGCTATGAATAATGGTGGTACTCCTTGTAGACTGGAGGTGTCTACCTTGTAGCTGCTATGAATAATGGTGGTACTCCATGTAGTCTGGAGGTGTCTACCTTGTAGCTGCTATGAATAATGGTGGTACTCCATGTAGTCTAGAGAAGTCTACCTTGTATCTCCCCTATGAAAAATGGTGATACTCCTTGTATTCTAAAGCTGTCTACCTTGTATCTCCTATGAAAAATGGTGGTACTCCTTGTGGTCTTGAGGAGTCTACCTTGTATCTCCTATGAATAATGGTGGTACTCCTTGTAGTCTGGAGGTGTCTACCTTGTAGCTGCTATGAATAATGGTGGTACTCCATGTAGTCTAGAGAAGTCTACCTTGTATCTCCTATGAATGATGGTGGTACTCCTTGTGGTCTGGAGGTATCTACCTTGTAGCTTCTATGAATAATGGTGGTACTCCTTGTAGTCTGGAGAAGTCTACCTTGTATCTCCTATGAATAATGGTGGTACTCCTTGTAGTCTGGAGGTGTCTACCTTGTATCTCCTATGAATAATGGTGGTACTACCTTGTAACTGGTCAATTTAGCCCACGTGTTGCCAGTCTCTCTGATCTCCTGGTACCTGCCACTGGTACGTCCGTGACAGTACCCCCCCCCCCCCCCTTCCTCCTACGGGTGACCCAGGACCGACCTTATCTGGGAGACGTCTATGAAAGGCATTCACTAAACTATTGGCATTAACGTCGGATGCCGGCACCCACATTCTCTCCTCCCATCCATAACTTCTCCAGTGGACAAGATATTGAAGGGATCCACAGAGATCAATACGTACAGGCAAAGATATAGCAGCTTCCAAAGACTCAGGAGTCTCATGAAAGGCCAAAGCTTCCTTCAGCCTCTCAGATAATCCCTGACAGAACTGGCTACGGAGAGCTGGATCGTTCCACTCAGTATCCGTATCCCACCTCCTAAATTTGAAACAATAGATCTCCGCCGAACGCTCTCCCTGACGCAGGCCGCGTAATTTAGTCTTGGCAGGGTGGTTTGGTCCGGGTCATCATAGATGAGACCTAAAGCTCCGAAAAATGCATCTACTGATCGGAGAGACTGTGAACCGGTCGGCTGAGAAAAAGCCCAAGATTGGGTGTTCCCTTTAAAAAACAAAATAATCAGACCCACTCTCTGGCTTTCGCCCCCAGATGAGTGTAGACGCAACTTAAAATCCCATTTGCACGCTTCCCTGAACCGAATAAAATTATCACTGCCTCCCCCGAGAATCTATACAGGAGAGCAACTTTAGGTTTAGGAAAGGTCAGGTAACCACTACTAGGATCAGCCAACAGTGGTCTCTGCATCTGTGAGACGGTCGTGCGGAGGTCATCCACCTCCAGAGACAGCTCCTGCAGCTATCCGGTCAGTGCACAGATAACATCCATGGCAAAACTGATACAGACGACAAAATAATGGCTATTCGGCGGTTTTTAATGTCATAATCAGTGTGGGGGGAAAACTCCACACTGACCACAATAGGGAAGGGGAACAGTAACTGGGCCTGGAAACTAGGGAAGGAACAGGTCACCTCCTATACAACACTAATCCGGGCCCTAACTATCAATATGAATAGACCTTGAAGGTAGGAATATTCATAAGCTGTATACCTTACCTAGTCCCTTATTTCCCTATAAGGCCCTGGAATAAGGCTAACCCATTCCTCCCCAGATGAACAAATGGAAGTCTCTGTCTCAGGCCCAGATATATATAACAAACACAAGAAAAGACAAGACAGCTTAAAGTAGAAAACTGGCAACTCCAGAAACACCACAGAGTAAAACCGACCAGCTAGTTAGAAGACAGGAAGAAAATCTATAAACCGCACCTCCAAGAGTGAGAAGAGGCTACTTATGGGGAAGGTAAATTACCAACAAGCAACACCTCAAGCAAGGAGTGTGGCATTCACCAAAACACAGACACAATAAGATCCACAGTGAACTTGTCAATTTAACCCACGTGTTGCCAGTCTCTCTGATTTCCTGGTACCTTCCACAGGAACGTCCGTGACATTACCAACATTATTCATAGGAGATACAAGGTAGACACCTCCAGACTACAAAGAGTACCACCATTATTAATAGGAGATACAATATAGACACCTCCAGACTACAAGGAGTACCACCATTATTCATAGTAGCTACAAGGTAGATACCTCCAGACTACAAGAAGTACCACCATTATTCATAGCAGTTACAATGTAGACACCTCCAGACCAAAAGGAGTACCAACATTATTCATAGCAGCTACAAGATAGATACCTCCAGACTATAAGGAGTACCACCATTATTCATAGCAGCTACAAGATAGATACCTCCAGACTACAAGAAGTACCACCATTATTCATAGCAGTTACAATGTAGACACCTCCAGACCAAAAGGAGTACCACCATTATTCATAGCAGCTACAAGATAGATACCTCCAGACTATAAGGAGTACCACCATTATTCATAGCAGCTACAAGGTAGATACCTCCAGACTACAAGAAGTACCACCATTATTCATAGCAGTTACAATGTAGACACCTCCAGACCAAAAGGAGTACCACCATTATTCATAGCAGCTACAAGATAGATACCTCCAGACTACAAAAAGTACCACCATTATTCATAGCAGTTACAATGTAGACACCTCCAGACCACAAGGAGTACCAACATTATTCATAGGAGATACAAGGTAGACACCTCCTGAGTACAAGGAGTACCACCATTATTCATAGAAGATACAAGGTAGACACCTCCAGACTACAAGAAGTACCACCATTATTCATAGTAGCTACAATGTAGACACCTCCAGACCACAAGGAGTACCACCATTATTCATAGTAGCTACAATGTAGATACCTCCTACAAGGTGGACCACCATTATTCATAGCAGCTACAAGGTAGACACCTCCAGACTAGAAGGAGTACTACCATTATTAATAGCAGCTACAAGGTAGATACCGTCAGACTATAAGGAGTAGCACCATTATTTATACCAGCTACAAGGTTGACACCTCCAGACTACAAGGAGTACCACCATTATTCATAGGAGATACAAGGTAGACACCTCCAGACTACAAGGAGTACCACCATTATTCATAGTAGCTACAAGGTAGATACCTCCAGACTACAAGGAGTACCACCATTATTCATAGTAGCTACAGGGTAGATACCTACAGACTACAAGGAGTACCACCATTATTCATAGTAGCTACAAGGTAGATACCTCCAGACTACAAGGAGTATCACCATTATTTATAGTAGCTACAAGGTAGACACCTCCAGACTACAAGGAGTACCACCATTATTCATAGTAGCTACAAGGTAGATACCTCCAGACTACAAGGAGTACCACCATTATTCATAGTAGCTACAGGGTAGATACCTCCAGAATACAAGGAGTATCACCATTATTCATAGTAGCTACAGGGTAGATACCTCCAGAATACAAGGAGTACCACCATTATTCATAGGAGATACAAGGTAGACACCTCCAGAATACAAGGAGTACCACCATTATTCATAGGAGATAGAAGGTAGATACCTCCAAAATACAAGGAGTACCACCATTATTCATAGTAGCCACAATGTAAACACCTCCAGACTACAAGGAGTACCGCCATTATTCATAGTAGCTACAAGGTAGATACCTCCAGACTACAAGGAGTACCACCATTATTCATAGTAGCTACAAGGTAGATACCTCCAGACTACAAGGAGTACCACCATTATTCATAGTAGCTACAGGGTAGATACCTCCAGAATACAAGGAGTACCACCATTATTCATGGTAGCTACAAGGTAGATACCTCCAGAATACAAGGAGTACCACCATTATTCATAGGAGATACAAGGTAGACACCTCCAGAATACAAGGAGTACCACCATTATTCATAGGAGATACAAGGTAGACACCTCCAGAATACAAGGAGTACCACCATTATTCATAGGAGATACAAGGTAGACACCTCCAGAATACAAGGAGTACCACCATTATTCATAGGAGATACAAGGTAGACACCTCCAGAATACAAGGAGTACCACCATTATTCATAGGAGATACAAGGTAGACACCTCCAGAATACAAGGAGTACCACCATTATTCATAGGAGATAGAAGGTAGATACCTCCAAAATACAAGGAGTACCACCATTATTCATAGTAGCCACAATGTAAACACCTCCAGACTACAAGGAGTACCGCCATTATTCATAGTAGCTACAAGGTAGATACCTCCAGACTACAAGGAGTACCACCATTATTCATAGTAGCTACAAGGTAGATACCTCCAGACTACAAGGAGTACCACCATTATTCATAGTAGCTACAGGGTAGATACCTCCAGAATACAAGGAGTACCACCATTATTCATGGTAGCTACAGGGTAGATACCTCCAGAATACAAGGAGTACCACCATTATTCATAGGAGATACAAGGTAGACACCTCCAGAATACAAGGAGTACCACCATTATTCATAGGAGATACAAGGTAGACACCTCCAGAATACAAGGAGTACCACCATTATTCATAGGAGATACAAGGTAGACACCTCCAGAATACAAGGAGTACCACCATTATTTATAGGATGGTCACATATATATTTTCACTTTTGGATAGGGTGGATGTTTTTGACTGAATTTTTCTTTGTGTTGCAGGTTTTGGTTTGAAATTAGAAACTGACCACATACAAAATGCCAAAACCTCCAATATCCACACCTGAATGGACCTTCATCACCTCCACTAATCTCCAGTCACATTTGTGAAAATAGCACAAGAAGTTGGCAATGTTTTCCAGCGGTGGATGTTTTTTTCAGGCACTTGTATAGCGCTGACATATTGCGCAGCGCTGTACAGACATTAGCCTCACAATCCAAGGTCCCTATCAGTATGTCTGTGGCAGGAAACCGGAGAACCCCCAGGCAGAACATACAGACTCCATGCAGATGTTGTCCTTGGTTGGATTCAAACCTAGGAGCCCAGAGCTGCAAGACACCAGTGCTAACCACTGAGCCACCGATGTGACACACGTTCACTTTTGTCCTCCTCCGGGCTGCTGTAAATGTGGAGCTTATTGCTCTCAGCCGCGCCGCTCTCATGATTCATCGTAAGAAGTGTAATAAATGTGATGCCATGTTACATAGAGAGTGACAGCCTGCAATGGACTGCGGCTCGGCTGGGCGCCGCTGGTCAGCCGCCTCTTATCTCCCCAGCTGTATGCAGTTCTGTTGTGTGTTGATACAAGGTGTCTGGGCTTCATTCCTGGCTGCAGCGGGGCAGGGCCGGCAGGTGTGGCCACTCTCAGGTATATACATGGGGATGAGCCGTGAGAGGCATTCACAGACACAATGATGAAGGAGGAGGAACACAGTGCAAGCGACGAGAAGACGGTCACGATGGACTTACCAGAGACCAAGGAAAGGAGAGGGGACAGTAAAGCCGAGAGCGAGATGACCGAGAGCGAAGCCTATTCCTACGTCCCGAAAGAGAAGAACCGGAGCGCCTTCATTGTGGTGGGGAAGAGGATCCTGACATGTATGAGGCGTAAGTAGTAATCATTATCACATCCAGGAGGGCGCTCTACCATTATAATATCACCAATCACACAGCTCTGTATCATTATAATATCACCAATCACACAGCTCTGTATTATTATAATATCACCAATCACACAGCTATGTACCATTATAATATCACCAATCACACAGCTCTGTATCATTATAATATCACCAATCACACAGCTATGTATCATTGTAATATAACCAATCACACAGCTATGTATTATTATAATATCACCAATCACACAGCTATGTATCATTATAATATCACCAATCACACAGCTCTGTATCATTATAATATCACCAATCACACAGCTCTGTATCATTATAATATCACCAATCACACAGCTCTGTATCATTATCATATCACCAATCACACAGCTCTGTATCATTATAATATCACCAATCACACAGCTCTGTATCATTATCATATAACCAATCACACAGCCATGTATCATTATAATATCACCAATCACACAGCCATGTATCATTATCATATAACCAATCACACAGCCATGTATCATTATCATATCACCAATCACACAGCTCTGTATCATTATCATATCACCAATCACACAGCTCTGTATCAGTATAATATCACTAATCACACAGCTCTGTATCATTATCATATCACCAATCACACAGCTCTGTATCAGTATAATATCACCAATCACACAGCTCTGTATCATTATCATATCACCAATCACACAGCTCTGTATCAGTATAATATCACCAATCACACAGCTAAGTATCATTATATCACCAATCACACAGCTCTGTATCATTATCATATCACCAATCACACAGCCATGTATCATTATCATATCACCAATCACACAGCTCTGTATCAGTATAATATCACCAATCACACAGCTAAGTATCATTATAATATCACCAATCACACAGCTATGTATCATTATCATATCACCAATCACACAGCTATGTATCATTATCATATAATCAATCACACAGCCATGTATCATTATCATATAACCAATCACACAGCTATGTATCATTATATCACCAATCACACAGCTAAGTATCATTATATCACCAATCACACAGCTATGTATCATTATCATATCACCAATCACACAGCTAAGTATCATTATATCACCAATCACACAGCTAAGTATCATTATCATATCACCAATCACACAGCCATGTATCATTATCATATCACCAATCACACAGCTCTGTATCAGTATAATATCACCAATCACACAGCTAAGTATCATTATAATATCACCAATCACACAGGTATGTATCATTATCATATAACCAATCACACAGCTAAGTATCATTATATCACCAATCACACAGCTATGTATCATTATCATATAACCAATCACACAGCTATGTATCATTATATCACCAATCACACAGCTAAGTATCATTATATCACCAATCACACAGCTATGTATCATTATCATATCACCAATCACACAGGTATGTATCATTATCATATAACCAATCACACAGCTATGTATCATTATATCACCAATCACACAGCATAGTATCATTAAATCACCAATCACACAGCTATGTATCATTATTATATCACCTATCACACAGCTATGTATCATTATTATATCACCAATCACACAGCTATGTATCATTATTATATCACCAATCACACAGCTATGTATCAGTATAATTTCACCAATCACACAGCTATGTATCATTGTAATATCACCAATCACACATCCATGTATCAGTATAATATCACCAATCACACAGCTCTGTATCACTATAATATCACCAATCACACAGCTCTGTATCAGTATAATATAACCAATCACACAGGTATGTATCATTATAATATCACCAATCACACAGCTCTGTATCATTATAATATCACCAATCACACAGCCATGTATCAATATAATATCACCAATCACACAGCCATGTATCATTATAATATCACTAATCACACAGCCATGTATCATTATCATATAACCAATCACACAGGTATGTATCATTATCATATAACCAATCACACAGCTATGTATCATTATCATAAAACCAATCACACAGCTAAGTATCATTATATCACCAATCACACAGCTAAGTATCATTATATCACTAATCACACAGCTATGTATCATTATGTCAACAATCACACAGGTATTTATCATTGTAATATCACCAATCACACAGCTATGTATCATTATAATATCACATATCACACAGCTATGTATCAGTGTAATAGCACCAATCACACAGCTATGCATCATTATATCACCAATCACAGAGCTATGTATCATTATAATATCACCAATCACACATCTCTGTATCATTATAATATCACTAATCACACAGCTCTGTATCATTATAATATCACCAATCACACAGCTATGTATCATTATAATATCACCAATCACACAGCTCTGTATCATTATAATGTAACCAATCACACAGCTCTGTATCATTATAATATCACCAATCACACAGCTATGTATCATTATCATATAACCAATCACACAGCTTTGTATCAGTATTATATCACCAATCAAACAGCCATGTATCATTATAATATAACCAATTACACAGCTAAGTATTATTATAAAATACTGTTTTAGTACATCTATTGTAAAGAGTCCATAGTCTCACTGCTCTTACAGTATAGAGTCCATAGTCTCACTGCTCTTACAGTAATAGAGTCCCATAGATCTCACTCGCTCTTACAGTATAGAGTCCATAGTCTCAACTGCTCTTACAGTAATAGAGTCCATAGTCTCACTGTCTTACAGTATAGAGTCCATAGTCGCACGCTCTTACAGTATAGAGTCCATAGTCTCACTGCTCTTACATAGAGTCCATAGTCTCACTGCTCTTACAGTAAGAGTCCATAGTCTCACTGCTCTTACAGTAAGAGTCCATAGTCTCACTGCTCTTACAGTATAGAGTCCATAGTCTCACTGCTCTTACAGTATAGAGTCCATAGTCTCACTGCTCTTACAGTAGAGTCCATAGTCTCATGCTCTTACAGTAAAGAGTCCATAGTCTCACTGCTCTTACAGTATAGAGTCCATAGTCTCACTGCTCTTACAGTATAGAGTCCATAGTCTCACTGCTCTTACAGTATAGAGTCCATAGTCTCAGCTCTTACAGTAAGAGTCCATAGTCTCACTGCTCTTACAGTAAGAGTCCATAGTCTCACTGCTCTTACATAGAGTCCATAGTCTCACTGCTCTTACAGTAAGAGTCCATAGTCTCACTGCTCTTACAGTAAGAGTCCATAGTCTCACTGCTCTTACAGTATAGACATAGTCTCACTGCTCTTACAGTAAGAGTCCATAGTCTCACTGCTCTTACAGTAAGAGTCCATAGTCTCACTGCTCTTACAGTAAGAGTCCATAGTCTCACTGCTCTTACAGTATAGAGTCCATAGTCTCACTGCTCTTACAGTAAAGAGTCCATAGTCTCACTGCTCTTACAGTAAGAGTCCATAGTCTCACTGCTCTTACAGTAAGAGTCCATAGTCTCACTGCTCTTACAGTAAGAGTCCATAGTCTCACTGCTTACAGTAGAGTCCATAGTCTCACTGCTCTTACAGTATAGAGTCCATAGTCTCACTGCTCTTACAGTATAGAGTCCATAGTCTCACTGCTCTTACAGTAAGAGTCCATAGTCTCACTGCTCTTACAGTAAGAGTCCATAGTCTCACTGCTCTTACAGTAAGAGTCCATAGTCTCACGCTCTTACAGTATAGAGTCCATAGTCTCACTGCTCTTACAGTATAGAGTCCATAGTCTCACTGCTCTTACAGTAAGAGTCCATAGTCTCACTGCTCTTACAGTATAGAGTCCATAGTCTCACTGCTCTTACAGTAAGAGTCCATAGTCTCACTGCTCTTACAGTAAGAGTCCATAGTCTCACTGCTCTTACAGTAAGAGTCCATAGTCTCACTGCTCTTACAGTAAGAGTCCATAGTCTCACTGCTCTTACAGTAAGAGTCCATAGTCTCACTGCTCTTACAGTAAGAGTCCATAGTCTCACTGCTCTTACAGTATAGAGTCCATAGTCTCACTGCTCTTACAGTAAGAGTCCATAGTCTCACTGCTCTTACAGTAAGAGTCCATAGTCTCACTGCTCTTACAGTAAGAGTCCATAGTCTCATGCTCTTACAGTAAGAGTCCATAGTCTCACTGCTCTTACAGTAGAGTCCATAGTCTCACTGCTCTTACAGTAAGAGTCCATAGTCTCACTGCTCTTACAGTAAGAGTCCATAGTCTCACTGCTCTTACAGTAAAGAGTCCATAGTCTCACTGCTCTTACAGTAAGAGTCCATAGTCTCACTGCTCTTACAGTAAGAGTCCATAGTCTCACTGCTCTTACAGTAGAGTCCATAGTCTCACTGCTCTTACAGTAGAGTCCATAGTCTCACTGCTCTTACAGTAAGAGTCCATAGTCTCACTGCTCTTACAATAGAGTCCATAGTCTCACTGCTTACAGTAGAGTCCATAGTCTCACTGCTTACAGTAAGAGTCCATAGTCTCACTGCTTACAGTATAGAGTCCATAGTCTCACTGCTCTTACAGTAAGAGTCCATAGTCTCATGCTCTTACAGTAAGAGTCCATAGTCTCACTGCTCTTACAGTAAGAGTCCATAGTCTCACTGCTCTTACAGTAGAGTCCATAGTCTCACTGCTCTTACAGTAAGAGTCCATAGTCTCACTGCTCTTACAGTAGAGTCCATAGTCTCACTGCTCTTACAGTAGAGTCCATAGTCTCACTGCTCTTACAGTAAGAGTCCATAGTCTCACTGCTCTTACAGTAAGAGTCCATAGTCTCACTGCTTACAGTAAGAGTCCATAGTCTCACTGCTCTTACAGTATAGAGTCCATAGTCTCACTGCTCTTACAGTAAGAGTCCATAGTCTCACTGCTCTTACAGTAGAGTCCATAGTCTCACTGCTCTTACAGTATAGAGTCCATAGTCTCACTGCTCTTACAGTAAGAGTCCATAGTCTCACTGCTCTTACAGTAAGAGTCCATAGTCTCACTGCTCTTACAGTAGAGTCCATAGTCTCACTGCTCTTACAGTAGAGTCCATAGTCTCACTGCTCTTACAGTAAGAGTCCATAGTCTCACTGCTCTTACAGTAGAGTCCATAGTCTCACTGCTCTTACAGTATAGAGTCCATAGTCTCACTGCTCTTACAAAGAGTCCATAGTCTCACTGCTCTTACAGTATAGAGTCCATAGTCTCACTGCTCTTACAGTATAGAGTCCATAGTCTCACTGCTTTACAGTAGAGCCAGTCTCACTGCTCTTACAGTATAGAGTCCATAGTCTCACTGCTTACAGTATAGAGTCCATAGTCTCACTGCTCTTACAGTAGAGTCCATAGTCTCACTGCTCTTACAGTATAGAGTCCATAGTCTCACTGCTCTTACAGTAAGAGTCCATAGTCTCACTGCTCTTACAGTATAGAGTCCATAGTCTCACTGCTCTTACAGTAAGAGTCCATAGTCTCACTGCTCTTACAGTATAGAGTCCATAGTCTCACTGCTCTTACAGTAAGAGTCCATAGTCTCACTGCTCTTACAGTAAGAGTCCATAGTCTCACTGCTCTTACAGTAGAGTCCATAGTCTCACTGCTCTTACAGTAAGAGTCCATAGTCTCACTGCTCTTACAGTAGAGTCCATAGTCTCATGCTCTTACAGTAAGAGTCCATAGTCTCACTG